>NC_092707.1:110456527-110792017 GCF_047496885.1 Scyliorhinus torazame
TGTTTCCATTAGCAGGGGAGACTAGGACCCGGGGGGCACAGCCTTAGAATAAAAGGGAGTCACTTAGAACAGAGATTAGGAGAAATTTCTTCAGCCAGAGACTGGTGGGTCTGTGGAATTCATTGCCACAGAGGGCGGTGGAGGCCGGGACGTTGAGTGTCTTTAAGACAGAAGTTGTATAAATTCTTGATTTCTCGAGGAATTAAGGGCTATGGAGAGAGAGCGGGTAAATGGAGTTGAAATCAGCATGATTGAATGGTGGAGTGGACTCGATGGGCCGAATGGCCTTATTTCCGCTCCTATGTCTTATGGCCATCCCCAGTGGCGATGCCGACCGCCATTCAATCAGGAGGCGAAGGCTCCTCTCCTTGAGCTCCCGCTTCTCTGAAACCCCAAATATCGGCACCAGAGGGTCTGGGTTCACCACCTCCTCCCCTATCCTGGCTAAGACTACGAACACCCCCGCACAGAATCTCCCAATTTTTCGCAACCCCAAAACATGTGCATGTGATTCGCTGGCCCCCACCGACACCTCTCACACTTATCTGCTACCCCCTGAAAGAACCACTCATTCTCACCCCGAGTCATATGCACCCTGTACACCACCTTAAACTGTATGAGGCTCATCCTTGACAGGGGGAGGTCCCGTTTACCCTACGTAGCGCCTCATTCCATACTCACCAATTGATGAAGCTTTTCAACTTGGCACTTCTGGGCAAAACCAAAGTTAACCACAGTAGACATCCACGACCTTCAGTCTGAGGACTACTATTTCATGATGGCTCACTCTGTACAGGACACGCAAACGACTCTTGACCTCTTCAACACCTCCTGTAAGAGGCTTGGCCTATCTTTAAACATCATCCAGATGAAGGTCCTTCACCAACCTTCCAACCTTCCCCAGGCCAGATGAGCATCTCCCGCGTTATCAATGTCGACAGGATGGCTCTGAAATATGTGCAGCACTTCACATATCTCGCAGCCTCCTCTCCCAAGGAACTGCCATCAATGAGGAAGTCCAGCACTGCGTCAACTGTGCCTTCGCTACCTTCATCAAGCTGCACCAATGTTCTTCAACAGAGACCTTTGGAAGTCAATAAAGGTCCTGGTTCATAGGGCTATTTTGTTGAATCCTGGGGATTAAATGGGAGGACTGCAAGATTAACACTAGCATCCTCCATCAAGCTGTGTCTACCA
The DNA here is from genome assembly GCF_047496885.1 of Scyliorhinus torazame. Classification (NCBI taxonomy): domain Eukaryota; kingdom Metazoa; phylum Chordata; class Chondrichthyes; order Carcharhiniformes; family Scyliorhinidae; genus Scyliorhinus; species Scyliorhinus torazame. The sequence goes on from NC_092707.1 coordinate 110,457,725, forward strand.
GTATAAAAGCCTGCCCCTGCAGAGCCAACTCTAATGGACGGACCATTGCGTCCGGATGCCTGGAAACCACTTCCTCAGCAGGTTCTCTTCTTCTAGCCATCAGTTGGCCCAATGTTCTAAGAGCGCCCAAGGAAAAGGATACATTCACAGCAGTCCTAAAGCACAGAGGCATTAACCCCACTGACTTAGAAGACGGCAGACCTGTTGGTATGGCTCCTCCCAGTCATCAAGGTCCAAGCTGCTTTGAGGCTCACCGACCTGACAGCAGACAGAACGGTGGCAGAGGGAAGTTAACCTGGCAAATTCCAGTCCCTTGCGCAATAACATGCCCCCACTGCATCAGCACTTGTGGGTCCAGAATCAGCCTCCTCAGTCATCTGAAGATTCACCATGCCTGATGGACATCATTTTGACAATCGGGTGGATGTTTCCACCTGTGGAGAGATTGAAACTAGGGCACAATTTAAAAACAAAAAGTCTCCCTTTTAAACAGAGATTTGGCATTTTTTCTTCTTTTGTTGGGTAAAGGAGCCATGAGTTTGGGGGGGGGGGGGGGGGGGGGGGGGGGGGGGGACAGAAAAGTGGTGTTGAGGCCACAACCAGGTCAGCCATGATCTCATTGAATGGTGGAGCAGGTGCAAGGGCCAAATGACCTAGTCCTGCTCCTATGTTCCTGCATCGTGATGTAATTAAATCTGGCCACCTTGCTGTACATTTGAAATCAGTTTAGTCTGACTGAAAGAATATTTATTTTGAACAGTCCAATAGTTGACATAAGCACATCTTCTTAACTCAGCCCATATCTGTATAGCATGGTGTAAAACTGCATAGCGCTGTAACAGATTCTCTAGGCTGCAAATTTAGAGAATAAAGTATGTAACAACCCAACACAGTATTTCACACCAATATCGTAGGTTGCTTTCTCAACAAAACAGGACTGCATAACTTTAGAGAAATAATGTTGAATAGTTCCCAAAGCCACGAGATGTTAGTAGAAAAAAGTGACGGACTATAACCTCAATTGCTCCTGAATCAGCCGGCAGCAAGAAGAAATGTATCATGCTTGATACGTCAAGTACTATTTAACTGATCCAATGCAAACCAACTGACAAAATCTCAGAAATGTTTCAGCACAGGAGGCCATTCAGCCAGTCACACCTACACCAGTTTAAATATAGAAACTAGGAGTAGGCCAATCAGCCCCTCGAGCCTGTTCCGCCTTGCAATATGATCATGGCCGATCTTCGATCTCAATGCCATATTCCTTTATCCCATACCCCCTTGATCGCAGCTTTCTGTGGTACAGAATTCCTTAGGTTCGCTAAGGTTTTCCTCATCTTAGTCCTAAATGATCTACCCCATATCCTGAGCCTGTGTCCACTGATTCTAGATTCTCCAACCAGGGAAAACATCCTCTCTGCATCTAGTCTGTCCAGGCCTGTTAGAAGTTTATACATTTCAATCAGATCACTTTTCCTCCTTCTAAAGTCCAGTTAATACAGGCCCAGTCGAACCAATCTCCTCTCATAGGACAGTCCCGCAAACCCCAGTATCAGCCAACTAAACCTTCGCTCGATGGCAAGAATATCCTTTGAGGTAGGGAGACCAAAACTACATGTAATACTCCAGGTTTGGTCTCACCAAGGCCCTGTATAACTGCAGTAAGGCATCTACTTCTGAACTCAAATCCTCCTACAATGAAGGCCAACAGATCTTTAGCCTTCCTAATTGCTTGCTGCACCACCTGCCACTCCATTTTTATTGACAAGGACACACAGATCCTTTTGTACAGCCACACTTCACAATTTAAATAATACTCTTCCTTTCTGTTTATCGCACAGAAGTGTACAACTTCATATTTAGCAGCATTGTACTGCATCTGCCATGTGTTTGCCCACTCACTCAACTTGTCTAAATCACCTTGAAGTCTCCTTACTGCCTCCTCACAACTCCACCCAATTTTGTGTTGTCAGCAAACTTGGAGATTTTACATTTGGTTCCCTCATCTAGATCATTAATGGGCGGCGCGGTTAGCACTGCTGCCTCACAATGCTAAGGCCCCGGGTCACTGCCCGTGTGGAGTTTGCACATTCTTCCCATGTCTGTGTGGGTCTCATCCTCACCACCCAAAGATGTGCAGGGTAGATGGCTTGGAAACGCTAAATTGGAAAAAAAAATGAATTGGGTACTTTAAATTTAAACGGGAAATAAAAATAATCCAGGCCCAAGCACCGATCCCTGCAGAACCAATCCCACTAGTCAATGCCTGCCACCAGGGAAAAAAATAATTTATTCCCACTGCCTGTTTCTCGTCTGACAACCAATTATCGATCAATACAAATACAGTACCCCCTGTCCAATGTGCTTTAATTTTGAAAATGAAATGAAAATCGCTTATTGTCACAAGTAGGCTTCAAATGAAGTTACTGTGAAAAGCCCCTAGTCGCCACATTCCGGCGCCTGTTCGGGGAGGCTGGTACGGGAATTGAACCGTGCTGCTGGCCTGCTCTCAAAGGTCTGCTTTCAAAGCCAGCGATTTAGCCCTGTGCTAAACAGCCCCTTGTTTTACCCACTAACCTCTGATGAGAGACCTTATCAAAAGTCCTCTGATAGTTCAAATACATCATATCCACTGCTTCTCACTTATCTATTCTACGAGTATATTAGTTAAGCATGATTTGCCTTTCATAAACCCATGCTGGCTTTGTCCAATCCTGTCAATGCTTTCCAAATGTTCTGTTATCAAATCTTTTAAAATAGGCTGCAGCGTCTTCCCAGTACTGATGTCAGGCTAACTGCTCTGTAATTCTCCCTTTTTCTCTCCACCTCCTTTCTAATCAGTAGCAAATTACTTTGCTACTGCTCGGAGTCTATAGAATTTTGGAAGATGGCCAACAATATTTCCAGGGCCACTTCCTTTAGTATTCTGGAATGTAGATTATCAGGCCCTGGTGATTTGTCATCTTTTAACCCCATTAATTTCCCAGTACCATTTTCTTCCAAATATTGATACCGATTTCCTTCAATTCCACCCTCTCACTCGACTCTTAGATCTCTAACATCTCTGGAAGGTTATTTGTGCTCTCTTTTGTGAAGACAGAACCAAAGTATCTATTCAATGGTGATCCGTGCCTGGACCTCCCGGTCCTATGAGGAGTTATCCCAACGCCACGGCCCATCCCCTGGTCACCTCCCGTTACCCTCTCCAGGGCTTGGCAGATGTCCTCCCCCCCGCCAGCCATGCCGATGGCAGGACCGACAGCCCATGAGCGTGCCTCTGCATGTCCCCCCACCTCGCTCTCCCACTTCGGCCATGGCATCGGTTTCCCTATTTTTGAAACCACAAGAGAAACACGCCGTCAGTAATTCCTCCTGGCAAAGGCGGAGCATCTGGAGAATACTGGGTTAGGTCCACTAATCATATACGGAGTAGGCCACATTGACGCTGCTGTCGAGGCACCGGAGCATGGCATTCTGTCAGCCGCCTGGCCCGGCCACAACTTTCACCTCGCGAGCGTTTCTCCGCTCAATCGCCTTTCCCGATTCCTGGGTATGGACAACAGAGAATCCCGTCCTTGTTTATGCACTTCGATGTTATTTCCTGACTTATACTACACTTCTATTTTCATGTAGATTGTTGGATATTAGGAATATCACTGAAATGTGACTAGATGATTGTGCTGACATTGGGAAGAGAATTGCAAATTTAGTAACAAAATGATTGTGTATAGTAATAATTTGAAACTGTTAAAACTTTATTGCTGCACCATCCTATGCATATTATTGACAAAAATTTTAAATAATTTCTGATAAGTTATTAGATTTTTTTAGATCCGCATGTAGTTCAACAAAACATTACTTTCTGGTGCGATGTTCTTACCACAGTTTTGTCACCGTATTCATTTATAAAGTTCTATATTTTAATTTCTAATGGAAATTATCAGTAAACTTTTGTCATGTTCGATTTGCACCTGGGAGACAACTAGAAGACAGTAGCTGATTCACAAGAATGATTCCAGGGATAAAGAATTGTAGCTATGGGCTGGCACGGTGACACAGTGGTTAGCATTGCTGCCTCATAGCACCAGTGTCCAGGGTTCGATTCCGACCTCCGGTAACTGTCAGTGTGAAGTTTGCACAGTCTCCCTTGAGGTGGGTTTCCTCCGGGTGCTCCGGTTTCCACAATCTAAAGATGTGCAGGTGGATTGACCATGCTAAATTGCCCCTTAGGGTGGAGTTGCAGGAAAAGGGTGGGGATTGGGCCGAGGTATGGTTGGTCTTTCAAAAGGTCGGTGCAGACCCGATGGGCCAAATGGCCTCCCCTGCACTGTAGGGATTCTATAATTCTATTCTATGGGCGCGATCTACCAGCCACGCCGCTCCCCAGTGAGAGTGCGTTGTGGCCGGTATATCCCGGGTGAAGCTTCTCGCAGGCCTCCTGACAGCAAAGATGCTTCACGGGATTTACCCAAGTCCCGCGAGGTGTCGGGATCAGAAACCCGCCCACAGTAGGCGGGACCAAGTTGCGCTTGCATAAGTAGGACCTAAACCTACTTAAGACCTACCTACCCGATATCTATAAGCTTCCCGGGATCTACAGGACCATAGTTTTGAATTTGACTACTTCACTTTCCATCTTAATTAAGAATACATTATTGTTGTTCTTCTCCAGGGAGCCCCCACACAAGATTGTTAATTAATCCTTTCTCATTGTTTCTGTGGTTTAGCTAAATTTCTCACTATCTTATAAGTCTTCATCCCACACACACACTCAGGAAAATTGAGCGTTTTCTAGCCTCGTCTGTGATCCCATTTTCCAAGAAAAGATGTTCCAACCTTTCCACATATCCAGTCCATTTCTCATTCTTTTCCACAAACTCACTGACAGGCCCATATCCATGGTGCTGCTCGCTTGCCTTCCATCAGTAAATTTAGAAAAGCTTTGCATTGAACGTGAAGACGAAATTCTTTTAATTCTCGGCTCCAAAACAATGTGGTTACTTGACTACAAAAAGGTAGTCGAAATGCGATGGAAGTTATTCTTCTTTAATGTATAAAAATAACAGTATGGACTCAAAAATGGGAACAACTAGCTAAACATCAAAATTAACAGTAACAGAATAGAATTACAACTAACTACAATTAAATATGAATATATACAGGTAACAACTAATGACATCACAGCATTTATTGATGAAATCAGCAATGGATTTAAATAAGATGCATAATAGTAACACTCTATAACAGTATGGATTTACTTCAACTTTCTGGCCTTGTCCTCCGTGCCTCTATTTATAAACTCCACGATTCGATATACTGTATTAACTGCTTAATTAATCTGTCCTGCCACTTTCAAAACTTTATGTACAAGCAGTCCTCCGGTCTCTCTCTTCTTGCACCCCATTTCAAATCTCGTAACTGAACACAATTTGAAAGGGTGCCTCACAACTATTCAGTTGATTTCCCAGATACCCCACAATGACAGTTGTAATAGGAACAGGTTAAAAAAAAACATGAATTTAATTTACAGTCTTATGCTTATTTAAGTTTCCAGGTTCCATATAGTCCTTGTGAAACTGCAGCCCTTGCGCTCTCTTAAAGGTATAGACTCTTACTGAATTAGGGCTCATAGGTTCTAATGACCCTCCAGCGCCTCACCCAAAAGTTCATTCATTAAAGGCTGAATCCATTCAATTTGAGTTGAGGAACAGAAAAGAGGCTGTTACATTGATGGGCGTTTACTATTGACTTACAAATAGTGAGGGAAAAAAAAAAGAAAATCTGTAAGCAAATTCCAGAGGAATGTAAAAATATTATAAAAGTAGATTTTAATTCCCCGAATATATACTGGGGACGAAACAGTGAAGCGTGAGGGGGTGAAGAATTCCTAAAATGTGTACAGGAGGTCTTCCTTCAATATGTAATGTTATCGTTATTCTTTCATGTGGTGTGGGTGTTGCTGCAAGGCCAACATTTTTTGCCCATCCCTAATTGCCCTTGAGTGAGTAAGTGGTTTTACAGGCCATTTCAGAGGGCAGTTAAGAGTCAGCCACATTACTGTGCTTCTGGAGTCACATGTAGGCCTGACCAGGTAAGGACGGCAGATTTCATTCCCTGAAAGACATTAGTGAACCAGATGGGGTTTACAATCATCGATGAGTGTTTCATGGTCACCATTACAGAGATTTATTAACTGAATTCAAATTCCACCAGCTGCTCTGGTTGGATTTAAACCCATGTCCCTTGACCATTAGCCTCTGGAGATCATTTGTCTCTGGATTATTAGTTCAGCAACATTACCACTATGTCACCGTCCCGTCTCTCCCCACCCCGCCCCCCCCCCCCCCCCCCCCCCCCCTTCACGGGTCTAGCCCAACGAGGATGGAAGTTTATGCTGTACTTAGTTCTGGGAATGAAGTAGGGTAAATGGAGCATGATTCAGTGGGAAAAGATTTAGGTAAGCGTGATTATAATACAATTCTGTTTTGGGCGGCATGGTAGCACAATGGTTAGCACTGTTGCTTCACTGCTCCAAGGTCGATTCCCGGCTTGGGTCACTGCCCGTGCGGAGACTGCATGTTTTCCCCACGTCTGCATGGGTTTCTTCCGGGTGCTCCGGTTTCCTCCCACAGTCCAAAGATGTGCAGGTTAGGTGGATTGGCCATGCTAAATTGCCCTTAGTGTCCAAAAAAGATACGGTGGGGTTACTGGGATAGGGTGGATGTGTGGGCTTAAGTAGGGTGCTCTTTCCAAGGGCTGGTGCAGACTCGATGGGCCGAATGGTCTCCTTCTGCATTGTAAATTCTATGATTCTATGAAGTAGTCACAGAAAGGGGCAAAGAAAATGTAACAGTGGAAATACTCAACCAGTTAGAATAGTCATAGAATTCAGAAAGTTGGACAAATTACAGGAGAAGCAGCCTTCAGATTTTCGGCGGGAGCAGTGGCCAGGGGTCTGTTGGGAAGGTACGTTTAACCTTTAAAAACTTACCTTGCAGGAGAAGAGGCCTTCAGATTTTCGGCGGGAGCAGTGGCCAGGGGTCGGTCGGGAAGGTAAGTTGACCTCTTTAAAAACTTACCTTCAGAGCTGCAGGAAGTCGGCCGTGGAGATTTCTGGTAAGATTTGTTAGTACCTGTATATAAGTTGGGCAGTTGCTAACCCCGATTCACTACATTTGTAGTGTCCCCCACCCTTCCACCTCCTCTAACCTAAGGGGTTGAGTGAATATCAGGTAAGCTCTTCCTTTCTTTTTCTTGTTTTATCTAGAGAGGATGGCAGGGAAGGCAGTGCAATTTTCCTCCTGTAGAATGTTTGAGGTGAGGGACGCCGTCAGTGTCCCTGCTGATTTCACCTGTGGGAAGTGCACCCATCTCCAGCTCCTCAGAAACCGTGTTAGTTGGAGCTGGATGAACTTCGGATCATTCGGGAGGCAGAGGTGGTCATAGATAGAAGCTTCAGGGATGTAGTTACTCTGAAGAATAAAGATAGATGGGTGACAGTAAGAGGGGATGGGAGGAAGCAGTCAGTACAGGGATCCCCTGTGGTCGCACCAATGACATAGGTAGGAAAAGGGATAGGGATGTAAGGCAGGAATTCAGGGAGCTAGGGTGGAAACTTAGATCTAGAACAAATAGAGTTATTATCTCTGGGTTGTTACCCATGCCATGTGCTAGCGAGACGAGGAATAGGGAGAGAGAGCAGTTGAACACGTGGCTACAGGGATGGTGCAGGAGGGAGGGTTTCAGATACCTGGATAATTGGGGCTCATTCTGGGGTAGGTGGGATCTCTACAAACGGGATGGTCTCCACCTGGACCAGAGGGGTACCAATATCCTGGGGGGGGAAATTTGCTAATGCTCTTCGGGAGGGTTTAAACTAGTTCAGCAGGGGATTGGGAACCTGAATTGTAGCTCCAGTATACAGGAGGTTGAGAGTAGTGAGGTCATGAGTAAGGTTTCAAAGTTGCAGGAGTGTACCGGCAGGCAGGAAGGTGGTTTAAAGTGTGTCTTCTTCAATGCCAGGAGCATCCGCATAAGGTAGGTGAACTTGTGGCATGGGTTGGTACCTGGGACTTCGATGTAGTGGCCATTTCGGAGACGTGGATAGAGCAGGGACAGGAATGGTTGTTGCAAGTGCCCGGGTTTAGATATTTCAGAAAGCTCAGGGAAGGTGGTAAAAGAGGGGGAGGGGTGGCATTGTTAGTCAAGGACAGTATTACGGTGGCAGAAAGGACGTTTGATGAGGACTCGTCTACTGAAGTAGTATGGGCTGAGGTTAGAAACAGGAAAGGAGAGGTCACCCTGTTAGGGGTTTTCTATAGGCCTCCGAAAAGTTCCAGAGATGTAGAGGAAAGGATTGCAAAGATGATTCTGGATAGGAGCGAAAGTAACAGGGTAGTTGTTATGGGGGACTTTAACTTTCCAAATATTGACTGGAAACGCTATAGTTCGAGTACTTTAGATGGGTCCATTTTTGTCCAATGTGTGCAAGACGGTTTCCTGACACAGTATGTAGATAGGCCAACGTGAGGCATGGGCATATTGGATTTGTTACTGGGTAATGAACCAGGACAGATGTTAGATTTGGAGGTAGGTGAGCACTTTGGTGATCCTGACCACAATTCAATTACGTTTACTTTAGTGATGGAAAGGGATAAGTATATACCGCAGAGCAAGAGTTATATCTGGGGGAAAGGCAATTATGATGTGATGAGGTAAGACTTAGGATGCATCGGATGGGGAGGGAAACTGCAGGGGATGGGCACAATTGAAATGTGGAGTTTGTTCAAGGAACAGCTACTGTGTGTCCTTGATAAGTATGTACCTGTCAGGCAAGGTGGAAGTGGTCGAGCGAGGGAACCGTGGTTTACTAAAGTAGTTGAATCACTTGTCAAGAGGAAGAAGGAGGCGTATGTAAAGATGAGACGTGAAGGTTCAGTTAGGGCGCTGGAGCGTTACAAGTTAGCTAGGAAGGACATAAAGAGAGAGCTAAGAAGAGCCAGGAGGGGACATGAGAAGTCTTTGGCAGGTAGGATCAAGGATAACCCTAAAGTTTTCTATGGATATGTCAGGAATAAAAGAATGACTAGGGTAAGAGTAGGGCCAGTCAAGGACAATAGTGGGAAGTTGTGCGTGGAGTCAGAGGAGATAGGAGAGGTGCTAAATGGATATTTTTCGTCAGCATTCACACAGGAAAAAGACAATGTTGTTGAGGAGAATACTGAGATACAGGCTACTAGACTAGAAGGGCTTGAGGTTCATAAGGAGGAGGTGTTAGCAATTCTGGAAAGTGTGAAAATAGGTAAGACCCCCAGCCGGATGGGATTTATCCTAGGATTCTCTGGGAAGCTAGGGAGGAGATTGCTGAGCCTTTGGCTTTAATCTTTATGTCATCATTGTCTACAGGAATAGTACCAGAAGACTGGAGGATAGCAAATGTTGTCCCCTTGTTCAAGAAGGGGGAGTAGAGACAACCCCGGTAACTATAGACCTTTGAGACTTACTTCTGTTGTGGACAAAGTTTTGGAAAAGTTTATAAGAGATAGGATGTATAATCATCTGGAAAGGAATAATTTGATTTGAGATAGTCAGCACGGTTTTGTGAAGGGTAGGTCGTGGCTCACAAACCTTATTGAGTTCTTTGAGAAGGTGACGAAACAGGTGGTCGAGAGTAAAGCAGTTGATGTGGTGTATATGGATTTCAGTAAAGCGTTATAAGGTTCCCCACGGTAGGCTATTGCAGAAAATACGGAGGCATGGGATTCAGGGTGATTTAGCAGTTTGGATCAGAAATTGGCTAGCTGGAAGACGACAAAGGGTGGTGGTTGATGGGAAATGTTTAGCCTGGAGTCCAGTTACTAGTGGTGTACCACAAGGATCTGTTTTGGGGCCATTGCTGTTTATCATTTTTATAAATTACCTGGAGGGCGTAGAAGGATGGGTGAGTAAATTTGCAGATTACACTAAAGTCGGTGGAGTTGTGGACAGTGCGGAAGGATGTTACAAGTTACAGAGGGACATAGATAAGCTGCAGAGCTCGGCTGAGAGGTGGCAAATTGAGTTTAATGCAGAAAAGTGTGAGGTGATTCATTTTGGAAGGAATAACAGGAAGAGAGTACTGGGCTAATGGTAAGATTCTTGGTACTGTGGATGAGCAGAGAGATCTCGGTGTCCATGTACATAGATCCCTGAAAGTTGCCACCCAGGTTAAGAGGGTTGTTAAGAAGGCGTACGATGAGTTAGCTTTTATTGGTAGAGGGATTGAGCTTCGGAGCCATGAGGTCATGTTGCAGCTGTACAAAACGCTGGTCGCATTTGGAGTATTGCGTGCAATTCTGGTCGCCGCATTATAGGAAGGATGTGGAAGCATTGGAAACGGTGCAGAGGAGATTTACCAGAATGTTGCCTGGTATGGAGGTAAGATCTTATGAGGGAAGGCTGAGGGACTTGAGGCTGTTTTCGTTAGAGGGAAGGTTAAGAGGTGACTTAATTGAGGCATACAAGATGATCAGAGGATTAGATAGGGTGGACAGTGAGAGCCTTTTTCCTCGGATGGTGACGTCTAGCAAGAGGGGACATAGTTTTAAATTGAGGGGAGATAGATATAGGACAGATGTCAGAGGTAGGTTCTTTACTCAAGAGAGTAGTAAGAGCGTGGAATGCCCTGCCTGCAACAGTAGTGGACTTGCCAACATTAAGGGCATTTAAGTGGTCATTGGATCAACATATGGATGATAAGGGAATAGTGTAGATGGGCTTTAGAGTGGTTTTACAGGTCGGCGCAACATCGAGGGCCAAAGGGCCTGTACTGCGCTGTAATGTTCTATGGCTAATTGGACAGATATCTGGCAGAACAAAATTAACATGGATAAGCGTGAAGTGACATACTTTGGGACAAAAAACAATGACATGTAGTAAACAATCCTATTTCGAGGGGGTTGAAAAGGTGAAACACACTCCACTTACCTTATATACCTGGAAGTGTACATTCATCAATGTGAGGTTGGCAGGACAAGTTTGTACAGTTATTAAGAAAGCGTTTGGGATATTTGTCTCTGTAAATAAGGACACTGAATACAAAAACAAGGAATTAATGCTAAACCCTTACAAATTACTCTTCTGTGGACAATTCTGGGCACCACACTTTAGGAAGAATGTCAAGGTTTTGCAGAGCATACATAGGAAGTTTATCAGGTGGATATCAGGGACTCTCTCAAGGCAGTTACGGTTGAACATCAAATACTGGCTTTGTCACCAATGCCTGAATCCCATTAATGACTTTTTTGGTAACTGAAGGACTTTATACATGGAGAGACTGGAGACACAAAGTGTTCTCCAAAGAGCAAAAGCTTAGAGAAAGGTTTGTATTTATATAGCATTTCTCATGACCACAAAATATCAAAGTATTTTACAGCCAATTAACTGCTTTTGAAGTGCAGTCATTGAAATGTCACAAATGCAGTGGTCAATTTGACCACAGCCATCTTCCAAAAACAGCAATGTGATGACGACCAGATAATCTGTTTCTGTGATGATGGCTGAGGAATAAACTGGAGACATTTCTCCTGCTTCTCTTCAAAATAGTGCGATGGAATCTTTTACATCCTACTGAAAGTGTATATAGGGCCTCAGTTTAATGTCTGATGCAGAGGACAGAACCTTCAATAGGGCAGTACTCACTACTGCTACTAAATGAGTCAAAGCTGAGACTTATAAAGAAAAGATTAAGGCAGATTCTTATTGACACACCAGAAATAATTGAGGCCACCGAAAACATTGAAGAACAGGACATGAAGGCACAACATGAAGGTAACATATTAGTTGGTGCCATTAACAGTTAGAACAATATATACACACAGCACCATTACTGACACTATCGACATGGAGGACAGAAACAAAGAAGAGGACATCCAGCCACGAGAAGGAGCTAATCTGATGGCTGAATTCATTGATGAAGGGCCCTTCCTGTTTATTTCCTTATTTTCCCCTTTCTTTAATTTTGCTGTTATCATTTTTGATTCATGAATGATTAATGGACATGTATCTTTAAGTCAAGCAGCAGAGAGAATGAGGAATTCAGAAGTTACAGGAGAGAACCCTGCTATTTTGAACAGGAGCTTCAGACTTTCGGCACTGAGAGATGGGGTGTTGTTCAGTTTGATTGATAGGCTGGTGGCCAATGAATTGGTCAATAGGTCGTACTCTGCCGGTTAACGGGTAGTGATTGGATGCTATCCCAGTGCGTTCTCCGAGAGCTCAAGGAGCAGTTGAGTCCTAGACACACCAAAACTGCTTACTCTCTTTCGTCCACGTTTTCTCCAGAAAGGCTGAGTGTGCTTGGTTGGTTCTGTTATTTGCTCTGAAACTGCAGTGAACCTGAGTGAATGAATGCACATTATTCTACAGGAAAACCATTACAAGCTGCAAACAAAGACTTGCTCTCTCTCTCTCTCTCTCTCCAGAAAGGCTGTGAGTGCTGTGTTTCTGAAACTACAGAGACCTGGATGAATCTACAGTAAAATGCCTCAATCTGAAAGCAAAGTTTTAAAGAGTAAGGTGCTGGAAACAACTTTTTACTTAGAATTTTCACCCTTCTCCCCCCCTCTGTGTTTGTGAAATGAATGAATGAAAATGAAATGAAAATCGCTTATTGTCACAAGTAGGCTTCAAATGAAGTTACTGTGAAAAGCCCCTAGTCGCCACATTCCGGCGCCTGTTCGGGGAGGCTGGTACGGGAATTGTGTGTATATATACACACACGCATACACACACACACAGACACACACAAGTAGAGTGGTGAATTAGGAATTAGATAATAGTTAACCATTTGTACTTACTGCATATTTCATGATATTTCTTATTATAAATAAAAAGTAGGGCTTGCTCGGTGGCGCAGTGGATTAGCCCTGCTGCCTCACGGCACCGAGAGCCCAAGTTCGATCCCGGCTCTGGGTCACTGTCCATGTGCAGTTGCACATTCTCACTCCCACAACTCAAAGATTTTCAGGATAGGTGGATTGGCCACGCTAAATTGCCCCTTAATTGGAAAAAATGAATTGGGTAATCTCAAAAAAAATGGTTTTTTAAATAAATAGAAAGTAATTGTGTTTACATTTATAAACCTGATGATTGTAATTATTAGGCAGCCAAGGGCCAAAGAGGAATTATTGGTTAATTCACTTGTATTGTGACTCCAGGTCAAGTGGGGCTGGAATTGACCATGCACTATCCCAGGGTGCCGTAACACTTACCACATGACATACTCAAATGAATGCAACATTTATTGCCTCTGACACAGCCCAAATAGCAGACACCGAGTGAATACGACGAACAGGATGAAGCAAATGAAACAGAGATTTGCAAGACTGAAGTGAAATGGTGACTGAGGAACCATCAGAACCAACCAAGAACTGACCATTGGAGTGGCCATGAGCTACCAGTACTATAGACCTCCCACAGCAGCAGTTAACAATTTAATTTAAAAATAAAATACAGGTATTCAAAGAATCAGACGTGTTGATATGACAGATGTGAGAAACTTCACTCTGGCATGATGGTCAGTAACCGAGGTAACAGATTTTAAAATAATTGGCAAAAAGAGAGGAAATGAGGAAAAATTATTTCAGAGTTGTAATGTACTACACAATATGGTGATGGAATCAGATTCAGTAGGAACTTTCAAAAGAAAACTGGACATGTAACTGAAGAGAAGTAACTTGCAGGGTGGGGGGGGATTTGCAGGGTGGGGGGGGGATTTGCAAGGTGGGGGGGGGAATTGCAAGGTGGGGGGGGAATTGCAAGGTGGGGGGGGGAATTGCAAGGTGGGGGGGGGAATTGCAAGGTGGGGGGGGGGAATTGCAAGGTGGGGGGGGAATTGCAAGGTGGGGGGGGAATTGCAAGGTGGGGGGGGAATTGCAAGGTGGGGGGGAATTGCAGGGTGGGGGGGGATTTGCAGGGTGGGGGGGGATTTGCAGGGTGGGGGGGGATTTGCAGGGTGGGGGGGGATTTGCAGGGTGGGGGGGGGATTTGCAGGGTGGGGGGGGGGATTTGCAGGGTGGGGGGGGGATTTGCAGGGTGGGGGGGGGGATTTGCAGGGTGGGGGGGGGATTTGCAGGGTGGGGGGGGATTTGCAGGGTGGGGGGGGGATTTGCAGGGTGGGGGGGGGATTTGCAGGGTGGGGGGGATTTGCAGGGTGGGGGGGATTTGCAGGGTGGGGGGGGATTTGCAGGGTGGGGGGGGATTTGCAGGGTGGGGGGGGGATTTGCAGGGTGGGGGGGGATTTGCAGGGTGGGGGGGGGATTTGCAGGGTGGGGGGGGATTTGCAGGGTGGGGGGGGATTTGCAGGGTGGGGGGGGATTTGCAGGGTGGGGGGGATTTGCAGGGTGGGGGGGGATTTGCAGGGTGGGGGGGATTTGCAGGGTGGGGGGGGATTTGCAGGGTGGGGGGGGGGATTTGCAGGGTGGGGGGGGGGATTTGCAGAGTGGGGGGGATTTGCAGGGTGGGGGGGATTTGCAGGGTGGGGGGGATTTGCAGGGTGGGGGGGATTTGCAGGGTGGGGGGGATTTGCAGGGTGGGGGGGATTTGCAGTGGGGGGGGATTTGCAGTGGGGGGGGATTTGCAGTGGGGGGGGATTTGCAGGGTGGGGGGGATTTGCAGGGTGGGGGGGATTTGCAGGGTGGGGGGGGATTTGCAGTGGGGGGGGATTTGCAGTGGGGGGGGATTTGCAGTGGGGGGGGATTTGCAGTGGGGGGGGGATTTGCAGCGTGGGGGGGGGGGGGGGGGGAGCTGGATTATGAATTTGAACAGTTCTTTCAAAGAGTAGACACAGGCACTGCAGGCCTTCTTCTGTGCTACAAGATTCTATGGTTGGGCATCAAATTGTTGAAAAAACAGATTTGGTAATCTGATCAAGAGTTTTTCCACCAAAGAGGCAAAAGTTCAATGAAAAGTGCAGGACAGCAAACAAGGAGCATCACCAGGTTTACATAAAAATTAGGTAGCAACGGAAGCAGCATGCAATGGACAGTGCTAAGTGATACCCTAATCAACAAATCAGGTCTAAATCCCTGGAGTCCTGGTGGTTGACAATTAAACAACTAACAAAAGAGGAGACTCCACAAATATCCACATCCTCAATGAAGGGGCAACTGAGCACATCTGTGCAAAGGACAAGGCTGATGATGTATTTGCAACCATCTTCAGCCAGAAATAGAATCATAGAATCCCTAAAGTGCAGAAAGAGGTCATTCGGTCCACCAATGCCAGGTGGATCATCATCTGGACCTCCTCCCAAGGTTCCCAATTCCACAAATGCCAGTCTTCAGCCAATTCGATTCAGATCGCATGATATCAAGAAACAGCTGAAGACACTGGATCCTGCAAAGACTTAGGGCCCTGTCAACATTCTAGCAATAGCACTGAAATCTGTGCTCCAGAACTAGCCATGCCCCTACGCAGTTTGTTCCAGTTCGGCTACAACACAGGTATCTACCCGAACAACATGGAATATTGCCCAGGTACGTCCTGGCCACAAAAGAGCACAACTCCAACCCAGCCAATTACCGCCCTCTGAGTCTACTCAAATCACCAGAAAAGTGATGGCAGCAGTTATGGGAAGTGTTATCAACCGGCACTTACTCAGCAACAGCCTGCTCACTGATGCTTATTTTGGGTTCAACCAGTACCACTCAGCCCCTGACCTCATTCCAGCCTTGATCCCAATATAGCTTAAGTCAAGTGGGCAGGTGAGAGCAACTTCCCTTGACACACAGACAGCATTTGACAGAGCGTGGCATCAAAGTCAAATGGAGTCAGGGGGAAAACCCTTTACTGGTTGGAGTCTTAACTAGCACAAAGGAAGATAGTTGCATAGTTGTTGGAGGTCAATCTTTGCATTCCCAGGACATCGTTGCAGGAGTTCCTCCTGGACCCAACCACTTTCAGCTGCTTCATCAATGACTTCCCTCCATCATAAAATCATAAGTGGGGATGTTTGATGATTGCACATATCATAAGTGGGGATGTTTGATGATTGCACATATCGTAAGTGGGGATGTCTGATGATTGCACAATGTTCAGCACCATTCATGTCTCCTCAGATACTGAAGCAGGCCATGTCCATATACAGCAAGATGCAAGATTTGGCTAATTCTATCAATTTTTAGAATCTGTAATATCTATGGATTTCATTCTGTAACCATAAGTTTAAGATTAAATGATTCAGTTTTGACTTTCTGTTGGGCATTTAACAGGAAAGGTAACCGGGGAACAGAAAAGCAGTTGCTTATGAAGCAACAAAATTGTTTCATCGTTGCAGGAGAGAGTTGCTTGGAGTCTTAAGCTGTAGCTGTCTTAAGGCCACAATAC
Organism: Scyliorhinus torazame; assembly: GCF_047496885.1. Lineage (NCBI taxonomy): Eukaryota > Metazoa > Chordata > Chondrichthyes > Carcharhiniformes > Scyliorhinidae > Scyliorhinus > Scyliorhinus torazame. Next base: position 110,474,090 of record NC_092707.1, read on the forward strand.
GATTAAACTAGTTTGAACGAATGGCTGAAATATTATGAACTTAAGATGACAAACAAATCATGTGTTGCTTTAATTGATCTGTACTAGAGAGGAAACCTTTATTATCCGATATTATGGTAGTAAGTGGATATAACAGTTGATTATAGTAGCTTTACTGTGGGGTTTGTATTAAGATGCTGGTCCGAGGAGACAGAGGAGCTCTTACGTGACTGCTTAGAGACAGTGGACTGGTCCATATTTAAGAACTCAGCGACCAACTTAAATGAGTATGCCACCACCATCACAGACTTCATCAGCAAATGTGTGGACGACTGCGTGCCAAAGAAAGCAGTACGTGCGTTCCCCAATCGGAAACCATGGCTCAATCGCGAGATTGACTCCCTACTGAAGGACAGATCTGAGGCGTTCAAGGCAGCCGACCCTGACCTATACAAGAAATCCAGGTACGACCTCCGCAAAGCCATCCGAGATGCCAAGAGAGAATATCAAACCAAGCTAGAGTCACAGACAGACTCTCGGCGGTTGTGACAAGGACTAAACAACATAACGGGCTACAAAGCGAAGCCGAACAGTATCTCTGGCAGCAGCGCCCCCCCTCCCCGATGAACTCAATGCATTCTATGCTCGGTTCGAGCAGGTAACCAACAATCCGCTGTCGAGTGCCCCAGCAGCCCATAATTCACCCATACCCACCATCACAGCTTCCGAAGTCAGATTGGCCTTCCTGAAAGTGAACCCTCGGAAGGTGACAGGCCCGGACGGGATCCCTGGTCGTGCACTCAGAGCCTGCGCGGACCAGCTGGCAGAGGTATTCGCAGACATCTTTAACCTGTCCCTACTCCACTCCGAGGTCCCTACCTGCTTCAAGAAGACCACCATCATACCGGTACCAAAGAAGAACCAGGCAACGTGCCTCAATGACTACCGGCCAGTGGCACTGACTTCAGTCATAATGAAGTGCTTCGAGAGGTTGATCATGAAGCGCATCACCTCCATACTCCCAGAACGCCTTGATCCACTGCAATTCGCATACCGCTGCAACCGGTCCACATCAGACACCATTTCCCTGGCCCTACACTCATCCCTAGAGCATCTCGAAAACAAGGACTCCTACATTAGACTCCTATTTATTGACTACAACTCCGCCTTCAACACCATAATCCCAGCCAAGCTCATATCAAAGCTCCAAAACCTAAGACTTGGCTCCCCACTCTGCAACTGGATCCTCGATTTCTGACCAACAGACCACAATCAGTAAGAATGAACAACAACACCTCCTCTACAATAGTCCTCAACACCGGCGCCCCGCAAGGCTACGTACTTAGCCCCTACTCTACTCCCTGTACACACACGACTGCGTGGCAAAACTTGGTTCCAACTCCATCTACAAGTTTGCTGACGATACGGCCATAGTGGGCTGGATCTCGAATAACGACGAGTCCGAATACAGGAGGGAGATAGAGAATCTAGTGGAGTGGTGTAGCGACAACAATCTCTCCCTCAATGCCAGCAAAACTAAAGAGCTGGTAATTGACTTCAGGAAGCAAAGTACTGTACACACCCCTGTCAGCATCAACGGGGCCAAGGTGGAGATGGTTAGCAGTTTCAAATTCCTTGGGGTGCACATCTCCAAAAATCAGTCCTGGTCCACCCACGTCGACGCTACCACCAAGAAAGCACAACAGCACCTATACTTCCTCAGGAAACTAAGTAAATTCGGCATGTCCACATTGACTCTTACCAACTTTTACAGATGCACCATGGAAAGCATCCTATCGGGCTGCATCACAGCCTGGTATGGCAACTGCCCGGCCCAGGACCGCAAGAAACTTCAGAGTCGTGAACACCGCCCAGTCCATCACACGAACCTGCCTCCCATCCATTGACTCCATCTACACCTCCCGCTGCCTGGGGAAAGCGGGCAGCATAATCAAAGATCACTCCCACCAGGCTTACTCAGTCTTCCAACTTCTTCCATCGGGCAGGATATACAGAAGTCTGAGAACACGCACGAACAGACCCAAAAACAGCTTCTTCCCCACTGTCACCAGACTCCTCAATGACCCTCATATGGACTGATTTCATTAACACTACACCCTGTATGCTTCATCTGATGCCAGTGCTTGTGTAGTTACATTGTGTATGTTGTGTTGCACTATTATGTATTTTCTTTTATTCCCTTTTCTTCTCATGTACTTAATGATCTATTGAGCTGCTTGCAGAAAAATACTTTTCACTGTACCTCGGTACACGCGACAATAAACAAATCCAATCCAATCTAATCCAATCCAAAGATATGGTGCCAAGAGACTGTGACTTTTTTTTCTGGTTTCTGTATCTGCATTTGTCAATGATGCAATGTAGACATCTGGAGTTTATGAGCCATAAAGCAGTGTATAGCCATATAGTTGATAGGAGGAGTGAATTTGGACTGAATTTGGAGTATCTCATAAAAAGGAAGGAGGAATGAGAGATTGGGAGATAAAAGTTGAGAAATTGTAATTCTCATTGGCACATGGTTTCTGGGATATGACTCTTTTAGACAGTTGAACATCACTTCAAAGACAAAGAGAGACTTCATCGGTGCTGACAACATCAAGAGTTCCTGGGTTCTTGAGAGATGAGAAAAACCTCTGTTGTCTTTACTGTTTCTTGTTAAGTATATGTAAAATCTTGCTTAATAAATTCTACTTAATTCATAAATACTAGTTATTCATACCTTGTAGGTCAAGCACAACCGAGGACCCTAGTGTTAAGAATTTTGACCCTAGAATTTGTTTTAATGAAAAGGGTTTTATACCTCAAATGTTAAACCTTACAAAGACCTGGAGAACATTCACAGTTGGACTGATGAATAACAAGTAATATCCATCATCTTTGCTCCCCTTGATATTCAATGGCACTACCATCACTAAATACCCCATTATCAACGGGCGTTACTACTGACCAGAAACTGAACTGCAATTATCCATATAAATAGTGCTACAAAACCAGGTCCGAGGTTACGAATTGTGCAAAGTCAACTAGTGACTCCCAAAAACCTGTTCACCATCTACAAGGCACAAGTCAGAGTTGTGAGCGATACTATGGATTTGCCTAGTAACAGCATTAATACAAATTTGCCATGATGTAATAGATTGCAATCTGTCCAGCAACAGGCAGCAATCTGCCTAGCGACAGCACTAGCCAGTATTCAAAAGGCTGGATGAGATGCGGTGGCACAGTGGTTAGAACATAGAACATAGAAAATACAGCACAGAACAGGCCCTTCGGCCCACGATGTTGTGCCGAACCTTTGTCCTAGATTAATCATAGATTATCATTGAATTTACAGTGCAGAAGGAGGCCATTCGGCCCTTTGAGTCTGCACCGGCTCTTGGAAAGAGCACCATACCCAAACTCAACACCTCCACCCAACACCAAGGGCAATTTGGACATTAAGGGCAATTTATCATTGGCCAATTCACCTAACCCGCACATCTTTGGACTGTGGGAGGAAACCGGAGCACCAGGAGGAAACCTACGCAGACACGGGGAGGACGTGCAGACTCCGCACAGACAATGACCCAAGCCAGAATCGAACCTGGGACCATGGAGCTGTGAAGCAATTGCGCTATCCACAACCTATCCAATAGCTGCTTGAAGGTCCCTCATGTTTCTGACTCAACTACTTCCACAGGCAGTGCATTCCATGCCCCCACTACTCTCTGGGTAAAGAACCTACCTCTGATATCCCTCCTATATCTTCCACCTTTCACCTTAAATTTATGCCCCCTTGTAATGGTTTGTTCCACCCGGGGAAAAAGTCTCTGACTGTCTACTCTATGTATTCCCCTGATCATCTTATAAACCTCTATCAAGTCGCCCCTCATCCTTCTCCGTTCTCATGAGAAAAGGCCTAGCACCCTCAACCTTTCCTCGTAAGACCTACTCTCCATTCCAGGCAACATCCTGGTAAATCTTCTTTGCACCTTTTCCAAAGCTTCCACATCCTTCCTAAAATGAGGCGACCAGAACTGTACACAGTACTCCAAATGTAGCCTTACCAAAGTTTTGTACAGCTGCATCATCACCTCACGGCTCTTAAATTCAATCCCTCTGTTAATGAACGCGAGCACACCATAGGCCTTCTTCACAGCTCTATCCACTTGAGTGGCAACTTTCAAAGATGTATGAACATAGACCCCAAGATCTCTCTGCTCCTCCACATTGCCAAGAACTCTACCGTTAACCCTGTATTCCGCATTCATATTTGTCCTTCCAAAATGGACAACCTCACACTTTTCAGGGTTAAACTCCATCTGCCACTTCTCAGCCCAGCTCTGCATCCTATCTATGTCTCTTTGCAGCCGACAACAGCCCTCCTTACTATCCACAACTCCACCAACACTATTGCTTCACAGTGCCAGGGATCCAGGCTCAATTCCGGCCTCGAGTGATTGTCTGTGTAGAGTTCTCCCCATGCCTGAGTGGGTTTCCTCTGGGTGCTTCGGTTTCCTACCACAGTCCAAGCGATTAGATAGGTTGGGGTTATTTTCCTTGGAACAAAGAAGGCTGAGGGGTGACTTGAGGGGAACAGATAAGGTGGACAGGATAAAATTGTTTCCCTTGATGGAGAATTCTAGAACCAGGGGACATAGATTCAAGATAAGTGGCAGAAGGTTTAGAGGGGACATGAGGAAAATCTTTTTTACGCAGAGGGGTAGTTGGAGTCTGGAATTCGCTGCCCAAGTTGGTGGTGGATGCAGGGACCCCAAACTCTTTTAAAAGGTAGCTGGATCTGCACATTAAGTGCTTTAAGCTACAGGGCTATGGACCTGGTGCAGGAAAGTGGGATTTGAAAGGGCATCTGGCTGTCCTAGGGCTGGTATGGACAAGATGGGGTGAATGGCCTTCTGTGCTGTAACGTTTTTATGATTCTATATGTTTTTAGGTGGATTGGCCCTGTTCAATGTACGTGCGGGGTTATGAGGATAGGGCAGAGGATTGGGCCTAGGTCGAATGCTCTTTTGGAGGGTTGGTGGGCTGAATGGCCTCCTCTGCATTGTAGGGATTCTATGGATTCTATGATTAGCAGACATCGAGACAGAATCAGGTGTGAATCGCCTGTTAATCGAAACAGCTTACCTAGACGATTGAAAGATCAGAGAGATATACACATTCATTCCTAGAGTCAAGGAATGTGAGGGGGCAAACAGCCAAATATACAGAATGCAGAAACAAAGGGGAACAAAGGTAATTGCCAGCACCCTCAGGTGTGGCTAGCGTTTATTGCCCATCCCTAATTGCCCTTGAAGGTAATGGGGAACTGCTTGCCTGAACCACTGCAATACATGTGGTGTCGGTACATGCACAGTGCTGTTAGGAAGGGAGTTCCAAGAGACCAGTTTCAAAAGCACCTTCAACCCCACAACCTTTCCCGCCAAGAAAGGACAAGGATTACAAATGCATGAGAACACCACCTCCTGGAAATTTCCTTCCAAGCCACACATCCTCCTCACTTGAAATTTTATTGCCGTTCCTCCACTTTCATTGGGTCAAAATCCTGGGACTCCGTTCCTAACAGCACTTGTTGGATTTGGATTTGTTTATTGTCACGTGTACCGAGGTACAGTGAAAAGTATTTTTCTGCATGCAGCTCAAACATGATTATTTAGTACATGAAAAGAAAATACATAATAGGGCAACACAAGGTACACAATGTAAATACCTAGACACCGGCATCGGGTGAAGGATACAGGAGTGTAGTATTAATCAAGTCAGTGTTTAGCACAGGGCTAAATCGCTGGCTTTGAAAGCAGACCAAGGCAGGCCAGCAGCACGGTTCAATTCCCGTAACAGCCTCCCCGAACAGGCGCCGGAATGTGGCGACTAGGGGCTTTTCACAGTAACTTCATTGAAGCCTACTTGTGACAATAAGCGATTTTCATTTCATTTTCATTTAGGAGTCTGGTAACAGCGGGAAAGTTGTTTTTGAATCTGTTTGTGTTCTCAGACTGGTTACATTTTTAATAATATTTTTATTCAAATTTTTACATATTTTCAACAACACCCCCCCTTACAGACATAAGAAAAAACAAAGAACACATAAATAAACATCTTATAGCTATGTCACGTATTCCCCCAATATACAAACCCCCCATTAACCGATAATAAACACAGTAGTAAACACAAAGTACCCCCCCCCCCCCGGGGTTGCTGTTGCTGCTGTCCACCTCCCTACACTCCGCCTGAAGAACCCTTGCACAGATCCTCTTAAGGCAAATATTACACATTCCAATTTAATGAACCCTGCCATGTCACTGATCCAGGCTTCCGCGCTTGGGGGCCTCGCAGCCTTCCACTGTGCCTTCACAGCGCCAGGGTCCCAGGTTCGATTCCCCGCTTGGTCACTGTCTGTGCGGAGTCTGCACGTTCTCCACATGTCTGCGTGGGTTTTCTCCGGGTGCTCCTGTTTCCTCCCACAGTCCAAAGACGTGCAGGTTAGGTGGATTGGCCATGCTAAATTGCCCTTAGTGTCCAAAAAAAGGTTAGGAGGGGTTACTGGGTTATGGGGATAGGGTGGAAGTGAGGGCTTAAAGTGGGTCGGTGCAGACTCGATGGGCCAAATGGCCTCCTTCTGCACTGTATGTTCTATATACTATGTAGCAGAATCCTTCGCCGGGCTACCAGGGACGCAAAGGCCAGAATACCGGCCTCTTTCGCCTCCTGCACTCCCGGCTCGTGCGAGCCCCCAACTCGGCTTAACCCGGGTGTTTACCACCTTAAGACACCGTCCTCGCAACGCCCCTCCAGAACCCATCCAGCACTGGGCACGCCCAGAACATGTGGGCGTGATTTGCTGGGCTCCCCGAACACCTCACACACCTGTCCTCTACTCCAAAAAACCCCAGTCATGTGCGCCCTGTGCAAAAGCTTAAATTGTATCAGGCTAAGCTTGGCGCAAGAGGAGGCAGAATTAACCCTAGCCAGGGCATCCGCCCACGTAGCCTCGTCTATCCCCTTCCCCAGCTCCTCCTCCCATTTACCTTTCAGCTCCTCCACCGAGGCCGCCTCCTCCTCCTGCATCTCCTGGTAGATCGCCGAGACCTTGCCTTCTCCAACCCACAGCCCCGAGAGCACCCTATCCTGGATCCTACGTGCTGGCAGCAGCAGGAATTCCCTTAGCTGCCGTCTTACAAACACCCTTACCTGCATGTACCTGAAGGCATTTCCAGGGGGGAGACCGAATATTTCCTCCAACGTTCCAAGGCTCGCAAACGTCCCATCTATAAACAGGTCCCCCATCCTTCTAATACCTGCCCTGTGTCAGCTCAGGAACCCCCCCATCCATTCTCCCCGGGACAAACCGATGGTTCTCTCGGATCGGGGACCACACCGAAGCCTCTGCCTCCCCCCTGTGGCGTCTCCACTGCCCCCAAATTTTGAGGGTCGCCGCCACCACTGGACTCGTGGTGTACCTTGTCGGTGGGAGCGGCAACGGTGCCGTCACCAACGCTCCCATGCTCGTGCCCACACAGGACACCATCTCCAACCTCTTCCACGCTGCCCCCACCCCCTCCATTACCCACTTGCGTATCATATCCACATTGGCAGCCCAGTAGCACCCACACAGATTAGATAACGCTAACCCTCCTCTGTCCCTACTCCGCTCCAGAAACACCCTGCTCACCCGCGGGGTCTTTTTCGCCCATACAAACCCCATGATGCTCCTGCTGACCCACTTAAAAAAGGCCTTAGGGATCAGGATGAGGAGGCACTGGAATATAAAAAGGAACCTCGGGAACACCGTCATCTTCACCGACTGTACCCTACCCGCCAGGGAGTGTGGCAGCATATCCCACCTTTTAAACTCCTCCTCCATCTGCTCCACCAGCCTCGTCAAGTTGAGCTTGTGTCGGGCCCCCCAGCTCCTGGCCACCTGGATCCCCAGGTACCGAAAACACCTTTCCGCCTTCTCCAGTGGAAGCTCGTCTATCCCCCTTCCCTGGCCCCCTGGATGTACCACCGACGCCCACACTCTCACCAAACCCCCCCTGCGGACCATTTCACCCTACCCCACCCAGCACCCAAAAAGAAAACAGTACCAAACAGAACAGAACATCCCCCCCCCCCCCAAACACAACAATCACATCAATCCCCTCTCGACATCCCCTCGCAACCGACCCTCAATCCGAGTCCAACTTTTCATCCTGGATAAAGGTCCACGCCTCCTCCGGCGTCTCAAAGTAGTGGTGGTGGTCCTTGAAAGTGACCCACAGTCGCGCCGGCTGCAACATTCCAAATTTCACCCCCTTCCGATGCAGAACCGCCTTAGCCCGATTGTACCCGGCCCTCTTCTTGGCCACCTCCGCGCTCCAGTCCTGGTGTATCCGGACCTCTGCATTCTCCCACCTGCTGCTCCGCTCCTTCTTTGCCCACCTTAGGACACACTCCCTGTCCACGAAGTTGTGGAACCGCACCAGCACCGCCCGCGGCGGCTCGTTGCGCTTGGGCCTCCTCGCCAGGACTCGGTGGGCCCCCTCCAGCTCCAGGGGCCTCGGGAAGGCCCCCGAGCTCATCGTGTTCAGCATCGTGACCACGTATGCTCCAACATCCGACCCCTCCACTCCCTCCGGGGGGACGCAGAATCCGCAGGTTCTTCCTCCTCGACCGATTCTCCATGTCCTCGAACTTCTCCTGCCATTTCTTATGCATCGCCTCGTGCGCCTCTACCTTCACCGCCAGGCCCAAGATCTCGTCCTCGTTCTCCGAGGCCTTTTGCCGCACCTCCCGGATCGCCGCCCCTTGGGCCTTTTTGGGTCTATCGAAGCTGTCATAGGCTCCAACAGCTCTGCCTTCAACCCCGTGAAGCAGCGCTGGAGAAACTCCTGCTGTTCCTGCGACCACTGCACCCACGCTGCCTGGTCTCCACCCGCCGCCATCTTGATTTTCCACCCTAGCACTTTTCGCTGCTCCAAAACTACTTTTTTCACTGCTCCACTCCTTGTCCAATCCTTACAGTGCCGGGGAAATGTTACTGTCACCTTCCCACACTGGTAACGGTTGAACAAATGCCGCTGGGGGCCCTAAGAAGAGCCCAAAAGTCTGTTTCTGGGCGAGAGCTGCCGAACGTGTGACTTAGCTCCGCATAGCCGCAACCGGAAGTCCCCTCAGACTTGTTACATTTGTAACAAATATACTATTACATGCACATTTAGAAGTATATGGTGAGACCATATTAATTCAGAAATTGGAGAATGCTTTTCGAAACAAAACATTTTCTCCAGAGTACTATTACCAGACAAGAGTGATATTTTAGTAGCATATTTAACAATACTGCCTATGAACCTCCACTTATAGCAAATGCACCAGATGCACAAAATTACAAAGAGGTGCAATAATTGCTTTCAATCGGATTCCCATAATTCACTCATTTTAATCTTCAGTACGATATTAAAGTATAAAGAACATCAAGAAAGGTTTAAGCCCTGGAATACATTGGATGTTCAGAATTCACTGCATTCTATTCGTCTCTTAAGTCACATTATAGGGTGATTTTAGTCAATGCAGTTAGTTTCCACTCTAATAGCTAGGACATGCAATGAATCACTGTCTGGAATTGGTGCTGAAAACCAGCACATTCTCAGTTTACTGGAAAAGAAAAACACACAAGTCATTGTCATCTGCACCCCAAGTAAACCCTGACCTAGCACCACTGTATAAATAAGCTTCATACAGCTTGTTTGTGTTGGTGCTCTTCACATAAATACACACTTACCTTACTTCAAAGGAATTCAGCCATTTCTCCATCAAAGAATCAGTCACAGCCAGTTGTGAAACAAAATGTATAATCCCACAAGTGAAACTAGACACTTGACTGAGTTTAAAAAAAATTCACAACCCACTTTCAGCCAGGACATACATTATTTTCTTGCACATGTTCAAAGAAATCACTTTTTAAAATATATATTTACTGAAATTTTATAAACCAACATTAACCACATTATAAACACTCAACCAGCAAAGATATAAAAGTACAAAGTCAAAAGGTTGTATCCAAATCCTTCTTCAAAATCACAACATAAAACCTAACCCCACTATAATCCCCTAACAGCTATCGGCATCTAAATCTTTAAAAAATTAGATAAATGGTTGCCATCTCTGGTAGAACCTCCCCACCAATCACCTGATGGTATACTTAATTTTTCCAAGTGCAGAAATGACATCAAATCGCCCAACCAGGTAGATGCACTTGGCAGTATGGGAGACCTCCAGCCAAGCAATATTCGCCTCATGGCCACCAAAGAGGCAGAAACGAGAACATACCCCATAGTGAAGTACCGGTGATTCTGAAACCTCAAATATGGCTACAAGTGAACATGGGTCTAGATCCACCCGAAGAATCGCCAATCTAGTCTTTTAAAAAAGGAAACCCAAAAGCGAGCAAGTTTGGGACAGACCAAAACATGCGAATGTGGTTAGCTGGTGCAAGTGAGCAACAATCAGACTTGTCCTCCACACCCTGGAAAAACCCACTCATCCGCGCCTTGATCCAATGCATTCTGCTGTAGTACTTTAAACTGATTAAACTCAGTCAGGTGCAGGAACAAGTCGGGTTCATCCTGTAAAGGACTTCCCTCCAAGCCGCGTCTGTAAGTACAGGACCCAGTTCCCTCTCCCACTGCTTCTTCGCCCCATCCAAAGGGCGAGATCTGATGAAAGGACAAGGCCATACGAATTCAAAATAGACCCCTTGTCAGGCTGCGCCAAAGACAAATCCCTCTTCAGCGAGGGGAGCAGGGCTAAGGAAACAAAGGAAAAATCTTACGAGAAAAATCACGAATTTAAAAGTAACGAAAGGGTTTAGAACTGGGCAACTGAAATTAGTGCGGCAGCGCCTCAAAATTGGCGAATACCCCCTCTACGAATAGATCCCCAAAATGCACATGTCCCCTTGCCTTCTATGACCTGAATGAAGTGTCCAGGACCAACAGCAAAAAGAGGGGATTATTACAAATAGGGGCAAAAGAAGACAGGAGAGAAGTGCTGAAGTAGTTTCCAAATCCTGAGGGAAGAAATTAGAAGAAAATTCCACAGAGGAGAAAGGCAGCGCTGCAGTAATTATAGCCTGGAGAGAGGAGGTGGTGCACGACTGAGCCTCCATTCTGCCCCAAACTGAGTCAGGGTCACTAAGCCACTGCAGGATTTTTTGAATGTTGGCAGCCCAATAGTAAAACGAAGATTTGGGAGCACCAAGTCTCCCGACCCTCTATCTCTCTGTAGCAGAGCACTGTGGACTCGGCAACATCTACCCACCCAAATGAAAGCAGAAATCAATTTGAAGAACTTAATTTAAAAAATGATTTGGCCAAAGAAATAGGGATACATTGAAAGAAAAAACGAAATCTGGGAAGCACATTCATTTTAATCATTTGGATCTTATTAGGGACAGGTCTGCAGAGCCGCCCTGACATTGTTGATCGGGCTCGAGTAATTTAACTTGTGAAGTGAAGCCCAGCTATGGGCTACACGGACCCCCAAATAACAGAAACTAGTATCAGCGAGGAATGAATTAAATTGAGTTCCTCTAGCAGGTGGATTCACTGGAAAACACTCACTTTTACCTACGTTTTGCTTATAGCCAGAATAAGTTCCAAATGAATTGAGCGTCCTCAGTATACTATCTGTGACGGGAGTCAGATCCATAATGTACAGAAGTAGGTCCTTGGCATAAAGCGATATCCAATGCTCCACTTTGGACAAATACCCATCCATTCGGACAAATACCCTTCCACTGATCAGAGGCCCTCAATGATATTGAGAGGGGCTCAACAGCCAAGGCGAAGAGCAGCGGGGGGAGAGGACATCTTGTTGAGTGCCCCTACCCAAGGTAAAGTAATCAGAGTATAGTGTTTGTGAATATTGGCCTTCGGGGCATTGTACAACAGACGAGACCAGGAGGCAAAGTTAGTTCCAAATCTCCCGAGAATCTCGAATTGTCATATTCCACCTTATCAAATGTTTTTTCTGCCTCCAAAGACACTATACCTTCAGGTTCTTAAACTGTGGATGAGGAGAGAATGACGTTCAGAATGAATCAAATATTGGTCGATAATTGTCGGCCCTTCACAAAACCCATTTGGTCTCTGATATTATGCCCGGGAGAAAAGGCTCTAGCGGAGCACCAGGACCTTAGCCAGCAGCTTGACTACTGATTTCAAGAGTGAGATGAGTCCGTATGAACCACACTCTACTGGGTCCCTGTCCCCTTTAAGGAGAAAAGAAATTGAGCCTTGAGTGAGGGTCAGGGGCAATGAAACCCTAGACCCTAAGTAAGTCGTCAAACATATCCATTATTAAGGATATGAGCTGTTCCAAGAATATTTTATAAAACTTGACTGGGAAGCCGTCAGGTCCCGGGTCTATGCCAGATTGCAGCAGCCCAATACATTTAAAGATCTTTCCCGGGCATAATGTGGAATCCAAATCTCATCTCCTACTCTCCTGATAGTCGAAATTCGCAAACCGGCTAGAAAGCTAGTCATACTAGGGCAGCACGGTGGCTCAGTGGTTAGCACTGCTGCCTAGCGGCGCCGAGATCCTAGGTTCGATCCCAGCCCTGGGTCACCATCCGTGTGGAGTTTACACATTCTCCCTGTGTTTGCGTGGGTTTCACACCCGCAACTCAAATATGTGCTGGGTAGGTGGATTGGCCATGCTAAATTGCCCCTTAATTGGAAAAAATTAATGGGTACTCTAAATTTATAAAAATAATAAATGAATACTTGATTTGTCCGGAGGGGGTTCTGAATTGTACAGGTCACGGTAATATGATCAAACTTGCACATTCTATTTCAACTTCACACATCAGATTTTTAAGTGTGGTACTACTGTGGTGAAATCATTCATTTCTTTGGAAATTCAACAATGATAATTGGTCAGAAAATAATCCAAGAAAGTTATTCCAATTCAGTAACTGAATAATTTTTGCTTCAGAAGTGAAATATGAAACATAACTCAATTACCAGGATTAGGTTTATAAATAGAGTTCCTAGGTTTATAAATAAAGCTCCTTCCACCCTCAGTTTATCAGTTTAAACTATAGCTAAACTCACTTACTTAAAGTTAGCAAGGGCCAGCACTCAACACACACAGAAAGCCTTCTATAGATCAAATCCATAAACTGCAAGTTATATTTAGTACAGTGGTATACTTATAACAAAATAAGTGCACAGAACAATGGCAGATGATATTCAATGCAGGCAAGCTATATAAATGGAGCAAAAATTGATGAAACATATAATCCATTAATAATTTGAAAGATGAAGTTTTAGTAGAATTGATGCTAAACATGCCCAACCAACATACAGCAGTAACAAGGTGACTAGGATGTTGAACTACACAGCCAAAATAGTAGAATTAGAGGCGGCAATAATTAAACTAGTTAGGGTTTTGGACAGATTACACGTTGAATACTACACCTGGATCTGATCACCAAGAAGCAGAAGGCATGAGGCTGCTTCCTAATGCATAAGGCGAAGCAAGGCCGTTTTATTTAGCCCAGAAAGGAGGCTTGAAGGTTTTCTTAGAAGCGTTTTAATTCAGTTTCATCATTTGCGCTCTGCCCAAAGGCAGGCCCTCGGCTCATAGCACTTTTCAATGTCTTTCTGTCCTGTCCCATTCTTCTCATTTGCCAATAAGTTCCTTCAATTTTCAAACCATCCAGCATTGATATTCTCCTTCTTCCTTCCTCTTCTTCCTTTAAATCTTCACTTCGTAACATCTCTTAAAAAGTGCCCTGCCTAGTCTTGGTGACTTTTCCTAATTTACCTTCAACAAATGCCCTTGTTCATTCACTCTCCACAGCAGGTCCTTTCTGTTCTTCTCCAAACCCACATTTCAAACCCGTTTAGCAAGTTGGTCTCCTTTTTCGGTAAGATTTCAAGTCCCAGATCCTTACAAAACAATATTCCAAATCAAAATCTTTCCAAGCCGCTTTTTGAGTTGTGTATTCAGTTTTCTGGTGCGTAACCATCTCTCCTAACCTAATCTCCTCTTTTCCATCACTATCCTTGTTCTTATTTATTTGCTGCATCCTCCATCTACAGAATATGCTTCCGAAATGTTTGAATTGCTGCATCTGTTCCATGAATGTATGAATGAAAATATATGAATATTTCTTAGTGATATTCAGATATGCGTCACTTTGGTTTTGCCAATGTTAATTTGCATTAGCAAGTGCCCGCCACCTACCCACCCACCCCTGCCCCCACCATAATTATACCAATGGTGGGGTTGGCCACAGGCAGCAATTAATGCCCACTTCCTCCTTATCTGGTCTCATCATGCACTATTCAGAAGGACTCCCAATGTGTAGCACCCGTCCGGTTTTTATCTCCCATTAGTCTCCCAAATCCCATCCCCTTCCCCCTTGCCGATCCCTAAACCAGTGAGAGTTGTTCGCACTGAGGCAACTCTGACCCTGAGGGGGCTCCAGCCTATAAATAGCCAACTGGCTGTAAAATAAAATAGCAGCATTTTAGATGCGGGGTAGCAGGGTGGAGGGGGGTGAGGAAACCATGGTGTTCCTTACAATCATCCCATGAGATACAATTACCACAATTATTTTCACTGAATTACCATTTAACTATTCTCAATGCAAACAATTTAAACTGAGCACCTTCTGAAAACGATCTTCCTCATCCATTCACTGAAGGAACAAATGTCTCCTGAATAATCTCCCAGTCACAGAAAAACAGAAAATCAAAATCAACCAATTCTAATGGTTCAGGAGGTCACAATGAGAATTCTAATCTGATTTTTCCTGTTCTCTTAAAATGCCATCGGAAATTATCTTGACTGTCACATTCAAATACCATCAACACCAGCCAACAAAATTAATTACACTATTTCCACCACTGGTTGCTGTCGTCAATCCCGGTGAAAATGAGTGGGTTCAAATGTTGGATCATGCTCAGTCATGTTGTAGAGCATGCCATTACTCATTCTCGTCTCACAAGAGCAATGGACATTGAAGCTGTCTATTAGAGTAGACCTAATGACGCTGCTAAAGACAAAAAATATAAAAGGTTAGAAAGGATGGGGAAAAACAGATTGCAGGGAGAAACAAAGACAGTTAAAAGATAGTGGGTAGGATTCTCTGTTTCTGAGACTAAGTGTCGACGCCAACGCAGAATCTGTGGACTTTTACCAGCGCTACACCTGGGCCGATTCCACTACCATTGAGGGGCTAGTACCGGTGCCGAATGGACATAAATTCGGGGCTAGCACCAGTGCCACGTGGACACAATCAATTCCAATGAAAAACGGTGCGAGATTCACCGGGTCCCTGATTGACACTCAGGAGGCTGACAAGCTGCAGCCGCATATACACGTTACAATCCCCACATACACTCATCCCAGCCAACAAGATGGCACTGGTTGCGCTGGAGCATGCCCATACAGCTGATGCCATTGGAATATTGTAATTTGGCGTCAAAACGGTGCCTGCTGCGATTTCGGCGATGGAACCGATTCTCCACCCAATCGCCTTTCAGATTTCAGCGTCGGCTAACGGAGAATCCGGCCCAGTATTTTTATTTAAAACCTGCTAATCTCCTATGGCATTGTTCATTGGTCACTGCTGACCGAGGATCTGATTTTTAAGATCCATTTATGGGATGTTAGCGTCACTGGCCAGGCCAGCATTTATTGCCCATCCCCAATTACCCTTGAGAAGGTAATGATGAGCTGCCTTTTTGAACCGCTGCAGTCTGTGATGCATGGAGGCATCCACAATGCTGTTAGGGAGGGAGTTCCAGGATTTTAATGCTGACAGTGAAGGAATGTTGATATATTTCCAAGTCAGGATGGTGAGTGATTTGGAGGGGAACCTCCAGGTAGTGCTGTTCCCATGGGTCTGCTGCTCTTGTCCTTCTCGGTAGTGGGTTTGGAAGGGGCTGCCAAAGGAGCGTTGGAGATGCAGTGCATCTTGTAGGTAGTGCACACGGCTGCCACTCTGAATCTATGATGGAGGGAGTGAATATTTGTGGATGGGTTGCCAATCAAGCGGGCGACTTTGTCCTGGGTGGTGTCCAGCTTCCTGAGTGGGGAATGTTGTCAGGGCCCATAGTCTTTTCAGTGTCCAGTGCCTTCCACCTTTTCTTAATATCACGTGGACTGAATCGAAGTGGCTGAAGATCGGCATCTGAGATGCTGAAGACCTTCGGAGGAAGCCAAGACGGGGCATCCTCTCGGCACATCTGCCTGAAGATGGTCGTAAATGCTTCAGCCTTGTCTTTTTCATTGAAGTGCTGGGCTCACCCATCATTGAGGACAGAGATATTTGTGGATCCTTCCCCTCCTGTTAGTAATTTAATTGTCCATCATTATTTACAACAGGACAGCAGGGCTTAGATCTAATCCATTGGTTGTGTAATAGCTTAGCTCTGTCTATAACAGACTGCTTTCATTGATTGGCATGCAAGTAGTCCTGTGTTGTAGCTTCACCACGTTGACATGTCATTTTTAAGTATGCTTTGTGCTGCTCCTGTCATGGCTGCCAAAATTATTCAATGATTCACAGCTGATGGTAATGGTAGTGGGGGATATGCCAGACCAGGAGTTCACAGATTGTGGCTGTCTGAAATTCTGCTGCTGCGAATGGCCCAATGCTTCATGAATGCCCAATTTTGAGCCGTTAGATCTGTTCAAAATCTAAAACAAGAAGAGGGGAAGCTGGAAAGATCTATCCCATTTAGCATGGTAATAGTGTATCCTCAATGTGAAGATGGGAATTCATCACCACTGTGCAGTGGTCACTCCTAACAATACAGTTATGTACAAATGCATCTGCAGTAGGTAGATTGGTACAGATGAGGCCAAGTAGGTTTTTCCTTCTTGTTGGTTCCCTCACCACCTGCCATAGAACCAGTCTATCAACTGTATCCTTTAGGACTTGGGCAGCTCAGTCTGTAGTGGTGCTCTCAAGACACTTTTGTTCATGGACATTGAAATGTACATTTGTGCCCTTGCCACCCACAGTGCTTCTTCCAAGTGATGTTTAACATGGAGGAGTACTAATTCATCAGCTAAGGGGGAGCAGAAGTGGATAATCAGCATGTGGTTTCCTTGCCCATGTATGACTGGTTGTCTTGAGACTTTGTAGCGGTTTTGATACAACGGAGTGGCTTGCTAAGCCAATTAGAGCGCATTCAAGAGACAACCACATTGCTGTTGGTCTGACGTCTCATTTAGGCCAGACCAGATAAGGATGGCAGATTTCCTTCCCTAAAGTGAGCTAGATGGGTTAAGACAATTGACTCTAGTTTCATGGTCATTACTACCGAGACGAGCTTTTTAATTCCAGATGTATTAACTGAATTTAAATTCCACCAGCTGCATGATGGGATTTGAAGCCAATGCCCCAGAGCATTAGCCTGGGCCTCTGGATTACTTGTCAGCAACATTACCTCTACAGCAATGCCTCTCCCGATTCCTGTTGTTTCCACGGTCCTGCTGCTATTACTTTACATAACTTGGTTCAGATGCAAGAATCACCTCTTTATTTTTCCTTTACAGTCCATGACAATTTTTAAAAGTATTTGCAAGGCAAAAACTACAACACAGATGATACAATGAATACACAAAATGAAAACAAATTTTCCAGAATTATCTCAATTTTCTCTGAGGTAGTTCAAGCAGACTACAGTACTTTACATTTCTAGGTTATTTAACCTCATCTTGCTGGGTTCAGTGTGCTGTACTGCCATTCACAAAAGTTTAACATGCTATTGATGCAACATAACTTTAAACATTGTATTTCAAGTACTATGGGACAATACAGTAACAAAAAGAAAAACAAATATTTTTTTTTTGAAATATATTTTATTAAAGTTTTTCGATCAAAAAGAATTTTCCATTTTTACAACTTTGTAACAAAATGTACATTGACCGTTATTTAAACAATATATTAACTAACAACAAGTGCAGAAAAAGAAATAGTAACATTGAAAAAATAAATATAATTATAAACAACTAACATGGAAAAGAACAAAAAAAAACCAAGGACCCACATGTACCCTCCCCCCGGGTTGCTGCTGCTGTCTTTCCTGTTTTCCCTTATCGTTCTGCGAGATAGTCAAGGAACGGTTGCCACCGCCTGGTGAACCCCTGAGCCAAACCTCTTAGTGCGTACTTTATTCGCTCCAATTTTATAAACCCTGCCATGTCATTTATCCAGGCCTCCACGCCC
Source organism: Scyliorhinus torazame (assembly GCF_047496885.1). Classification (NCBI taxonomy): domain Eukaryota; kingdom Metazoa; phylum Chordata; class Chondrichthyes; order Carcharhiniformes; family Scyliorhinidae; genus Scyliorhinus; species Scyliorhinus torazame. Next base: position 110,492,325 of record NC_092707.1, read on the forward strand.
GGGGGTTTAGCTTCTTTCCACAGAAGTAGAATCCTTCGCCGGGCTACTAGGGACGCAAAGGCCAAAACATCGGCCTCTCGCGCCTCCTGCACTCCCGGCTCTTCTGCAACCCCAAATATAGCCAACCCCCAGCTTGGTTCGACCCGGACCCCCAGCACCTTTGAGATCACTCTTGCCACACCCACCCAGAACCCATGCAATACCGGACACGACCAAAACATGTGGGTGTGGTTTGCCGGGCTTCCCGCGCACCTCCCGCACCTATCCTCCACTCCAAAAAATCTACTCAGCCTTGCTCCCGTCATATGCGCCCTGTGTAGAACCTTGAATTGGATCAGGCTGAGCCTGGCACACGAGGACGAGGAATTTACCCTACTTAGGGCATCTGTCCACAGCCCCGCCTCAATCTCTTCCCCCAGCTCCTCCTCCCATTTACCCTTTAGCTCCTCTACCATCGTCTCCCCCTCGTCTCTCATTTCCCTGTATATAATCGGACACTTTACCATCACCGACCCATGCCCCCGAGATCACTCTGTCCTGGATCCCCTGCACCGGGAGCTGCGGAAATTCCCTCACCTGTTGCCTTGCAAATGCCCTCACTTGCATATATCGGAAGGCATTCCCAGGTGGCAACTCGTATTTTTCTACCAGTACTCCCAGACTCGCGAACGTCCTGCCCATGAACAAGTCCTTCAATTTCACAATTCCTGCTTGTTGCCAAGGTTGGAATCCCCCATCTATCCTTCCCAGGACGAACCTGTGGTTGTTCCTTATCGGGGACCACACCGAAGCACCCGTCACCCCCCATGTCGTCTCCACTGCCCCCAAATCTTCAAAGTCGCCACCACCACTGGGTTTGTGGTGTATTTTTTCGGGGAAAACGGTAACGGCGCCGTCGCCAGTGCTTTTAAACTTGTTCCCCTACAGGACGCCATCTCCAGCCTTTTCCACGCCGCTCCTTCTTCTTCCCTCATCCACTTACATATCATAGACACGTTGGCGGCCCAATAGTAATCACTCAGACTCGGCAGTCCCAGTCCCCCTCTGTCCCTCCTACGCTGCAGGAACCCCCTCTTTACCCTTGGGGTCTTTCCAGCCCACACAAAGCTCATAATTCTCCTATCCACTTTCTTGATGAAGGCCTTTGTAATCGGTATGGAGAGGCACTGAAACACGAAAAGAAACCTCGGGAGGACCACCATTTTGACCGCTTGTACCCTACCCGCCAATGACAGGGGCACCATGTCCCACCTTTTAAAGTCCTCCTCCATCTGCTCTACCTGTCGTGTCAAGTTAAGTTTATGCAAGGTTCCCCAGTTCCTAGCCACCTGGATCCCTAGATATCGAAAGTCCCTTGCTACTCTCCTCAGCGGCAGATCGTCTATTCCCCTGCCCTGTTCCCCGGGGTGCATCACAAATAGTTCACTCTTTCCCATGTTCAATTTGTATCCCGAGAACTCTCCAAACTCCCTGAGTGTCTGCATTATCTCAGGCATCCCCTCCACTGGGTCCACCACATATAGCAGCAGATCATCCGCATATAATGACACCCGATGTTCCTCTCCTCCTCTAAGCATCCCTCTCCACTTCTTAGAGCCCCTCAGCGCTATGGCCAATGGCTCGATTGCCAACGCGAACAGTAACGGGGACAAGGGACACCACTGTCTTGAGCCCCTATGTAATCGGAAATAGTTGGATCGTTGCCTGTTTGTAACCACGCTTGCCACCGGGGCCCCGTACAGGAGCTGAACCCATCTGACGAACCCCTCTCCAAATCCAAATCCAAATCTCTTCAGTACCTCCCACAGGTAGTCCCACTCCACTCTATCGAATGCCTTCTCTGCATCCATCGCCACCACTATCTCCGCCTCCCCCTCCAGTGGGGGCATCATCATTACCCCCAGCAACCTTCGTATGTTGGCATTCAATTGCCTCCCTTTAACAAACCCTGTCTGGTCGTCATGTACCAACCCTGGGACACAGCCCTCTATCCTAGTCGCCATCACCTTGGCCAGTAACTTGGCGTCTACATTTAGGAGGGAGATGGGCCTGTATGACCCGCACTGCAGCGGGTCTTTGTCTCATTTCAGGATCAACGATATCGTCGCTTCCGACATCGTCGGGGGTAGTGTCGCCCTTTCCTTAGCCTCATTGAAGGTTCTCGCCAGGAGTGGGGCCAGTAGGTCCACATATTTCCTGTAAAATTCCACCGGGATCCCATCTGGTCCCGGGGCCTTTCCTGCCTGCATGTTCCCGATTCCTTTTACCACCTCCTCCACCTCAATCTGCGCTCCCAAACCTGTCACCTCCTGCTCCTCAACCCTCGGGAACTCCAACTGGTACAAGAAGTGCATCATTCCCTCTTTCCCCTCCGGGGGTTGGGACTTATACAGCCTCTCATAGAATGACTTAAATACCCCGTTCACCCTCTCCGCCCTCTGTTCCATCCTTCCCTCCCCGTCCCTAATTCCTCCGATCTCTCTCGCCGCCCCCCCTCTTCCTAAGTTGTTGGGCCAGCAGTCGGCTCGCCTTTTCCCCATACTCGTATTGTATTCCCTGTGCCTTCCTCCACTGCGTCTCCGCCTTACCCGTGGTCAGCAGGTCAAACTCCGTCTGTAGTTTCCGTCTTCCCCTGTATAACCCTTCATCCGGGGCCTCCGCATATTGCCTATCCACCCTCAGAATCTCCCCGATCAGTCTCTCCCTTTCTTTACCCTCTTCTTTCCCCTTCTGGGCTCTTATGGAAATCAGCTCCCCCCCTAACCACCGCTTTCAGCGCCTCCCATACTACTCCCACCTGGACCTCTCCATCATCGTTGACCTCTAGGTACCTTTCAATACATCCCCTCACCCTTCCACATACCCCCTCATCTGCCAACAGTCCCATGTCTAATCTCCAAAGTGGGCACTGCTCCTTCTCCTCTCCTAGATCCAGATCCACCCAGTGTGGGGCGTGATCTGAAACGGCTATAGCCGAATATTCCGCTCCTGCCACTTTCGGGATCAGCGCCCTTCCCAGGACAAAAAAGTCTATCCGGGAGTATACTTTATGGACGTGGGAGAAGAAGGAAAACTCCTTACTCCTCGGTCTAGCAAATCTCCAGGGATCTACTCCTCCCATTTGCTCCATAAACCCCTTAAGCACCTTGGCCGCTGCCGGCCTCCTCCCGGTCCCAGATCTGGACCTGTCCAGCCCTGGGTCCAGCACCGTGTTGAAGTCCCCCCCCCCCCCCCCCCCCCCCTCCAATACCAAATTTCCCATCTCTAGGTCCGGGATGCGCCCCAACATACGCTTCATAAAACCCGCGTCATCCCAGTTCGGGGCATATACGTTCACCAGTACCACCGCCTCACCTTGCAATCTGCCACTCACCATCACGTACCTGCCCCCACTGTCTGCCACTATGGTCTTAGCCTCAAACAGTACCCGTTTCCCCACCAGTATTGCCACCCCTCTATTTTTCGCATCTAATCCGGAGTGGAAAACCTGTCCCACCCATCCTTTCCTTAATCTGACCTGATCCGCCACTTTCAGGTGCGTCTCTTGAAGCATAACCACATCCGCCTTCAGCCTCTTTAGGTGCGCAAATACCCTTGCCTTCTTAATCGGCCCGTTCAACCCTCTCACGTTCCACGTGATCAACCGGGTTGGGGGGCCCTTTAACCCCCCTACCCCCCCTACCCCCCCCCCCCCATCGTCCACTAGCCATCCCCTTTTTTAAACCAGCTCCTCACCCGGGTCCCACGCACCCGTTTGTCCCCCAGACGGTGCCCTCCCGTCCCGACCATCCCATCCCATATCAGCTCCCCCTTACCCTCAGCAGCAGCAACCCAGTTAATCCCCCCCGCCCCCGGCTAGATTCCCTTCTAGCTTGATTGCTCCCCCCATATTGCTTCCGGGAGTCAGCAAACTCTGGCTGACCTCGGCTTCCCCCGTTTACACTTGGCCTCCCTGCGTGTGGGGCCCCCTTCCTTCCTGCGCCCACTTTTCCCGCCACAATTTCCGTAGCGGGGGAGAAAAGCCAGTGCTTCCCTCTCGGCCCCGCCCCTAATGGCGCAGTTCCCTCTCCCCTTCCCTGTCCCCTTCCCCACCGGCGCCCACATTTCTTCGTGTGTGTGTCCCCGCCCCCCCCCCCCCCCCCCTGGGGGTGGGGGAGAAAAAATTCTCCCGTCCATCATTTTTACAGATAAGCTCTCCCCCTCTCCCCCCTTTACAATTCCTTGCCACCACCTCGCTACTTCTTTCCAAACATCCATTCCTCAAATCTAGTCCAACTTCTCTTCTTGAATAAATGCCCACGCCTCCTCCGCGTCTCAAAGTAGTGGTGTTTGCCCTGGTGTGTAACCCACAGTCTTGCCGGCTGCAACATTCCGAATTTCACTTTCTTCCTGTGGAGCACCGCCTTGGCCCGATTGAAACTCGCCCTCCTTCTCGCCACCTCCGCACTCCAATCTTGATACACGCGGATCACCGCGTTCTCCCACCTGCTACTCCGTGTCTTCTTAGCCCCTCTCAGGACCATCTCTCTGTCTTTGTAGCGGTGGAACCTCACCACTTATTGCTCGCGGTATTTTCCCTGCCTTCGGTCTTCTCACGAGGACCCGGTATGCTCTCTCCACTTCCAGGGGGCCCGTCGGGGCCTCAGCTCCCATTAAAGTATGGAGCATTGTACTCACATACGCCCCAACATCCCCTCCCTCTGACCCTTCGGGAAGACCCAAAATCCTTAAATTCTTCCTCCTCGAGCTATTTTCCAGGGCTTCCAGCCTTTCTATGCACCTCTTATGAAGTGCCTCGTGCGTCTCCGTCTTCACCACCAAGCCCTGTATCTCGTCTTCATTCTCGGTTGCCTTTGCCTTCACTCCACGGAGCTCCATCTCCTGGGTCTTTTGCGTCTCCTTCAATCCCTCAAATCGCCAGCAACATCGGCACCAGCACCTCCTTCTTGAGCTCCTCCACACATCGCCGGAGGAACTCCTGCTGTTCCGGGCCCCATACCATCTGGGCTCCCTCAGCCGCCATCTTGCTACTCCCTTCTCTTCTCTGCCGCTGCTCCAGAGGATCCTCCGCAATCTGGCCACTACTATCGCTTCTTTCCATCCACACTCGGGGGGACTCCTTCCTTTATCGCCTCACACTGAGTTTGGCCGTGAAAAATTTCCGTTGGGGCTCCCGATAAGAGCCCAAAAGTCCGTTAAAACGGGAGGTGCCGAAACGTGCGACTCAGCTGGTCATCGCCGCAACCGGAAGTCCAGAAAAACAAATATTAGGAATAACTTTACTGCCAGAGTATTAGCATTTACTTTGGCCATTTTATAAATGGGAAATGCTTTTATAAAAGTTATTCTCTAGAGGCAGTGACATTTCCCTAGAATTGTTAATAATCCAAGTGTTTAGCATTCTGTTTTTCAGCGACATAAATTTATTCAGTGTCCATTTAATCCACAACTCATTTGCATTATTACCGAGTTTCTGATCTGCACATACTTTACACCCTGAACATAAATAGAAATTAAGCAAGGGATCAATTGGATATAACTCTTCCATCAGATAACAACTGACATCTCCCTCAAGCATAAATCATTACTTCTGGAGAAATTGCTTCTGTAATTATTTTTAAGGTCTAAATTTGTACAGTTGGGACAAGTAAATAACTTTCTATCCTTTTGCATCCAGACTAATAAAGATAAATATAGGTTAATTAAAATTCAGAAAACCAACATCAATATCACTGTTAAATTGTATAGTGCTGGAAAATAGAGTCAAGTAGTAGTCAGACTACGAGCCATGTCCTTGGATTGTGTGTCAGAACTGATGAGTCACAGAGCAAGCCTCCAGTCGGAGGTAAGGAATCGACTGCTCATGATTGAAAAACAACCTAATTTACATTTCTGTAAATCTGAAAAATCCAAAATGGCATGTTTGATTCCAATGTTCTCTAGGTGGCTTTGTATTGGGCTGTTTAGAGTTACATCAATTTGAAAGGAAAAATCACGTCAGCCGAAAATAAAACGTGGGGTGTAGAATTGTAGGTTTAAGAACACAATGAAAACACTTGGAAAGCCTTTATTCAAGCCACTTTCTGATAACGGTCAGCTTTAATTAACACATCACAATGTTTTGCTTTCCTCAAGTAAAATCAGCAAGAATAATATCTTTTTCAACCTGCTTTTTAAAAATTGCTACTTCTTTGCCCCTAGGCCCTGAACATACCAACTCTAGCCGAACTACAGTTCCACAGGCACCCGGTGTTTTCAGTTTTAATTGTCACTGGGTCAAGAACATATAATTCCCTATCTAACACAACAAGAAATGTTGTTGAAAGAGATGATCCACCTTACCTTCTCAGGGCAACTAGGAATAGGCAACAAATGTGCCATAGTTGCCTACATCACAAAAGCAAATAAATATGACAGGCAAGCACCAATTCTGGATGGCTGGGTTATTGAATCAAAATTTTTGCCCCTTGTATCTCCTTCTTTGGTTCAGCATCCTAATAAATTCCCCGTAGAAACGTATAACTTTTAAAAACAAATGAATGTTCCAGCAACTGATGGCAATAAATCCTAGGACAACATTTTACATTTTAAGACTCTAACTGTAACAATGATTTAAATCAAATATTATTTAACAGGCAACTAAGAAACTAAGAAAAGGTACTTTCACAATAACACAAAACGAGATACATCTTACAACCTCTTTCATTATTCACCAAAAGAAAATGATACCTAGCAATCTGGCAGATGTGCAGCATTACAAGAGCAAGTCCAATATCACTCCTGGCTCTCTAGTCAGCTCACGCTAGGTCAAAACTTTGTCCTTCGAAAGTCGTCCCATTCAGCTAGAATCTTACAGATTCAACCTTCACCAGCAAGGCTCACCTCAGCAACTCCTTTTTCCATAAATCTCCAAATTTCTTTCAGTTCTGTCCCCTTTCTTTTCCACAGAAAACCAACTCTCACAAGCCTGCTGCTTGTTTCTTAACACAAAACAATCCTTCTTTATTCTTTGTAGCAGCAGATACTTTGCCCCTCCACACAGCAGTAGTATCTGCCTCATTTTTCACCAGAGGCGAAGGTAGCCAAAGACAAAAAGATCTGAAAACTGTTAGTGACAAGGAATCAAAATACATGCAAATATAGCACTTTTAATGATCTTTAGCAAAATGCAAATGCTTCTCAGCCACTTGGGTGATCCCCAAGAACAGATACCAAGTCTTCATCCAATTTGATTCACTTCCCCGATATCAAAAAATGGCCAAAGACACTGATGACAACAAAGAATACAGGACCTGACAACATTCCAGTTGTAACACCGAAAACACTCCAGACCTATTAGCGTCCACAGCACAGCAATTCCAGGACAACTTTCAAATTGGCTTCTACCTGACAATGTGAAAAAGCCCAAGTATGTCCTGCACGCTCATAAAAGGTCAAATCTAATCCGGCCAATTATTGCCCCATAAGTCTACACTCAATTATCAGGAAAGTGATGGTTTCCTCTAAGACCTCCCAGTGCAGGTCGCCAATCTTGCCTTGGTATCACGAAGCGTCAGCGGTATGATTCTTGTACAATGCCGCCAAAACATATGGAGGTCCACACTGAAGACACGCTGCACCAATGACTATTTCCATCATCACCGGATGCCCACTGACCTGTAGCATGACCCGGATCAGTGCAACCTTTGAAGCCATGACAGTGTTCATTTGCATCAGGCAATTCTCCTCATCTGGGGTGCCCATGTGCAAGACCCTGTTTGCAGTGATCTGGGTGGTTGTCATGGAAAGCATTCTCTGCGTCGAACCTGGAGGCCCTGACCATCACGTGCTCTCCGCCCACACAGTTGGCACTGTGGCCGGTTGGTTCTCTCCTTCATCCTTGGGGGAGGTATCCCATCGGTCAGCAGTAGCACCCGTGATTCGCACCCTGCTGCGGAATGGCCTCTGAGGCTGCCCGTTTGGAGGATGTCTTGCCAGATCAGTATCGTCCCGTGATGCAGGAGTTTGTAAAGAAGTGTGGGCCAAACTATGGATGTCATAGTCCATGGGCCCCTGCATTCCTTTCTCCGCGTGCTCTTGAAATAATGGTAACACAATGGCCCGGTTCCAATTTAGGATGGGTTCTGACAATAGCTTCCTCTATGTGGCCGCATTGTTAATACCGCACAGGAGTTGGTCCCGCAACAACTCAGAGAGGGCCAGCCCGAACACGCAGTGTTCAGTCCGTCTTAAGCGGATCAAGAATCCAATGACTGATTCGCTAGGGGACTGCACTGCCGTATTAAAATTATACCGTTGCATAATTACGGTGGTCTTGGGGTCATAGTGTTCTGAAACCATAGCAACCAGCTCATCAAAGAAGTCTGGTGCAGCCGGATAAGTCAGTTTCTTTCTGATCCCAAACTTCTGGGCCCCGCAGACAGTCAAGGTGGACCACCTTCTGACGGTCTTCCCCCAAATTCCGTTTTGCCTGGAAAAAGTACCTCATGCGCTCCGCATACTGGTTCCAATCTTCCAGACCTGCGACGAAGGCTTCCAATTTTCCGAATAACGGCATCTTTTTTTAGTAATCTTTATTGTCACAAGTAGGCTTACATTAACACGGCAATGAAGTTACTGTGAAAAGCCCCTAGTCGCCACATTCCGGCACCTGTTCGGTTACACGGAGGGAGAATTCAGAAGGTCCAAATGATCTAACAGCACGTCTTTTGGGACTTGTGGGAGGACACCGGAGCACCCGGAGCTAACGCACGCAGACATGGGGAGAACATGGGGGTTATGACAGGTAATAATGCTGTCCTTGCCAGCAATGTCCTTCCATGAAAATATTTTTTTTATTTTGTAGGCTCCAACTGCAAAATAAAATACTAGTTTGGCAACCCCGAATTTGAAAAACCCTTACATAGATAGATTGGAGAAGCTATGACTATCCTCCTTGGAGAAGGTAGGGAAGAGATTTGATTGAGATGTTCAAAATCATGAGGAGTCTGGATAGAGGAGATAGGGATCACTGTTCCCATTGGTACACGGATCAAGAACCAGAGAATACCAATTCAAGGCGATTGGCAAAAGAAGCGATAGCAATATGAGAGAAAGATTTTTTTTTTTTAATGCACCATGTGGTTAGGATCTGGAATACACTACCGCAAAGTGTGGTGGAGGTAAATTCAATTGTGGCTTTCAAAAGGAAATTCAATCATTATCTGAACAGGAAATATTTTCAGGGCTATGGGGAATAGGTGGAGATGCGGCACGAGGTAAACAGTTCTTGCAGAGCACCAGCACGGACACAATGGGCTGAATGGCCTACGTGTAGCCACTCTGTCATTTAATCTTGAAAATAATGTTTCTGATTTCAAATTAATGATTATGTAGATTAGGATGCATTTAATCATACCTCATTAATCAGGTTACATAAATGTAGATTCTCTCATCTTTCCCTGTTCTATCCATGTGCAATTGCTTTCAATAACAATTCATACGTATTCTTTTACTTAGATTACTGAGCAGCATAATAATAAGCAGGTACAATCGTTAGGAATTTTGACTTTTCATTTCTTTAGCTGCCATAGATTAATGGGCACAAGATGATTTCAGGGAAAGTAAAATCAGCTGTTTTCCAGCCATCCAGCAGCACAGACAGGAGCTGAGGTCATGTGGCAAGTATGTTTCCAGCCTCTTGCTGCCAATGCTACTACTTGCTCCAGATGGAAATGAACAGAGCTGCTGGATAGAACACATTGGTTTCGCCAACAAATACCTTCATTCTGGTGAAGAGTAAATTTCTACACAGATGGGATTTTTTTTTTTTGAAAAGAGGTTTTATTCCAAACATACATAACATCAACAAAATACACAGTCCATCAAAGCATAGTCAGTTGGACAGTTTTTCTCCTTTTAAACTCTCCCCCCCGCACTTCGAAACCCTCTTCTGACCCCCTTAACTTGAACTTAATCTTCTCCAGATGGAGAAAATCGTACAAGTCCCCCAGCCAAGCCGCCACCCCCAACAGCACACCTGACCTCCAATTCAACAGGATCCTTCCCCGGGCAATAAAAGAGACAAAAGCCACCACATCGGCCCCCTTTCCCTCCAGCGGCTCCGGCTCCTCAGAAACCCCAAAGATCGCCACCATAGGGTCCGGCCTGACCTCAGCCCCCCACTTTCCTGGATAATGTCCCAAACACCATTTCCCAAAAGCGCTCCAGCTTTGTGCAACCCCAGAACATGTGAGCATGATTCACAGGCCCTCACCCGGTCGTCCCTGGAAGAACTCTCTCATCCTCGCCCGGGTTATGTGAACCCTGTGCACCACCTTGAACTGAACCAAGCTCATCCTCATCCAAGAGGAGGTTGAGTTCACCTGCTGCATCGTACACGGATGGGATTCTTATTGACAGCTTTAGGTTGTTGCTGCAGACAATTCAGGTGGTGTCTTACATACCACTGCACAATTAAGACACAAGGCTGGCTCACCTGTCTTCTGTGGCAGCTGGATTATTTATACTTACAAAAATTTGAATCTGGTAAGCGCCACCTAACAAAATTATTCCCAAAGTAAAAGCAAAATACTGTGGTTGCTGGAGATCTGAAATAAAAATAAAGTGCTGGAAAACTCAGCAAGTCTGGCAGCATCTGTGGAGAGAGAAACAGTTAATTTTTCAACTCTTCTTCAGAATCCTTGCGGAATAGTATTATTCTTGTTGCTCTTTTCTATTAATTCTTCAGAGGTTGCGTGTGGCAATGACATAGTATCATTTCATGCCCATTCCTGGCTACCCGAGGAGGGTCTTTTCCTAGAATCTCTGCAGTCCTTATGCTGGCATCATTCCCAGCAGGGAATTCTCAGATTTTGACCAGCAAGGACACGATAATCACATTAAATGCTTAAATCGAATAGTAAGCAAGTTGGAGGTGATGATATTCCATGACTAATGTACAAGCCAATTGTACTTATAGGGAAGTTATTACTCAAATTATTTAGCCATGCTGTTAACTGTGTTAAAAATTCATTCATGGGATGCAGGCATCACTGTTGCATCCAGCATTTATTTCCCATCCTAATTGCCCTTGAGAAGGCGGTGGCAAGTTGTCTTCTTGTATCATTTCAGTCCAAGATATGTAGGTACACTCACAGTGTTATTAAGGAGAGAGGGAGTTCTAGGTTTGTGGCCCAGTGGTGACACTGATTGTGATATTGGGTCACACACCATAAGCGGTGGTGTTGCCATGTATCAGCTGCCCTTGTTTTTCTAGGTGGCAGAGGTCTCGGTTTTGGAACATACTGCCAAAATAGGTTTGATGAGTTTACTGCGGTGCATTTTTGTATATGATACACATTGCTACCTCTGCACATCGGTGGTGGGAGGTTTGGATGTTAGGGGGTGAATGAGGAGTCAACCAAGCAGACTGTTTTGACCTAGACAGTGTCAAGCTTCTTGAGTGTTATTGGAACTGCACTCGCCCAGGCCAGTAGCGTATTTCATCATGCTTGTTCTTTGTAGGTGGTGGTCAGACTTTGGGTAGTCAGGAGATGAGTTAGTCACCACAGAATTTCCAGCTTCTGACCTACGCTTGAAGTTCCAAAATTTACAGGGTGGGCTCTCTGTTTAGTTTCTGGTCAATGGTAGCCCCCAGGATTTTAATACTGGGGGATTCATCAATGGAAATTCCATTCAATAGCCTGGACAAATGGTTACATTTTCTATTTTTGCGAATGTTCAATGCCTGGCACTTGTGTGGTGCGCATGTTATTTATCATTTGAGAACCCAAGTCCAAACGATGTCCAGGTGTTTCTGCATGCGGACACAGGCATCAGGGGATATCCCTATTTCTGACCTTATCATAGAGGCTTGCACCAAGGATGCTATCTAATTTACCTCAACAACCACAAAAATCTTCCTTTCTGCCAAGTACAACTCCAACCAGTGGAGAGTTTCTCCTGCACACCCCTCCTGCTCCTCTCCACAATTCCCATTCTACCCAATTTTATGTTAACTGAACATAGTTGAGCTGTTCCAATACACCTTCCCAGGTAAGTGCACACCAAATTCTGGAGCGCAATCTTCAGGACTACAACCTGGATATTATCAGGGTCCATAGCCTTTGCTTTGTCCAATGTGTTCAGTCACTTCTTGGTATATGGCATGCATCCAATTGGCTGAGACTGGCACCTGTGATGCAGAGGTCCTCATGTGACCGAGATGAATCATCCACTCGACGATTCCAGCTGAAGATTGTTGCAAACACTTCAGCCTGGTCTTTTACAGTCACGTGCGAAGCTGCCCCACAAATGAAGATGAGGCTGTTTGGAGAGTCTCCTTCTCCGATTAGTTGTTTAATTGTCCACTGCCATTAAAGACTGGATGCTGACAGAATTGCAGAGCTTTAATCTCATTGATTTGAGGTAGGACCACATGGTTCTAACAATAGCATGCTGCTTACAAACAAATGTACGCATTAGGAGTAGACCACTCGGCCCCTCGAGCCTGCTCCGTTATTCAATAAGATCACTGCCAAACTGATTGTAACCTCAAACCCACATTCCTGCCAACCCCCGATAACCTTTCACCCCCTTGTTAATCAAGAATCTATCTAGCTCTGCCTTCAAAACATTCAAAGACTCTGCTTCCACTGACTTTTGAGGCAGAGAATTTCAAAGACTCATGGCCCTCGGGAGAAAACAATCTCAACTGTCTTAAATGAGTGACCCTTATTTTTAAACAATGACTTTTCTTTAATGTCACAAGTAGGCTTACATTGCAATGAAGATACTGTGAAAAGCCCCTAGTCGCCACATTCCAGCACCTGTTCGGGTACACCGGGGGAGAATTCAGAATGTCCAAATTACCTAACAGCACATCTTTCGAGACGTGGTGGGAGAAAACCGGTGCACCCGGAGGAAACCCACACAAACGCGGGGAGAACATGCAGGCTCCACACAGACAATGACCCAAGCCGGGAATCGAACCTCGGATCCTGGAGCTGTGAAACAACAGTACTAATCACAGTGTCACCATGCCGCCCATTTTTAAAAACTAGTTCTAGATTCTCCCACAAGAGGAAACATCCTCTTCACATCTACCTGTCAAAACCCAGCAGGTTCTTAATGGTTTCAATCAAGTCGCTTCTTACTCATCTAAACCCCAGTGAATACAAGCCTAACCTCTCCAACCTTTCCTCATGAGACAACCCGCGTATTCCTGTTATTAGTCTGGTAAACCTTCTCTGAACTGCTTCTAATGCATTTACATCTTTTCTTAAATAAGGAGGCCAATACTGTACACAATACTCCAGATATGGTCTCACCAATGCTTCAGCAGTTTTACACATATGCAGTCCTGTACTGCAGCTTCACCAAGTTGTCAACTCATTTTTAGGCATGTCTGGTACTGCTTCTGATGACAACCCATCATCTAAACTGATAGAAATTGATTGTGACCCGATGAAGGGTCACCATCAACCCAAAAGGTTCTGTTTCTCTTCAGATGTTGCCTCAGCGGCAGTTACAGATTATGGTTAAATATAATTCTGCTACAACTGATGGCCCACATCACCTTATGGAGCCCGGTTTTGATCCATTGGATCCATTCGGAATCTTATTTAGCAGTGGCAGTGCCCCAAACAAGGTGTCAATGTGAAGATGGGACTTCATTTCCACACGGTCTGTGCAGTGATCACTCCTACAAATACTGCTATGGATAGATGCATCTGCAACAGGTAGATTGGCAAGGATGAGATCAAGTTGGTTCTCTCACCACCTGCCGCAGGCCCAATCTGGCAATTGTGTCCTGCAGGACTTGGCCAGCTCAATCAGTCAGTGATGGTTCTACTCAAAGTGGGGAACTTCAATGTTCTTCCGACCTTCAGTGTTTCTTCCAAGTGATGCTCAACATAGATTGGATTTGATTTGTCACGTATACCGAGGTACAGTGAAAAGTATTGTTCTGCGTACAGTCCAGACAGATCGTTCCATACATGAAAAAAACATAGAACATACATAAATACACAATGTAAATACATAGACATAGGTATCGGGTGAAGAAATAATGAATCATCAGTTGAGAGAGATGGTAGGTGCGAATCAGCATGTTTCCTTGTTGATGTTTGACCTGAAGTCATGAGATTTATGAGATATACTAATGCCCATATATCTGTGCTTCTCTGATACTTTTGATACAGGCTCAACATGTAACTATGCTGCCAAGATCCTAGGTGCTTGCTCATAAATCATAAATGAGCATACATCAGGCATAGGGCAAATGAGGGGGCTGGACTCCAGTCTCCCTCGGTGGGAATTGGCATTATTCTGAACCATGCGCTAATCATCGAGCCAACTGAGCTAAATGGCCCCCAAATTATTACTTACATCTGACCAACGGTGTTATATCACAAAGATGAAAACTATTAAGACTACCTTATAACCCAATTGTATCTACATAATTTATGAAATACTAACTATAAAAATTTGTAATTTCGATCATTATCTTTTTGGGTCTTGTTGTCCCGACTGGACTGCAGTCTGGCCACAAGGTGGATGGGGGAAGAATGATTTGGGCAAAATTGGGGTGTCATGGAATAAATCCGAGACAACCACATTTCCCTCGGTATACTGACACTTAAAAGATGTCTCAAAAGTCAGAATGATTCAACTGTTGAAGTCACTGTTTTTAAACAAGGCAATTCACTTTAGGCTATATTATGTTCACAAAGTTGTGCGCGCAGAATCTGTCCATATTTTATAAAGATGCATCCCATCAGCACTTGGTCAAATAACCATACTAATGCCCATATATCTGTGCTTCTCTGATACTTTTGAGACAGGCTCAACATGTAACTATGCTGCCGAGATCCTAGGTGCTTGCTCACAAATCATAAATGGGCATTCAAAATTTGCTCAACCATCTACAAACATACATCATGGCTGCTTCATGCATCTTATAGGTAACTACCTAATAATGTTGTTCAGCACAACACCAAGCGTTTATACTTTAAAAGTCCTAAGTGAAGAAAGACTCAAAGATCAGAAATAAGTGAGGGCCAGTGTACAAAGCTGTGTAAATATATCATTTTGCCATGTATATATCTTGCTCTGCGCGATTTCTTGTTTTTATTTGTTACGAGGGGGGGGGGTGGGAGAAAAATTGTGTTAAAAAACTTTAATAAATATATATTTTTTAAAAAGATCAGAAATAACTGGAAAGACGAATAAACAATCTTGAAAAAATTGATAAGTCATAATCTTCATCACAGGAAGTTGGCAGATAAAGATAGTAAATGCTGGTGACTGGGTGCGTAAAGCCATTTCTCATGTATCTTTTCTTCACCAGCCCAATTTTAACAACTTTCAAAATTAACTAATTTTTTTAAAAATAATTTTTATCGTCACAGGTAGGCTTACATTAACACTGCAATTAAGTTACTGTGAAAAGCCCGTAGTCGCCACATTCCAGCAGTACACAAAGAGAGAATTCAGAACGTTCAAATTACATTTTGGGACTTGTGGGAGGAAACCAGAGCACCCGGAGGATACCCACGCAGACACGGGGAGAACGTGCAGATTCCGCAGACAGTGGCCCAGCCGGGAATCGAACCTGGGGCCCTGGTGCTGTGAAGGAACAGTGCTAACCACTGTGCTACCGTGGGGCTGAGACCACCGAAAAGGTTCCAAAATGGGTAAAGTGGACGCAGGGTAAGGAGAAGGTTTTTCCACCTGATGGTACTTTTAATAAGGACCGTCTTGAGAAGTATTGGGAGGAAAAGGAAAAGAGGAGTAAGCAAAGTGTTAGATGGCTTGCATATCTCCAGTGGCGAAAGGATGTGAAGAAGCGGTTAGATGAGCCACGTAAGAAAAGTCAGGAAAGTGTGCAAACATCGGAGGAAGCGAGACAGTCAAAGTCCAGTATCCTGGTTGCGCAAACACCAAAAGGCCCGGGCCAAAAGAAGTCGGCGCCTCCTGTTGATCAGGATGAAAGTGGCAATGATTGGTCTCCCTTGTACCCACCTCTGCCACATCCCCAAGAGCCGCATGGTGGTAAACAGGCACATGGGGCAGCAGCAACCCCACCACCTCCTAATGTAGTCGCCGGGGAAGGGAGTGCATCACCCTCTTCCCCGCTTGTCGTTCCTGATAGCACTACTGGTGGGGCAGAAGGGGGCCCTCCCCAAGTACTAGGTCCAGAGTTAAACAACAGCCCTCTGGTCAGCCCCCGGTCCAACAATTGCCCCTCTGTGCTTTCCCTCGACCACAGGGCAAACCGGTAAATGTTTATCGTCCCTAGATGCCTTCCGAACTACAAGGACAGTGTTGAAAAATGTATTCAAAAATTCGAAATGCTCCAAAAGTGCCACAGCCCTACTAAGGAGGATATAGAGGTCATTATGGATGTGTGTCTGGACCAATCGGCGATCAGGTCCAGTGGCCTGACGGGGATGTTGAGGCGAATGGTCTAAACCAACTCTGGGGCCTTTGTGTGATTTTATGCATCTCCTCTCACAGAAGTGTGTGGAGAATATAGCCCAAGACCATGGACCAAAAGGGAGCCTGCTCACTTCCTGGGCATGACTGGCTATTGCTGACAATGGATCCCCAACAATGCAGATATCAGCTGCCCCCTCCAGGATCTGGCCTTGCCCTCCTCTCCTGACCACTTCCATTGGGATTTGGAGAACACCTTTGCCTCTTTAAAGACAGCTCTGTCCTCCGCTCCTACGCTAGGGCTGCCAAACAATGTAAGCCTTTTAACCTTTATGTTCATGAACTTAGTGAGTTTTCCATGTCCGTCCTCACCCAATCCCATGAGGGCCTTTGGCCTATCATAATACATGTCTCGACCATGTTGCTCGAGGGACCCCTCTGAAGAGCCCCTTAACTCGTACTTTATCTTCTCTAATCGCAGGAAGTCGTACAGGTCACACAACCAAACCGCTCAAACCATGTTGCTCGAGAATTCCCCTTGTGCATACGTTGAATTGCAGTGGCCTATTTAGCTGTTATCTCCACTCAAGAGCCTAACCCTGAGTTACCTGGTTACACTCCATGTTCCCCATGCAGTAGTGGCCCTTCTGAATCGCTGTGCGACCCAGCACTTGACAGTCGCCTGGGTTACCAGATATGAAACCTCGCTCCTGGAGGACCCCTCCCTGACTATTGTCCACTGCACCACCCTCAATCCTGCAACACTCCTGCCCACGGAATATGACAGCGATCCCCACGATTGTGAGATGACCATTCAAGTCTCTTGCTTCCTCGTCTGGACTTGCAAGACCATCCGCTGCCTAACCCCGATCTCATTTTCTTTGTCGATGGCTCCTCATCCTGAGCCCCAAATGGTGAACTGCAAACTGGCTATGCCATCTGTGAACTCCATTCTACTACTGAAGCTGCCAAACTCCCGCCTACTTGCTCCGCTCAGGCTGCTGAACTTTTTGTCCTCACTTGTGCAAGCTTCTTGGCCTCCGGTCAATCAGTTAATATCTACACTGACTCTCGTTATGCCTTCGGTGTCGCTCATGATTTTGGACAGCTGTCGAAGCTTTGGGGCTTCCTCACCTCCTCTGATGTCCCAGTTCAACACAGACAACTAATTGCTAACCTCCTTTCAGCCATTCAACTCCCATCCTGCTTCGCAGTTATTAAATGTACAGCTCATACAAGTGGTAATTACTCTTTTTTACTAGGTGATGACAGGGCGGACCATGCCACATGGGCAGCTGCAGCCGGCTCCAGCAGGCCTGTGGTTTCCCACTGTTACCAGGCTGCCACCCGTACTCCGTCTCCCCTACTGTTGATTTATCTCATGTTATTCATTTACAGTCCATTGCTCTGTGTTCCCAACAGGAAACATGGATACAAGCCCAATGCACTCAGCGCTCTGATGTTCTTTGGTGTTCCCCAGTAGGGCGAGCTGTCGCCCCTGCATTACTCCTGCCCTGACTTGCCCGCATGCTACATAAATTTACTCATGCGGGCAAAGGATGGGATGATAAGGATGGCACAGCAGGTATGGTTTCCACCAGGATTTTCTACCATGACAGGGAAGGTTGATGCCCAGTGCCTGCTCTGCCACCGCCATAACCCTGGAAAGACACCTCCAGTGACTGCAGTGGTGGACCCACAGCTGTGGGGCCCTTTTGTGCATTTACAAATGGACTTCATACAAATGCCTAAATGTATGGGTTTGGCTACGCGCTTGTTGTGCGCATGTTTTCGCGATTGGTAGAAACATACCCAACTAAGAAGAATGAGGCTGTGATGGTAGCCAAGTTACTATTAAGTGAATATGCGCCTAGGTTTGAATTCCCCGAGATCATATCCAGTGACATTCACTCGGTTGATCCCGGGTATAGAGGGATTTTCTTATAAGGAGATGTTGAGTAGATTGGGCCTGCACTCATCGGAGTTTAGAATATTGAGAGGCATCCTTATTGAGACATATAGGATTCTCAGGGAGCTTGACAGGGTAGATGTTGACAAGATGTTTCTTCTTGTGGGAGAGTCTACGAAAGAGTAAGGGGTTGCCCATTTAAGACACAGATGAGGAGGAATTTCTTCTCTAAGATGGTAATGGATCTTCCGAAATCTTTACCGCAGAAATCTGTAGAGGCTGGCTTTTTAAGTCTGTTAAGGGCTAAGGTGGACAGATTGTTAATCGGTAAGGGAATCAATTATGGGGTAAGGAGGGAAAGTGGAGTTGAGGATGATGTCAGATTAGCCATGACCTCATTGAATGGCGGAGCAGACCCAATGGGCCGAATGGCCTACTTCTGCTCCTACGTCATGATTACGTTAAGGAGCATCCGCACATTGGTATTCAGCTGCCTTCCCTTAACAAAACCCGTCTGGTCCTTGTGAATCACCCCCGGGACACAATCCACAATTCTGGTAGCCAACACCTTCGCTAACAGCTTCGCATCCACATTGAGGAGTGAGATTGGCCTACACGACCCACACAGTAATGGGTCCTTGTCCCGCTTCAAGATCAACGAGATCAGCGCCCCGGACATCGTCGGGGGTAGGGGTAGGAACCCCCCCCTCCCTCGCCTCATTGAAAGTCCTCACTAATAGAGGGCCCAACAGGTCCATTACTTCCTGTAAAATTCCACCGGGAACCCATCTGGCCCCGGTGCCTTCCCCGCCTGCATACTCCCCAGCCCCTTAGTCAGCTCCTCCAGCCCTACCGGTGCCCCAAGCCCAGCTACCTGCTCCTCCTCCACCCTCGGGAACCTCCGCCGATCCAAAAATCGATGCATTCCCCCCCTCCTCCGTTGGGGGCTCAGACCTATACAGCCCCTCATAAAAGTCTCTAAATATCCCATTTATTCCCACCGCACTCGGCACCGTGCTCCCCCCTTTGTCCCTAACTCCACCAATCTCCCTCGCTGCCTCCCGCTTCCGAAGCTGGTGTGCCAACATCCGGTTAGCCTTCTCCCCGTACTCATACACCGCCCCTTGCGCTTTCCTCCACTGCACCACTGCCTTCTTGGTGGTCAACAGGTCGAACTCGGCCTGGAGGCTTCGTCGCTCCTTGAGTAGTCCCTCCTCGGGGACCTCTGCATACCTCCTATCCACCCTTAAAATCTGCCCCACCAATCTCTCCCTCTTCTCCATGCGGGCCCTAGTGGAGATTAGCTCTCCCCTAATCACCGCCTCCCAGACAACCCCCACCTGCACCTCCCCATTATCGTTAGCCTCTAGATAGCTTTCAATGCACCCCCGGATCCGCCCACTCACCTCCTCATCCGCCAGCAAGCCCACATCCAGGCGCCACAGCGGGCGTTGGTCCCTCTCCTCCCCTAGCTCCAGCTCCACACAATGCGGGGCATGGTCTGAGATGTCTATGGCCAAATACTCCGTGTCCTCCACCCTCGGGATTAGTGCCCTGCTCATAACGAAGAAGTCTATCTGGGAGTAGGCTTTATGGACGTGGGAAAAAAAAGAAAATTCCCTGGCCCCCGGCCTGACAAACCTCCATGGGTCCACTCCTCCCATAGGGTCCATAAACCCCCTCAGCACCTTGGCCGCCTCCGGCTGCCTTCAGTCCCTTCAGGTGCGCAAACACACATGCCCTCTTGACCGGCCCATTCAGGCCTCTCACATTCCAAGTTATCAGCCGGATCAGGGGGCTTCCCCCCCCCCCCCCCCCGGCTGATTAGCCATCCCCTTTTCGAGGCCAGCCATGTGCCCGCGGCTCGCGCACTCTCCATTCCCCCCAGCGGCAGACCCCCGCCCCGACTCTCTCTCCGAGCTCCAGCACCCCTTTGGCCAATGCAGCAGCAACCCGGTTCCCCCCTCCGCTCCAGGTAGGCCCCCCCTAGCTTCGTTGCTCCCCGCATAGAACGCCCATAAGTCAGCTGACTCCGGCTGATCCCGCCCACTCCCACCACTCCATCGAACCCCCAGTGTGGTAGTCTTCCACCCCCGCCCCCTCCTGTCCATCAGCGGGCGCTCCTCTCCAACACCCCCCCCCCCCCCCCCCATTCCCTAGCGCGGGAAAAAGCCCGCGCTTTCCATCAAACCGTCCCCGCCCTCTCTGGCGCAGCTCCCTTTTACAGCCTAATCCCAGCTCCCCCACCTCGGGCCTCCCATCTCCCCTCTCCCCTCCCCCCAACGGGGCCCCGTCCTTCCAACCACCGACGCCCACACTCTCACAAAACCCCCACTTCGAACCATTTCACCCTACCCCACCCAGCACCCAAGGAAACAATACAGAACAGAACATCCCCCAAAGCACAGTAACCACAGTAGCCCCCCACGACCTCCCCTCACAACCGACCCTCAGTCCGTGTCCAACTTTTTGGCCTGAATAAAGGTCCACGCCTCCTCTGACGTATCAAAGTAATGGTGTCGGTCCTTAAACATGACCCACAGTCGCGCCGGCTGCAGCACCCCAAATTTCACCCCCTTCCGATGCAGAACCGCCTTAGCCCGATTGTACCCGGCCCTCTTCTTTGCCACCTCCGCGCTCCAGTCCTGGTATATACAGACCTCTGCATTCTCCCACCTGCTGCTCCGCTCCTTTTTTGCCCATCTTAGCACACACTCCCTGTTCACCAAGCGGTGGAACCGCACCAATACCGCCCGCGGCGGCTCGTTAGACTTGGGCCTCCTCGCCAGGAGTCGGTGGGCCCCATCCAGCTCCAGGGGCCTCGGGAAGTCACCCGCGCTCATCAACGTGTTCAGCATCGTGACCACATATGCTCCAGCATCCGACCCCTCCACTCCCAGAATCCGCAGGTTCTTCCTCCTCGACTGATTCTCCATGTCCTCGAACTTCTCCTGCCATTTCTTATGCAGCGCCTCGTGCACCTCCACCTTCACCGCCAGGCCCAATATCTCGTCCTCATTCTCTGAGGCCTTCTACCGCACCTCCCGGACCGCCGCCCCTTGGGCCTTCTGGGTCTCAACCTGCTTGTCGATCGAAACCTTCATCGGCTCCAGCAGCTCTGCTTTCAATTCCGTGAAGCATAGCTTGAGAAACTCCTGCTGCTCTTGCGACCACTGCGCCCACGCTGCCTGGTCTCCGCCTGCCGCCATCTTGGCTTTCCTTCCTCGCACTTTTCGCTGCACCAGAATTACTTTTTTCACCGCTCCACTCCTGGTCCAATCCATACAGTGCCGGGCAAATCGTACTGTCACCTTTCCACACTGGGAACCATTGAACAAATGCCGCTGGGGCCCCTAAAAAGAGCCCAAAAGTCAGTTTCTGGCGAGAGCTGCCGAACGTGTGACTTAGCTCAGCATAGCCGCAACTGGAAGTCGTCTTATGGATAAATTAATGGTCAGTGGCATCTTTGTCGTCATGTGTCCATCTCCACCGATGCCTTAGCCTATCTGTTGCTGAAACTCAAATTCATGCTTTTGGTAACTTGATGTCCAGCTCACAGAGTACTTACTTTACTCAGGGAATTCGGTGCAGGGAGGGGTGAGGTGTTGCTCTGGGAGTGGGACACAGTGAAATCTGAGAGCTGAAGTCCAGAGGCATTAAATAGGTATGGAGGTAGGTGATTGGTTGGTGAGTTTTACAGTTTCGGTTTTACGCTAAACTGAAGTAGTCTAAACTAGAAATAGAAAAGTAATAGTTTAACTACTTAACATAACTACAAATAATCATTGAATAAAGTCTTCTTCAACTAAGTACATACCCATAGATCCTGGCATACAAGTTGACCTTAATGTTAAGGTCTATACGCTGCTTATAAATCAATTTCCCTTTTCTATGAGTTGGCCTCAATTTTGCACCTAAGAAATATGTTTTATTCATAGTGGCCTTAAAGGGATTAAGGGGTATGGAGAGAAAGCGGGAGTGGGATATTGAATTTGACTGATCAGCCATGAACATATTGAATGGTGGTGCAAGTGCCGAATGACCTACTCCTGCACCTATCTTCAAGGTTTCTATGTTTCATCTTACAAGTCAGCACCTGGGGACCTAGCAGTTGAAAAGACCCATGTTGCCAAGAAAATGCATTGGAGATTAAGACACATTCACATTGCAGACTGCGCAGAGCAAATAATGAACACAAAAGGATCCTCTGGCAGAATATGGTTGGTCCTAGGACACTACTCTGAGGAACACCTGCAATGATGTCCTGGAACTGAGATGATTAACCTCCAACCACTACAACTATCTCCCTTTGTGCCAGGTATGACTCCAATCATGATGTAGAAGCCAATGACAATTGCCAGGCAGGAATGTTCCCTTCCAGTCGGGGAACGCTTCTGCAGTCAAGGGCATTCAGCCTCTCATCTGCGGGTAAGCATTCTCCATAATGGCCTTCAGGACGCGCGACGACGCAGAATCACCGAGCAGAAACCTATAGCCAAGTTCTGCACACATGAGTTCAGCCTCAACCAGGACCTTGGATTCATGTCGCATTACATTCACCCCCCACCATCTGGCCTGGGTTTGCAAAATCCTACCAACTTGAGACAATTCACACCTCTTTAACCTGTGATTATCCCTCTCATCAGTTGCTCCGTCTGGACCTGTAAAGGCTTAATTACCTGCAAAGACAGGCTTTAAAGTATCATCTTGCATCATTGACTTTGTCTATATATATGTTTCTGAAACCCACCTCTTCATTCACTTGAGGAAGGTGCTGTGCTCCGAAAGCTAGTGATTTGAAACAACCTGGTGCAAGATTTCCAATTGGCTTCAGTCTTCAAAGGGCTCCTTTGATGCGACAATTGGTCAAATGCTGTCTTGATGCCAAGGGCAGTCACTCTCGCGTCACCTCTTTTCTATGCCTTATATCCTATGTTACCCTTCAAACCCAATTATTCCAATGGTCTCCTGTCGATCTTCCACTCAACTCTCTGCTGCTTTCATTCATCCATGTTCACCAATCGGCATTGGATCTCAAGTACACTAGCGTTCCTATTTTAAAATTCTGTTCCCCGAAATTGTTCCATAGTCTATCCATCCCTATCTCTGTAATCTCCTCCAACCCTACACCCTTCCAGTAACGTTGCGTTCTTCCAACTCCAGTCTCTTGTGATTGCCCACTTCCTTCTAGCAAGATGCAGAATAGGAGCACAGTGGGCTAAACAGCTGGCTTGTAATGCAGAACAATGCCAGCAGCGTGGGTTCAAGTCCCGTACCAGCCTCCCCGAACAGGTGCTGGAATATGGCGACTAGGGGCTTTTCACAGCAACTTCATTGAAGCCTACTTGTGACAAGCGATTATTATTACTATTAATTAGGGAAGTAGAGTGTTTTAAACTAAAGAGAGGGAGCAAAGGATCAAATTTGGGATTATTTGGTAAATCAAAGAGTAGAAACAAGGCAAGAGGGAAAGGTATTAATATGGAAAATGATAAACAGACCATGAAGGAAGGTACAAAGTACAAATCTAAGAGTTTGCCAGCAGATAAGGCTAGATGCGACAAAAATAACACACCAAAACCAAAACCTAAGACGCTATCTGAATGTATGCAGCACTAGAAACAAAACAGATGGACTGATAGCTTAAGTATAAATGAATAAGTACGATCTGATAGCTATTACAGAGACATGACTTCAGGATGACGATTGGGACAGGAATATTGAAGGGTATTATGACATTTAGGAAGGACAGGAAGTTGTAAGAACAGGCGGAGGGGTGGCTCTGGTAATTAATGATGGTATTCGCACATTAGAAAGGATGACCTAAGTTCAGGAAGCAGTTTGGGTTGAGAGGAGAAATGATAACAGCAAGAAGTCATTTGTGGAAGTGGTGTACAGACCCCTAACTCTATCTACACAGCAGGACAGAGTATAAAAGGTATAATGGGGACTGGTCAGAAAGATACGACGATAATCATGGGGGTTTTAATATACATATAGATTAGAAAAATTAGATGTACAAAGG
The DNA here is from genome assembly GCF_047496885.1 of Scyliorhinus torazame. Taxonomy (NCBI): domain Eukaryota; kingdom Metazoa; phylum Chordata; class Chondrichthyes; order Carcharhiniformes; family Scyliorhinidae; genus Scyliorhinus; species Scyliorhinus torazame. The sequence goes on from NC_092707.1 coordinate 110,516,678, forward strand.
TAGCGTAGATGAGAACTTCATAGAATGTTTTGGGGATAGTTTCTTAGGTAACAGCACATTCTGGAGCCAACCAGAGGGTAAGCTATACCAGACCCGGCATTGTGCAATGAGATAGGATTAATTGATAACCTCATAGTGAATGCAACCCCTAGATAGCAGCGATCATAATATGATTGAATTTTACATTCAGTTTGAGGGGAAAAGTGTGTTACAGACAAGTATTTTAAATTTAAATATGGGCAATCATGAGGGCATGAAAGTGGAGCTAAAGTGAACTGGCAAATCTGCTTAAGGGATAAATCAACAGATGTTCAGAGGCAGACAGTTAAGGGGATATTTCAGAATATACAGAATAGATACATTCCAATGAAAAAGAACAATTTCAGAGGAGGGCCCATTATCTCTGGTTAATTAAAAAGTTAAAGACAGGATTAAATTTGAAGCAAAAGTATATAATTGCGCAAAGACAAGTGGCAAGTCAGAAGATTGGAAAGAATATAAAGAACATCAAAGAATAACAAAAAGACATATAAGAAGGGAAGAACTAGAGGAGAGAAAACTAGAAAGTACTATAAAGACAGATAGTAAGAGTTTCAAGATGTATTTAAATAAGAGTTAACAAAGTGAGCATTGGTCCTATAGAAAGTGCATCTGGGAAATTGATAAGTAGGGCTATGGCGGATGAATCAAACAGGTATTTTGCACTGGTCTCCACAAGAGAGGATATAAGTAACATGAAAAAAATAGCTGCTAATCAGGAAATGAAAGGGAGGGAGGAACTTAGGGAAATTACAATCACCAGGGAAGTGGTATTTAGCAAATTTTTGGTCTGCAGGCTGGCAAATCCCCGGGTCCAGATGGACTTCACTCTAATGTTTTGAAAGAAGTGACTAACGAGAATTGATGCATTGATTTTAATTTCCCAAAATTCCCTAGATTTGGAGATGGTTCTATTAAATTAGAAGATAGAAAATGTACCTCCATTATTCAAAAAGGGAGGAAGACAGAAAGCAGGAAACCAAAGGCCAGTTAACCTAACGTCTGTCATAGGGAAAATATTAGAAGCCATTATTAAAGATGTTTTACAGGACACTTGGAAAAATTCACAGCAATCGGGCAGAATCAACATGGTTTTGTGAAAGGGAAATCACATTTAACCACTTTATTTCAGTCCTTTGAAGGAGTCACATGTGCTGTGGATAATTGGGAACCAGTGGATGTACTGTACTTAGATTTCCAGAAGATATTTGGTCAAGTGTCGCATCAAAATGTCATTACGCAAAACAAAAGCTCATGTTTTAGAATGTAATGAACTGTCATCGATTGAAGATTGGCTAGCTAACAGGATACAGAGTGGACATAAAAAAAAGTTGATTATCTAAATGGTGAGAGATTGTCGAACATAGAAAAATACAGCACAGAACAGGCCCTTCGGCCCACGATGTTGTGCCGAACTTTTGTCCTAGATTAAGAACAAATTAATCTACACCCCATCATTCTACCGTAATCCATGTACCTATCCAATAGCCGCTTGAAGGTCCCTAATGTTTCTGACTCAACTACTTCCACAGGCAGTGCATTCCATGCCCCCACTACTCCCTGGGTAAAGAACCTACCTTTGACATCCCCCCTAGATCTTCCACCATTCACCTAAAATCTATGTCCTCTTGTAATGGTTTGTTCCACCCGGGGAAAAAGTCTCTGACTGTCTACTCAATCTATTCCCCTGATCATCTTATAAACCTCTATCAAGTCGCCCCTCATCCTTCTCCGCTCTAATGAGAAAAGGCCTAGCACCCTCAACCTTTCCTCGTAAGACCTATTCTCCATTCCAGGCAACATCCTGGTAAATCTCCTTTGCACCTTTTCCAAAGCTTCCACATCCTTCCTAAAATGATGTGACCAGAACTGCTCACAGTACTCCAAATGTGGCCTTACCAAGGTTTTGTACAGCTGCATCATCACCTCACGGCTCTTAAATTCAATCCCTCTGCTAATGAACGCTAGCACACCATAGGCCTTCTTCACAGTTCTATCCACTTGAGTGAAAAGTCTGAGGTACAGAGGGATCTGGCTGTCCGAGTGCATGAATCACAAAAGGCTAGTATATGGGTACAGAAATTAATTGGGGAAACTAATAGAATGCTATCATTTGTGAGGGGGAATTGTTTACAAAAGTAGGGAGGTTATGCTTCATTTGTACCGGACATTGAAGAGACCACATCTGGAGTACTGCGTACGGGATCGGTCTCTTTACAAATGCGTTAGCAGTTCAGAGAAGGTTTACTAGACTAATACCTGAAATGGACGAGTCGTGTTATGAGGAAAGGTAAAATCCTGAGGAGTATTGATAGGGTAGACGTGGAGGATGTTTCTTGTCAGAGAATCTAGAATTAGGGGTCATTATTTTAAAATGGGGGATTGGTCATTTAAGACAAGCGATGAGGAGGAATCTTTTCAGAGGGTCCTGAATCTTTGTAACTCGCTTCCTCAGAAGGTGGTGGAAGCAGTCTTTGAATATTTTTAAAGCAGAGCTAGATTGATTAACATGGGGGGGGTGAAAGGTTATTGGGGGTCGGTAGGAATGTGGGGTCGACAGGGCAGCATGGTGGCGCAGTGGTTAGCACTGTTGCCTCACAGTGCCGAGGACCCGGGTTCAATCCTGGCTCCGGGTCACTGTCCGTGTGCAGTTTGCACATTCTCCCAGTGTCTGCGCGGGTCTCACCCCACAGCCCAAAGATGTGCAGGCTAGGTGGGTTGGCCATGCCAAGTTGCCCCTTAATTGGAATTTTTTTAAATTTTTATAAAAAGGAATGTGGGGTCAAAGTTACAATCAGATCAGCCATGATCTTATTGATCGGACCGAGTGGCTCACTCCTGCTCCTAATTCATATGTCATCCAAGGAACTGTGCTATCATCCATTTAGATCCTAAACTGCTCTGCCTATCCACCTCTCTTTCTTTGCTCCAAATATTTTTAAAATCACTAATCCTGACACCCATGAATGTCCGAATTTTCAAGGGGGACTGACACTCTCGACTGGGGTACCGAATGAGATGGTTGATTTGCTCCCAATAATCTTATCTGGACAGCACACAATCAAAAGCTTAACAATCCAGTTTGGTCAATTTCCTTTTGCCTGTTAGTTACAGACAGAGACAACCTTGCACTGAATTACACTACTCCAAACACTGAAGTAACTTTCTCTGTATTTGGGCTTCTAGAGTTTAATGTTTTTTTAAATTGACCAATAAGGGCCAACAATTGCATCAGCAGCTATAAAGTGCAATTGACAGAAATCAAACATTTACAAAAAGGTGCTGTACACATGAGTGTGAGCATACTAAAAATCCAAATGTCTTTGAAATCAAAATGGTCAATTATATAAAACAAGATGATCATTCTTGTAACTAGTTTTGAACAGATAAATAACATAGAATTACTTTTTTGTTGGTAATAGAATTGCCAAACAATGGAACAATTAAATTCTGTTTGCCTCAACACAATGTCACCTTATCAGAAGTAGCTGATAGCAGGCAAAGCACCAGTTTAAACTTGTCAAGAGTTTCATAACAATGCTGAACTACAGCACCTCATTCAGCACCCAGGATCAGAGTAACACTAATTTCAGCCCTGCTCCATGCAGTTCCTAATATGAACGAACAGAGAGGAACCTCCATGCATAGTTGGTATTAAAAACAATCAGAAAGAAGAATCACTCTTGCATGTAACCTCATGTTCAATGGAGCCAATGACAGAAGAAAGCAGTCAATAAACAGTTAATGTGAATGTTACACATGTCCTAGAATCCACGCCTCACCCCCACCAGGTTTTACAGCAGCAATCTTTCCCAAGATTTTTTAATTATTTTCCAAGCACAACAACGTATCTCTAAACGTGTCCACTAGATACTATAACGTTCACATTGTTGTTTCCTCTGTCTTTCAGAAGAACTTAAACACTTGGGGCTTTTTAAATGCGTTATGAACAAATAGAAGAAAGTTCTGTGAATTTAAATATAAACACAATTGTTTCTCATAACATCAGAAGTCATAAATTGCACAAACATGACCCTTAATACAGGCCAAGTTTCAGTTTTCCAGGCCAATGTTCATTGAACTATCCAGCTTTAACCTTACGAAGTGTGCCCTCTTTGTTAACAACTCCATTCCAATGCTCACTGCTTGCATCCCAACAAGACGAAAGCCCAAATTGAACAAGACCTCCCCAAATTTCCCCATGTCAGAGATTTGCTTATTGAGCTAATAATCAAACATGCTATAGTTTCCTTTATCATGAGCTCCCAGCAGCTGCTCATTGAATCACAGAATAGTTACATACAGGGGGCCATTTTGGCCTGTCTGTGCTAGCTCTCTGCACGATAAATTCACCCAGCCGACCCATTCCGTGCCTTTTGCCCCACAAATTCTCTCATGTAATTACCCAATTCTCTTTAAAGGCCTCAACTGAGCCTGACTCCACCACACTCTCGAGCAGTGCATCCCAAACGCTAACCATTAATAAATAACGTAAAACCGTTTTTCAGGTAGCCCACCATTGTTTCTTTGGCAAATCACCTTTAATCAGTGTCCTCTGGTTCTTGAACCTTCCACCAACAGGAAGAGTTTCTTCCTATCTACTCTACCTGGACCTTCCATGATTTTGAACAACTATCAAATTTACTCTCACCCTTCTCTTATTCAAGGAGAACAACCTAAGCTTCTCCTATCTATCCATGTAGCTGAAACTCCTCATCCCATGAACCATACTTGCAAATCTTTTCTGCACCCTCTCTAATGCTTTCACATGTGAAATTCCAGATTATTAGTCCAGGCATCCAGACTGCGAGTTCAGTAACATATTCACAATACTACAGTAGTTTCCTTAGACTGCTGGGCGGTCAACCTCATCCTAATTCGATTCTCCAAAATGAACAATCTCAAATGAATATTGCACATTATCACCATTTACTGAAATCCTAGTAACATCAGTGAGCATAAACCAATTAGGGTTTTAAAATGTATTTTACCGCAATCGGTGAGATTACTTAGATGATGATGATGACTGGAAATGTTCCAAAGGGTCTGCAATTATGCAATATTTTCACAACATTCCTAAATAGATCAGCAGATGCTCACAGGTAGTTTGGGATCTGCACAATGATTGTGCCACCAACCTTGTCTGCCTCTTAACAGACATGACTCAAAGTAGGCATTTAATAGAAATATAGGAGGAGTGGGCAATTTGGCCTTTCACACCTACGCCACCATTCAATAAGATCATGGCTGATCTGGTTGTGGTTATTGGATATAGGCCAATCTGTTCAATCTTTCCTCATAGAACAAGTCCTTCAGCCCAGGAATGAGTCCAGTGAACCTCCTCTGAACAGTTTCTAATATTTTTTCCAAATAAAGAGACCAAAACTGCACACAATGTTCTAGATGTGGTTTTACCAACGCCCTGTACAGCTGCAATAAAACTTCACTACTTCTCTATTCTTCTTGTAATAAATGGCAACATATTATTTACTTTCCTAATCACTGCTGTACCTGCAGACTGACTTTATGCGATTCATGGACTGGGACATCCAGATCCCTCTATACCAGTGTTCTTCAAACTTTTTTTCCGGGGACCCATTTTTACCAACCGGCCAACATTCTGGACCTAACCCAGCTGACCCTCTCAACCCACGCCGGCCAACCTGCCACCATTTTCTCTTACCTTGTTTGCTGCTGACAAAAACGGAGGAAATGGTTTTGGGTCCCTTTGGCCCTCGTACACGTTCCTCCAATGGAACCTGTTGGATGAAGGTGAAGCCTTCCAGTGTCGGAAAGTATGGAGTCTCCATCTGTCCAAAGTTCTGCATTTTTTTCCTATAACAGTTTATCAAATAAACCCCCCCCCCCCGAACTTGTAAAAAAATAAAAATAAAATGAATAAAATAAATGAATAAAACACCCCGAACTTGTAAAAAAGGCTGCGGTCATAAAAAAAAATGGCCGCACTGCGCTTGCGTGCCCGATCATTGGCACGCATGCGCATAGTTTTGCGCATGTGCGCCGATGATCTGGCACGCATGCACAGTGCGGCCGCATTTTCTTCACATGTTCGCGGCCATTTTGAAGGCCGTTTGCAGCCGGCGTTATTAACAGCCAGCTGCTGCGGCTGTTGCGCGCAGATTTGCGCGATCAGGAGCGCTGCGACGGACGGCTCCGCTACCCTCCCGACCTCACGCCCCCGAGATTGACAATGCCTGCTCTATACCACCAAGTTCTGCAATCTCTCTCAATTTAAATAGTATACTGCTTTTCTAAGCTTCCTGCCAAAGCAAATTAGTTCACTTTTACCCACGTTATACTCCATCTGCCAAATTCTTGCCCACTCACTTAACCGGTCAACACCCCTTTGCAGACTCTCCACCTCTTCTGGACTACTTCCTTTCCTAACCATATTGGTGTCATCGGAAAATTTAGCTGCCATACATTTAGTCCCTTCATCCGAATCATTGATACAGACTGTAGATAGTTGAGGACCCAGCAATGATTTTGTGGCAATACACTAGTTACAACTTGTCAACCCGAAAATTACCCATTTAGCCCTACTCTGTTTCCTGTTAACCATAAACCTTTATTCATGCCAATGTTACCCCTACACCATGTGCTCTTGTCTCAGGTAGTAACCTTTGATGTGGAACCTCATCAAATGCCTTTTGGAAATCCAAGTACAGTACTGGCTCTCTTTATAATAATAACATTAATCTTTATTATTGTCACATGTATGGCTTATATTTACAAGGCAATGAAGTTACTGTGAAAAATCCACCTTAAAAAAACGATCAGATTAGTTCATCACGATTTCTCTTTCACATTGCCATGTTGACTATGCCTGTTCAAATCATGATTATCTAAATATTCTGCTGTAACAACCTCCTTCATAATGGATTTTAGCACTTTCCCTATGACACATGTTAGGCTAACTGACCTATAGTTCCATCCTTCCGCCTGGCAACTGTCTGGGACTAAACTAGACTGTCTGAAGCCTTGATGTCATAAATGACACCAAGAGGAGTTGCCAACCTCATATATACACCTTCACTAAGATGGTCTATTTCCACTTCCATAACATCATCCCCCTAACATGTTCTTGCCTCCTCTCATTTTCTGGAGAAATCCTCATTCATTTCTTTGACCTAACTATTCCAACATTTTCTTGGTTGGCCTCCCACATTCTAACATCCTTAAAATTGAGATAATCCAAAACTCTGCTGCCCCAGCCCACACTCACCCTATGTCCCATTCACACATTACTTTGGTCCCAATGAGGTAACACCTTGATTTGAAAAATTCTCATCCCAGTTTTCAAATTCTCTCCTTGCTCCTCCCTACTTCTAATCTCCACCAACCACCCAAACCTCTGAGAAACCTGTTCTCTCTAAATCTGGTTTCTTGAACATCTATGATTCTATGATTCTATCCCAAATGCTAATTGCTCCACCATTGGTGACTGTGTCTTCAGTTCTCTAGGCTCTAAATCACACCACCTTTCTACTTGCCTTTCCTCTTTTAAGACGCTCAAAACCTACCTCTTTGGTCGAGGTTTTGACCTTTTGCCCTAATATCACATTACATGATATAGTGCAGAATTTTGTTTTATAACACTGTGAGAGCACATTGGGCATTTTTTACATTCAGGCAGGCTTGTCCAACCTTTTTGTACAAGGGGCCATATTTTCATTTTTTTTACTCCAGGGTCGGAAGAGCGCATTTTATGGTTAAGTCCCACATTGTACATGAATTTCAATAAATTGTTCAGGTACAGAAGAAATAAATAACTTTGAGCAAAAGTAAAGCAATGCCAAAGCAATTAATTGATCATTTAAAATATTACAACAGGGTTGTTTCAAATCACTAGCTTTCAGAGCGCAGCTCCTTCATCAGGTGATTCCTGATGAAGGAGCTGTGCTCCAAAAGCTAGTGATTCGAAACAAACCTGTTGGGACTTTAACCTAGTGTTGTAAGACTTCTTACTGTGCTCACCCCAGTCCAACGCTGGCATCTCCATATCAGTTAAAATATTGAGTAATGAAGATGACCATTAGAGTATGGGAGGGTCAGATTGGGCTTTCCCAGCTCACTCTTGGGGAGGCAATCTTGCAATCTCAACGTGGGGAGGCACGATTGGAAACTTTTCAGACAACACAAAGATTGGCTAAGTGGTGGACAGTTTAGATGACAGCTATAAGCTCCAAAATATTATAGATATGTTGGTGGAGAGGGTGATAAGTGGCAGATGGAATTTAATACAGAGAAGTGTATGGTCACCCATTTAGGGAGGCCAAACACTCATAGGGAGTACACAATAAATGGCAATATGCAATAAATGGGAATATACTAGGAGGAGCAGATGAAGTAAGAGATCTTGGCATAAAAGTAGGCAGGTATCTAAAGTTCAAGTAGACACGGTTGTTAAGAAAGCATATGGAATGGTCTCCTTCATTGGCAGAGGTATAGAATACAAAAGTAAGGATATAATGTTGGAATTGTATAAAACACTGGTGAGGCCACAGCTGGATATTGTGGGCAATTCTCGTCACTACATTTCAGGAAGGACGCAATGTTCTGGAGAGAGTGTAGCAGAGGTTTACAAGAATGTTGTCAGAGCTAGAAAAGTGTAGCTATGAGGAGAGATTGGATAGGTTGGGGTTATTTTACTTGGAACAAAGATGACAGAGGGGTGACTTAATTGAGGTGTTCAAATTATATGGGGAAGAGATAGAGTGAACAGGATAAAATAGTTTCCTTTGGTGTAGACGTCTAGAACCGGGGGCACAGATTCAAAATAAGGGGCAGAAGGCATAGAGGGGATATGAGGAAGAACGTTTTTACAGAGGGTAGCCAGGCATTCCCTGACCAATTTAGGGTGGTGGAGGCAGATGCCCTAAACTCTTTTAAAAAGTACCTGGATCTGCACCTTAAATTCTGTGAGCTGCAGGGCTATGGCCGGGTGCAGGAAGGTGGGATTAGAATGGGTACCTGGGTGTCCTCGGGCTGGCATGGACAAGATGGGCCCAATGGCCTCCTGTGTTGTAACCTTTCAATGGTTCTATGATTGATTCACCACTGATCCTAGCAATAGCAAATGCAGGAAAGAAATGGCCTGTGATTGGAGGAGAAGTTCTTTAAAAAATCTTCAAGTTCGCTTACTGACATTTTGAACATGGGTCAGTGGGCCGGATAGAGTAGCATGGCGGGCTGGGTACTGGCCTGCAGGCTGGACAAGGTATTAAAGGCACTATACAAATTTAAGTTGTTTTAAAAGACTGTTTCACATACACACACTTTGAAGCACAACTTGTGTCTATGGCAGGCTCCGCGATACCCCAATGGTTACCAGTGAACCTTCTTGCAAAAAGCACTGTAAAATGAAAATAAAGTGCCATTGAAGTAGACGAACAGAACTCAGCCGAGACTAGAAACAGGCAAATATGGACTGGTGATAATAGTAATCATAAAAATGTGTAATGTGAAAAAGTGTACATCACACTGTCATTAATGAAATGACAGTTCAAAAAAAATTTCAGGGGGGGGGGGGGAATGAGGAAAGAAGGACATGATCAGCTTTATTAGATTTAGAAAACTTGAGAATAACACAATGCCACATCAAAAAACCACGCCCTGGTTAATAAGCTTAGAAAAACATACCCTTAATGTAACCTCACACTGCCAACTCAATTTGTAAACATTTGCACTGTAGCAGGAATGACAGCTTCCTGTGCACGTCTTTGCAAAACGAACGTAGCAAATTCAATCCTTTGGAAATAAAAGCCTTCATATCTGACAAACACACTGTAGAAAAGATAAAACTGCAGGAGCAGTTTTACAGCCACATCTGCTCCTTGAATTGTGCATTTATAATTTTCTTACATTAATCATATATATTTGAGAATACCTGCCCTTATACTTTTATTAGATGTTTCTTTCATTCAAACAAAGCATTGACAGGATTTGAATTCAATGATTATCAAAATATTCATAATTTGGGTGTTATATATTACCGACTTTCAGGATATTTTTCAAACTTGCAAATAACTTGGTTTGGAGTCAGACTGATGCAAAAGTGAAATAGTTAAAGCTTTCCTATGCTAACAAACAAACCTGCAACAGTTAGTGAGAAAAACAGGAACTGCATAAGGAACCAGCAACCTTGTGCTACCCAGCAGCATTGGAATATAACGAGCTGATGGCTTATAACGCAATAGTTTTCTGTCATCTCTATTCTCAAACACCTCAGAAAACAGGATAAACAATTGAGAAGTTAGTTACCTGGGTCTCCATGGAAACTGTCCTCTTGAGTACTCCCCTGAGCAAAGTCAGCTTCAGTCGCCCAAATTTGTCCTGGTTTCCTCAAACCAACTATCATTGCTTCCTGTACAGTAACATGGTGCTTGTGTCTCTTTTGTGACTGTGGGGTGGGTGGACTGCTGCTATCAAATGATTGCTGAGAGTTCTGAGAGGGCGACCGACTTTTTTCTCTAAAAGTACGATAGGTGGTGGGGCTGGGAGAAACATGACTGGACTGTCCCGAAGAAAAATCATCCTCACTCGAAGTCAAATTTTCATTTGAACTGCAGTCTGGAGTATACCCTCCACCAACGTCATCAGCACCAGGTGAATAGGACCTCCGAGGCCATGTTAGATGCTTCTCATGATCTGTACTGCTCTGGAGTCTCCCACAATCTCTCAAGACACCACTGGGTTTACCATCACTATCCTGCATCATTCCACCAATATAAATGCTTTCATACGGTTGGAATTCTTGCTGCCAAGGTACCTTGTCTGGTTTGCCTCCATTGGCAGTGGCACGGATAAGATTATCCTTCAAGAATCTGGGGTTCAGATCCATGTCATCATACTCCGGGTCATACCCAGGGCTGTTGTCTGTCGTCCGACCTCTGTACACAGGCTTTCGGTAGTCCACTGAAACCCCAGTGCCAGGGAAAGAGTGCAATGATCTCTTTCGTTCCATCTGCATGGCCTGACTCCCAATTGTACTGATCTTGTCCGAAACCTCCTTGTCATTGACTTTCACCAACCCTTTCTCATGGTGGTACTCTACATTGACATACAGAGGCTTCTCCATGCCTTTCCCATCCCCAGCAGAGTGGGAATTGGCTCTTTTGGTTCTTTCAAAATTGGACCTCAAGGCGGCCACACTTGTGCCAACTGGGGTTTTATCCTTCCTCTCCATCTGCTCACCATCTTGGCCAAATCCTCGCCCTGTATCCCTCTCTGGCGTCGCCATGCCCCTCCTCATTGAGGATGCCCTCTGCCTGGTTGGTGAGCCTTCCACCTCACTCCTGGTGTCCCCCAAGCCCTCCTCTCCCCCCGGCTGCCGGTTTGAATTCTCCTCCCCGGGGTGGTGAGTGCATTTCTCCCCTCCTCCCCCTTCCCCGTCCTCGGGGGCGGGATGTTGGTGCAAGTGGTCCAGAGGCAGCTCGCTGTCTGCTTCCCCCAGGACGGAAGACTTTCTGAAGCCCCATCTTTGCTTGTCGTAGCTCTTCCTCTCCTTGGCCAGCAGTGTCTGCAGGTAGATCATGCGGAACCGCTCCTTGTTTACCTCCAGCTCCAGTTTCCGAATGCTGCATTTACAGCTCTCCAGCTCCTGCTCAATGTCGCCCACGCTCCTCAGCTCCATCTTGGGCGGCTCGGACTCGGGGAACTGAGCCTTCCAGGCTTCCACGAATCCCACCGGCTCCACCATTTTCATCGCACGGTGCCGGCCAAGCAAAGGTGACTCATCCACAGCGCGAACAATGAGACCGCTCCGGTGCGCGGCCCTTCCCACCGGCTCTCGCTCCCGCGGACGGTTGGCGGCCGCGCACGCTATCGCTCGCGGACGGTTGGCGGCCGCGCACGCTTTCGCTCGCCTCCGCGGACGGTTGGCAGCCGCGCGCGCCGCTCCCGCGCCTCACGCCCATTCTCCGCGCGGGCCAAACAAGTGGCCGCTCCTGCCTCAGCCTCTGATTGATGCAGCCAACAACCAATCAGAGCGACGGGACTGCCCTTAGCCGTGCTCTTCCCCCCCTTTAAAAAGGAGCCGTCCCAGCCTGGGGATGGATCTGAGGCGCTGGCTGCCCGGGTAACGGCAGGTCTCAGGTACCGGCCACCCGGTGTGCAGGGGAAACCTGGTTTCGGTGTCCATTCTTCACTTGTGTGGAGTCCACCTCTGGCGTAGCAGTCGTCCCCCCCCATACTGACCTTTTTGGTCATAAAGAAGGAAAGGCTTGCATTCCTATAGCGCCTTTCACAATCTCGGCGAGCCCCAGAACAACTTTTAAAGTGAAGTCACTGCTGTGATGTAGAAAACGCAGCAACTAATTTGCGCACAGCAAGCTCCCATAAACAGCAATGAGACAAATTACCAGGTCATAACAATTGGCATTGAGGGAGACGATCCGCCACGATCTAGTTGGATGGCAAACCAGCTCAAGGGGCTCAATAGCCTACTCCTTCCACTATTTCCAATGTTCCTAAAATCTGTTTTAAAGTGCTGCGCATAAAATAAGTCAGCGGTTCAATTTAACATTTCATTCAAAAGGTAGCGCTCTGACAATACAGCCACTCCCTCAGTACTGCAGTTGGACTGTCACCCTACATTATATACGAGGGAGTCTCTGGAGTTTAGGTGAACTCAACTTTCTGATGTAGAGCCAAGAGCAGTGAGTGTGACCAACCAAGCCAGGGCCAAAACCAGACCTGATATTTATTGTTTGGGAGATGTCCAAGGTATTGAATACCAATTGTTGGAGTGACAAAATGCCATTTTTCTGTTTAAAAAGAGTTTGAAGGTGTAATTTTATGAGAATGGTTTCTGATTTTAGAGTTTTGGCAATGTTCGGAGTTGGACTCCGAATGATCCTGATGAGACACTGAGCCAACTAGTACATCTGATCCCCAATTAATGCAAGCATTTTGAAAGGAAATTGGATTAGTTTGAATGTGGCAAAAATAACTGCATGCAGAAGGTAGGTGGGCTATTGGAAGATGTGTCTTCCAGACAATGTGGTCTGAAACTTATTTGAACGTCTTCAGGGTCAGGAAGAAATTTCCTAAGATTTTTATATCTGTTTTTTTGCCTCTGCCAAGAGCTTCTGGTAGGTGAGGGGATGATGAATTGGTCAGAGATGACATGCAGATGTTACAGTACAACACAGGGTTGATCGATCAACTGGTCCTTTTATTTTTCCTTTGTTCTTGAAATGGCCATTACTGGATTTATTCCCCAGTGTGTAGTCAGTTAAGTAGTCTCACCCAGGAGCACCGAGGGCTGCAATTGCTCTTGACACCCATGAAATAAACTGTGGCATGATCAAACTTTTTCAGGGGGGCATTGCTCAGAGTCTGGATACACACAAAGGACTCCTGAGCCCCAATGTTGTGAAACCATGAGGGAATTGTGAAACTGGAACACAACAAAACTCAAGAGTCTTCACGAGAGATGGGGAGGAAACTGGGAAAATGGCCTTGCAAAAAAGGGAAAATGTTTTCTGTGATTTTAGTACTGCAACTTTCAGTGACTTTAACAGGAATCAGCAGTTCTTGGAGCGAGAGCATTGCTGCTTTACTGTACAGTGCGCCATCTGGTGTCAGCTACAAACTGGGAAATGAGCATCTCAGAATTTTTACTATAATATCTTCTAAGCACAAGAATTTACAATGAAAAGAAAAAAATGCACACTATTTAATACTTTTTTATTTCATCTTAGCCAAGTGACCTTTGTATCAGTAGTTTCATACTTTCAGCTTCTCTTTAGGCAGAAAAAGACAAATTCAACTAGGAGAGGTGTGCTGTGACTGTGAGGAGCCTAGTACAATAACTTCAGTAACAATGCGATGATGTTGTCTCACTCAGACTGGTTTTTGAGGGAGCTCAACCCTGAAACATTTTCTTATCATTCCCTTTAAAATGCTGATGAGGTGATATTTCAACATTTTGGCAGTGTTTCCTTTAGATTTTTAGATATCTAAATCAAAAACAGATTTTGGGCTTTCTTGTAGTCAGCCGGTGCTGTCTAAACTTCTGGAGCAAAAGGCCAGCCTTTGTGACACAGCTTGTAGGAACATCTCCACTTCTAATGTTTCCCTCCAGGTCACTCACCATACAGGTGTTTTGTACACCTGTGGGGGAAAAAAAACAAAGAAAATTGTCAACAAATGTTCCCTCTGGGAAGTGCTGTTGGTTAAGCATAGGACCGCGCACAATGGTTAAGTCTGCCCACACTCACTGTCCACACAAAGGACCCCAACTACAAATTTTGTGAAACCAGGAGGGAACTGTGAAACTGGACCACAGAAAGATTCAAAGTTCTTCAGCTGTGTCCTCGCTGTTGCTGGGTCAAAATCCTGGAACTACCTCCCTGACAGCACTCTTGTATCTGCACCACATGGACTGCAGTGGCTTAAGTAAAAGACCCGCCATCTTCTGAAGGACAACTGGAAGAAGGCATGAATGCCAATTTGTTAGTGATGCCAACATCCTGACACAGATTAAAAACAAACTTAACTGAGAATGAGTGAACTGTACCTAGTTAAATCACTTTTTATATATCTATGGTCTCTTCGACACACTATAATCCTCTTCACTTCTACTCCTCCTTAATCTCTTTTACTCCTGCCTGTCTACCTCTTCTCCATTTCCCATTCTCCCTTCAATCTTTCTTTCTCCTTTCTTTTCCTCTTCTTTCCATCTTGCCTTTCTTCCTTCCTGTTTTTCTCTTTCTCAATTCTATTCCATTTTTCAGGAGCAGGATTCGCAACTTACCCACATCTGTTACAATTAAGGTGGGCAACTTGCACAATTCATGTACATACCTTATCTGAATGATGGTGCTGTGCGCCTCCAGCACTACTTTCTATTCTATACTTTCTATTCTTTCTATGCCAGTGAGCAGCATTTCAGGAAGCCCTGTTGTTATGGGTCTGGACCAGAAGCCCAATTTTGGCAAAAACCCTGGACTAGAAGCCAACTATTTACATTTGATAAAACTGTGAGGAAATATTGCTGCACCACAAGAATGATAACACTGACCAGAAGACAGCTTTTATATTAAAACAAACTTTAATTTGAACACAGAATTAAGCATATTAGCAACAAAGAAATAGCTTTACATTTAACAGGTACAACATCTTAACTTGCTTCCTGAACCCTCTACATTCCAATTTAATAATAATCATTAATAATAATCTTTATTGTCACAAGTAGGCTTACATCAACACGGTCAACACGGCAATGAAGTCACTGTGAAAAGCCCCCAGTCGCCACACTCCGGCGCCTGTTCAGGTACACAGAGGGAGAATTCAGAATGTCCAAATTACCTAACAGCACGTCTTTTGGGACTTGTGGGAGGAAACCGGAGCGCTTGGAGGAAACCCACGCAGACAAGGGGAGAACGTGCTGACTCCGCGCAGACAGTGACCCAAGCTGGGAATCAAACCTGGGACCCTTGAGCTGTGAAGCAACAGTGCTAACCACTGTGCTACCATTAAGCAACCCATGGCGTAGTGATATTGGCACTGGACTACCAATCTAGCGACCCAGTGTAATGCTCTGATGACCCGGGTTCAAATCCCACCACAGCAGATGTTAACATTTGAATTCAATATAAATCTGGAATTAAAAGTCTAATGATGATCATGAATCCATTGTGGATTGTCATAAAAACCCATCTGGTTCGCTAATGTTCTTTAGAGAAAGAACTCTGCCATCCTTACCTGGTCGGCCTACAAGTAACTCCATATCCACAGCAATGTGGTTGACTCTTAACTGCCCTCTGAAATGGATGAAGAAGCTCCACAGTTCAAGGAAATTAGGGATGGGCAACAAATGGTGGTCTTGCCAGGGCTGCCTGCATCCCATAAATGAATAATTAAAAAAATACCACTTATTTATAATTTTAACAACCAGGTTTCACTTGCTTATCTTGGTGCAGAGTCCTTGGAGAGAGAAACATTTTTTAGGACCAAGCTGAAAACATTCTCAGCTTAAGAGACCTGGAAGCAACTCCTTTGTCCAGACATATCTGCCCTTCCCATTAGCTACACTCAAAGCACACAGTGTTCTTTTGTCTTTTGTTACAAGATGTGCCTTGGTTTGTTTAGCCGGGCTCAAACTGTTACAACATTACATTAGCTCTCTATCTGCAAACAGGTAAAATAGCTTTTAATTGGATTTGATTTGATTTATTATCATCTGTACTAAGGTACAGTGAAAAGTATTGTCCTGTGTACAGTCCAGACAGATTGTTCCAGACATGAGAAAAAACATAGGACACACAATAATAGCACACAATGCAAATGAATAGATACAGATATTAGGTTCAGCATATGGAGTGTAGTACTAATCAGTAGAGAAAATTTGTGGAGAGATCAGTTCAGTCCATAAGAGGGTCATTCAGGAGTCTGGTAACAGTGACGAATGTGATATAAAATAGTTACTTTAGAGATACTAGTTAATGTAATGTAGAAATAAGCCACTTTGATTCTGGCAGTTAGGGACAAAGGGATTTGAGACCGCATGGAAAATGCAGGAAGAGGTGTGTCTATGAGAGTGATGCTGCATTGATAGGGGCCAGAGAAAGGGATTGGAAGTGAGCCAATCAGAATAGATCAAACAGGTCAGGAGGGATATAGGCTGACCTATGGGCGTCGAGTATGTGAAACTTGATACCATTTGAATTGATTTGCAGAGATCCCTTTGTTTCTTTGTTCATTCGCTTTCTGGGATATAGGAAACTGGATGTCTCTTATGTTTCTATGAAATGAATCAAGCTTGCAAGCTAAATAAATAACTTCTTTTTACGTGCGAATCCATCTCAACTTTTATTGAGGCCAGACTGACAGTGAAAGAAATTTGGGAATCAACAACAGCGGGGCAGAAGCTGTTTTGAACCTGTTAGCACGTGTTCTCAGACTTTTGTTTCTCCCGCCCGATGAAAGAAGTTAGAAGAGAAAATACCCAGGGTGGGATGGGTCTTTGATTATGCTGCCCACTTTCCCAAGGCAGTGGGAGGTGTAGACAGAGTTAATGGATGGGGGATGGGTAAGCAAAACCTGCAAATATCACTGATTACTTCACTTTTAATTTAACCTGTACATTCCTGGATACTAAGGGGCAAATTATCATGGCTAACCTGCACATCTGTGGACTGTGGGAGGAGACCGGAGCACCGGAGGAAACCCATGCAGACATGGGGAGAAGGTACAAAATTCACACAGACAGTCACGCAAGGCTATGATTGAACCCGGGTTCCTGGCACTGTGAGGCAGCAATGCTAACCACTGTGCCACCATGCCACACTCCAACTGATTCCTTCAACAAATACAAAACCTCTCAGCAATAATCAAGGGCTTTGGTGAATAATATTCTTGATATTTTCACCAGTTCTTGATATGTCTTATCTCTGGGCATCTCTGGCTGACCTAATCTTCTCAGCAAATTAACAGCTTTGCTTCCGATTATACTTAAGAAAACAGGAACCTTAATCTCTTCCAGAATTTTGTTGTCTTGAATATAGAGCGGGATTCTCCGTGAATCGGCGCGATGGCCCGAACCCGGTGCCAAAAATGGCGCGAAAAACTCCGACATTGGGTCCCCCTGAAACAACGCAAATTCTCCGGCCGGGAATGGGCTAGTAGCGGCGTGACACCATTCGCGACGGCATCACCTGTCACGGACGGGCGCGCCGTCAGCGACGCCGCACGGCGTCACTGCACAAAAGACGCCTTCCCCCCGGCACCCGGCAAAATGGCCGCCCGCTGTGCAGCACCAAGTGAGACCCCCTACTGCCTGCCCCTTTTCCCCTTCCTACATCCCCACTTCCCCCCTATCCCTCCATCCCCCATATCCCCATTCCCCCATATTCCCTCTTCCCCCATATCCCCTCTTCCCCATATCCCCTTTTCCCATATCCCCCTTCACCCACATCCCCCCTTCCCCCATATCCCCCCTTCCCCCATATCCCCCCTTCCCCCATAGCCCCTCCCCCATATCCCCCCTTCCCCCATATCCCCTTCCCTCATATCCCCTTCCTCATATCCCCTTCCCCATATCACCCTTTCCCCATATTCCCACTTTCCCCATATCCCCCCATATCCCTCCCTTCCCCCTTCCCCCATATCCCCTTCCCCCATATCCCCGTTCCCCCCTTTCCCCATATCGCCCTTCCCCCATATCCCCCCCATATGGGGGAGGGAGGATATGGGGGAAGGGGGATATGGGGGAAGAGGGATATGGGGGAAGAGGGATATGGGGGAAGGGGGGATGGGGGGATTTGGGGGGAGGGGAGATATGGGGGAAGGGGAGACAGACCCGCCCATCAGGCATTTGACACCCCCAGGACGTTCCAGGGCGGCCATGAGCCAGGGACAGACCCGGAGCACCAGGCGGACGCCACCCACATCTAGCGCGATTGCAGCAACGCTGGGGGGGCCGCACCCAGCGACGAGGAGGGCAGCCACAGCAACAGGCCCCCCTCGCGCCAATCCAGGACACTGCGCATACGACACCCACACACAGGTTACGGATGGATAGGAATCACCACTCCAGGGGATCCCGGACTTCGGGTTGGATGAGGAGCACAACACTACGCCACTGCTATCTCCTACACCCTCCACCCTCCACCATCGCAGAGACACTCACCTCAATTGGGCACTTTAGCGATGAGGCATCTGGGAAACTAACTGGTGCGCACAACACAGCCATCCCGGTACAGCAGGTGGACGCTGGAGCAGCCAGCGCAGGCAACCAGAGGGGCTGGTCGGTCGGAGGGCAGCCCAGCGCAGGCAACCATCTGCCGCCTAGACGGGTCCCAGGTTCCTGGAGTTACCGCACCCACCCATAGACCCAATGCAGGCACGGACCAAGGGCCGACCGAAGGGGGTGACGGCCAGCTTGCGACAGCTCCAGACGAAGGTGGAGGAGCAGGTAGTGGTGCCAGTCATGGGTGCTACCCAGGCTGAGGTCCTGGTACGACGAGTGGGGCCGGTACACACGGGGCCTCAACGGGCCTCTCTGTCGCCATGGCACCACCACCTCCTCCTCCGCCTCCTCATTCTGTTGTGCGGGCGGCCCTCCAACCTGGGCAGCTGCCACCTGCCTCCCTGCGGCACGGACCTCTGCGGCAGCCTCCGTCGCCTCCCTGGCACGCTCCTGCTCCAGCTCCACCAGGGCAACATGTAGAAGTGCGGCTCCCGTCACGGCGGCCAACATCGCGGGGTGATGACCAAACATAACAGTCTGCAGGGGGTGGGGTATGGCGGTCGGGGGATAGACGACATGTCACCATTGCCCCCCCCCCCAGCAGCCAGGTGCCATGGGCAGCATTGTTGCGACTGTTGCCAGCTGGCACATGGCCAGGCGGACCCCCCCCTCCTCGGCACACACCGTCCCCAAACCCCCCCCTCTCCTTCCCGGCACGCACCCACCCCAACCCCCCCCCCCTCCTCCCCGGCACGCTCCCTCCCCAACGCCCCTCCCCCCTCTCCTCCCTGGCACGCTCCCTCCCCAGCCCACCCCCCCTCTCCTCCCCGGCACGCACCCTCCCCAACCCCCACCCTCTCCTCCCCGGCACGCACCCTCCCCAACCTGTTAGACGTTTTAGTTGCTGTGAAATGAAGAGTCTAAAGTTCTTGTTCCTTTTCACCAAACATCATTTATTTCACTTCCACAGCCTCTGCACAAAACTCTTAACAACACACCACCTGACAGAGGCCACCTGAAGCCCCTTTACATATCAGTGCCAATTAATGGATACTTAACATAAATGAGACAACTAATTGCAATATCTCTTAATCCATTACTTAACAGTCTCCCCTTCCTTGGAGAAAAAAAATAATTAGGTGAAAACAAAATTTCCAGAAACTTAAAAACACATACATGATGTCCCCCCCTTTTTTTTTGTTTGGACGAGAAAGAAAAGAAAAAAACAGACAGAAGCGCCCTTCATTAACAATATCCAAAAGTTTCTGTGAACTCGCCCCTCTTTTCATAAAACAATCTGACAGTTGATAGCTCCTTGTCGACCCATTTAATTTTTGTTATTTCCCCTCTGTCCAACATCTGCTTCAAACTTGCGATGTCTATCCGTAACCTCTTTCCATTGACACTTTGTGTAGAGTGCACATTTTCCACAGGGATTTATTGTCAATGTGACAGTCAATAGGTATATTACCCAAATCCCCTAATCCCAAAATTTCTGTCAATATCATACTTATATAAAAAGCCATATCCACCGCCTCTACAAGGCTTAACGTCTCAGCAG
Organism: Scyliorhinus torazame; assembly: GCF_047496885.1. Lineage (NCBI taxonomy): Eukaryota > Metazoa > Chordata > Chondrichthyes > Carcharhiniformes > Scyliorhinidae > Scyliorhinus > Scyliorhinus torazame. The sequence continues at coordinate 110,536,996 of NC_092707.1, forward strand.
CCAAAGTGCTTTTTACCACTCTCCTTATTTTCTTTGTTTCCCACACAAGTGGGCAACATTTAACATTGTTCCCTAAAAGGAAAAGTATAAAACCTCCTGCGCTTGAAACCCCATCACATAAATTTGCGTAGGACGCATCACTATAAACTATGAGTTTCAAGTGCTTAAGGTCACCTAAAACCAGGAACTTCAAAACACACTCCTGCATTTTTAGTTTGGACAACACTTTATTTGCTCTTATTATGTCTTCAACTTTGGGATCATTCATTTTTGTACTCAACTCTAAGACATCATAACTCACGTCCGCTCTAGTCTGTCTACCTAACCAGTTCAGTTGCCCAATTACACTTCGCAGTTGCTCTTTTTCTATCTTTGAAACCATTGTGTTTTTTTGTGAAACTCAGCCACGACTAATTGCTATTGGGGTGATGCTTTCCAAATAAGATTGCTGACGTAAAGTTGCCCCTAATTTAGTCTGTCCAATTTCCAGTCCAATATATTTAAATGCACCGGAAGCCTGACTTCCAACCCTGAATTCTTTCCTAAAACCAGAGATGACAATAGCTTCAAAATCACTAATCCCACCCCACAAAAAATCATCGACATGCATCATAAAAATGCCAGAAAGATTTCCTTTACAGTGCCAGTAAAACATTGCAGGATCTGCTTTCAACTGGCAACAGCCTAACTTTACCGAAAAATACCAGACTCTAGATGCATCATTTAATCCATATACACATTTGTTCAACTTCCAGAGTACCCCTTCTGTGTTAGCTGCTTCTTTAGGAGAACCGAGAAAAATGTCTCTCTGGAGCTGATGCCCCTGCAAAAAGGCAGCTTTTATATCTATAGATTTGCATTCCCATGCCTTTGTGGCTAATAGGGCCAAGAAGATCTTTAAAATAACCTTTCCTGCTGTAGGTGAATCTACCCTTAAATCCTGGTCTTCTAAGTTTTCTTCAAATCCCCTTGCCACGAGCCTGGCCTTTGCCTTATAGGTTCCATCCGGAAGAACCTTTTCCGTGCAAATCCATCTGTGGGTTAAAGCTCTTTGTCCCCTATCCGGTACTTCCGTGTACACCCCAAATTCACTCCAACTATGCAATTCTTGCTGTTTAGCTTCTTTAATAACTTTTTCATCTAATTTATTTGAAGCCATCAAAATCTCACGTGCATGTGGGCTTCTACTCCTATTAGCATTCATAGTCTTACTCATGTTCCAAGATCTTGACAGACTACGTCCCCTCTCCCGCCTGGTATCTCGTTCTGTACTGCTACTGCTTGATCTTTCCCTTCTGCCGTGGGATGTCCTTTCAATAGTTCTCGACCTTTTCCTGCGGAGCTATTCACTATCCGATGTACTATCTGAACTGGCACTGTGTTTCTGTGCCCTCCATTTTTGAACTTTGTTTTCCCAATCCATTGTCTTGACTCCGTCCCCTGAATGCTGTACAATCAACCAATGTTTATACTTTCCAGTGGCCTTCCCTGCTCTACTAATAACAGTTGCATCCTTCCATTGACTAGACACTTCAGGCAAGTCTGTCACTTTTGTACCAACTTTTGGCAGTTGCCCTTTCGGAAAAATTACCTGTTTTAATTCACCAGAGGTGTTGTGATCCTCCACAGAAACCCTGTCTATATCAGTTAATTGGTCCTCATAGTTCTGTAACACATGCGTACCAGATGACTCTGGTTCCTCGTCATGTCTGTCTGCTCTGTCTATATTTGAAAATTTGTAATCTGTATCCATTATCCTTGATGAATGGACCCTAACAGTTTGATTACCATGTTGCAAAATAATTGTTTTGCCATCTATGCCTAGGATCTTCCCTGGGCCTTTCCAATCATTAGAATTGTCTCTCTTATAGTATACCATGTCTCCGTGCTGAAAAACGGCATCTGATGGCCGTACGTTATGCCTTAAAGCTCTGCAAATTCTTTCAGAGACTTCTGCTTCCAAAAAAGCTTTTCTACTGCTATTTAATGCATTTAAATGTTCAGCAAAACCAGAGCTAATTGTAGTCCCCTCCCAAGCTGGAGGCTGTTCATCCAAAATGGACGGAATTTTAGGATTTCTTCCAAACACTAATTGATAAGGACTATAGCCCCCAACCATCTGCAATGAATTCTTTGCATGTACTGCCCATGCTAAAGCTGATTTTAGTCTGCAATTTGGTCGATCTGCCAAAATTTTCCGAAGCATGTCATCGATGACAGCATGATTTCTTTCACAGACACCATTACTAAATGGGCTTTCTGCAGCCGTATTCATGACTCTGATATTCATGTTTTCACACATATCCCTAAACTCATCATTGGCAAATTCTCCCCCATTGTCCGTAAGGAAATTTGCCGGTGGACCCATTCCTGTCCCTATCCATTTTTCCACGATTTGATCCAGAATTACTCTATTTTCTTTACTTCGTACAATCGTTGATTGACTAAATCTGGTTGCTAAATCTACAAAATGCAAAATAAATATATTATTTGCTTTATCCCAGATATTAAGGTCCATGGCCACAATGTCGTTAAAATCCCTGGCCAAAGGTAGGGTTACTATCGGTCGTGCTGGTGTCCTTCTGTACTTCCTACAACCTTCACTGCAGTCACTAACCTGTTCTATCAGTTTAGTATAGTCGTCATCCCTTACCCCTGCATCCTTTAATAAATTTTTCAGCCTCTGAGGAGACGGATGTGCAAATTGCCTATGCAGTTTTAATACCACAAGCTTTTTATCAGCTAAAGTCCCATTTTCAACTGCCATTAACACATCCTTAACCACTCTACTTGAAAAATTATTTGTTAGTAATGGAATACAATAATATCCCAACTGTGTAAATTGTAAGTCCACCGTCTTTCCAAAAACTGTTGCCTTATCCTGATCCATATCCAGTTTCATGTGTGCTTTCTTCATCGATGGTCTGCTCAGAAGCAAAGGTATCTCACTTGATACTACATCCGTGCTAATGAAATGATTCACTCCGGCAATATTGCAAGGGATCACCACTCTTTTCAGCGACTTCAGAGTATTATCATCCCCAAACCTGAAACTTGTGGAACTTTCAAATTCCTTAACCTTGTTGCGATTTTCAGCATTCAAAGAGTCCAGGTAATATTTTAACCAGTCAATTCCACACACAGTAGATGTGCAGCCACTGTCCAATACAGCACAGTTGAAGGATTCTGCAACCAACACCCTCATTACCAGCATAAAACTGCTTGTCAATAGGACAATGCCTTCTTTCTGGTCACTATCTTTTTCCTCTTCTGACTCTTCCGTGTCATGTGTCGCTTCAAACACTCTATCATAACGAGTTGTACAGTTGAAAGCATAATGGTATTGAGAGTCACATCGAAAACATCGATTTATCATGCCTGTGCATTTCTGGGGTTCCTCTTCCTATTGTAGGTTCTAACTGGGTTTCTGTCTTCATAATTTCCTTGTCTCGGTCTCCGTCTATAGTCTTGAGCCCTGTTCGTAGCCGTACGATTTTGCCATCCTGTTACTAGTGTATGTTCCATATTCTGCCTTATTGCAGGCTGACCTATTTGGGTCATCAGAGCCATCGGAATCGAATGTTTCCCCAGAAACCTTTGTAAAGCTTTTGTCATCTGTTCGAATAAGGTATCCTTATCAGTAAACTGAACTCCTGTCAAAACCAGGAGCCTATCCATGTTGCTTACTCTAGCACAGTCAAGTAATTTAAAGGCCAACACAAACTGTGGAAATTCCAGATTGTGTTTCTGCAGCCTTTTATATAGTCTGCCAAATTCCATTATATAGTCTTCCATGGAGATATACTCCATTTTCCGGAACTTATCAAAATCCGACCATGCTTCATACGCACTTAACAAGTCATCTTTCTTATAAATCTTATCCATATAATGTAATAAAGTCTCCAGACCTTCTTCTGAGTCTAACTCTTCCAATTCCAGCTCAGAAAGCACTTTGTTTCGGATTTTACTGCCATATGGTAGAGAAAGAGCCAATGCCATACCTTGTTTTCTCTTTCCCAAAGCAGTTACTTTAGTCCACAAAGCTACTGCACTTCTCCATTGGTCGTACGATTCCCTTTCAGAAAATAAGGGAGGATAGTTATATCCAGCCACCTTTATCATGGGTTCAGCCATGTATCTTTTTTTTCCCCTTCTCACTCACTCCTTGGTTTGATCAGGAAAAGTTGTATCTTTCAAACCTTCACATTTACACAGCAACCATCCTCTGCTTCCATTGTTAGATGTTTTAGTTGCTGTGAAATCAAGAGTCTAAAACTCTTGTTCCTTTTCACCAAACACCATTTATTTCACTTCCACAGCCTCTGCACAAAACCCTTCACAACACACCACTTGACAGAGGCCACCTGAAGCCCCTTTACATATCAGTGTCAATTAATGGATATTTAACATAAATGAGACAACTAATTGCAATGTCTCTTAACCCATTACTTAACAGTCTCCCCTTCCTTGGAGAAAAAATCCTCCTCCTCCAAAAGAATCTCCTCCCCGGCACGCGCCCTCCCCAAACCCCACCCTCTCCTCCCCGGCACGCACCCTACCCAACCACCCCCCCCCCCCTCCTCTCCGGCACGCTCCCTCCCCAACCCACTGCCCCTCTCCTCCCCGGCACGCACCCTCCCCAAACCCGCCCTCTCCTCCCTGGCACGCACCCTCTCCAGTACTCGCCCTCCGCGGCCCCCGCCTCTCCTCCCCAGCACGCATCTTCTCCATCACTCACCCTCCCTGGCCAGCCCACCCCCCCACCCCCCCTCCCCAGCACGCACCCTCCCCAACTCTCCCCTCTCCTCCCCGGCACATCACCCTCCCCAAACCCCACCCTCACCTCCCCGGCACGCACCCTCCCCAACCCTCCCCTCTCCTCCCCGGCACGCACCCTCCCCAACCCTCCCCTCTCCTCCCCGGCACGCACCCTCTCCATTACTCGCCCTCCGCGGCCCCCGCCTCTCCTCCCCAGCACGCATCCTCCCCAACCCCCCCTCCACTCTGGCACGCACCCTCCCCAACCCCCATCCTCTCCTCCCTGGCACGCACCCTCCCCAAACCCCACCCTCACCTCTCTGGCACGCTTCCTCCCCAACCTTCCCCTCTCCTCCCCAGCACGCATCCTCCCCAACCCCCCCCCCCCCTCCACTCCAGCAAGCACCCTCCCGAACCACCCCCTCTCCTCCCCGGCACGCACCCTCCCCAACCACCCCCCTCTCCTCCCCGGCACGCACCCTCCCCAAAACCCCCCCCTGCTCCCTGGCACGCACCCTCCCCAAACCCCCCCTCTCCTCCCCGGCACGCACCCTCCCCAAACCCCCACCTCTCCTCCGCGGCTCGCACCCTCTCCAATCCCCCCCTCTCCTACCAGGCACGCACCCTCCCCAAACCCCCACCTCTCCTCCCCGGCACACACCCTCTCCATCACTCGCCCTCCCCACCCCCGCCCCCTCTCCTCTCTGGTACGCACCCTCTCCATCACGCACCCTCTCCATCATGCACCCTCTCCATCCCCCCTCCCCCCCCCAGCCCCTTCCCCCCAGCCCTTCACCCCCATCTCCAGCCCCTCGCCCCCAGCCTCTCTCCCACCGGCATGCACACTCCAACAGGTCCTGCGACCCCCCACCACCACCTGCGGCCGTGCCGTCACTTCTCTGGCGGCCGTCCCACACCGACCCGTACCTCCACGCTGGCCGGCGTCAACCAGCATGACTGGTTGACGCCATTAAATAGGTGGTTTGATTTACGCCAGCGTGACCCATGGTCACGCCGGCGGGACTTTAGCCTATCCGGCCCAGAGAATTGGGGCGGCCCAGGGCCCGTTGCGCCACGCCGGTCCTCGACATTCTCCGAGGCGCACGCCGTGATTTACGTCGACGGGATTTTTGTGGGGCCGGAGAATATTGCGGGGCGGCCAGACGGGGTTTACGCTGCACCCAGGCGATTCTCCGACCCACCGGGGGGTCAGAGAATCCCGCCCCATAAACATGGAAACAATCTGAATATGACTCCCAGTTCTCGGAGTCCTCATTGCACTAAAATTTCCCTCCATTTTTCACAGTATTCACAGCGCCAGGGTCCCAGGTTCGATTCCCGGCTTGGGTCACTGTCTGTGCGGAGTCTAAATGTTCTCCCTGTGTCTCCGCGGGTTTCCTCCAGGTGCTCCAGTTTCCTCCCATAAGTCCCGAAGGACGTGCTGTTAGATAATTTGGACATTCGGAATTCTCCCTCTCTGTACCCGAACAGGCGTCGGAATGTGGTGACTAGGGGCTTTTCACAATAACTTCATTGCAGTGTTAATGTAAGCCTATTTATGGCAATAAAGATTATTATTATTGGAATTGTTACAACAACTTGGGCGAGTGCGCAGTCAGTTCCAGCCCCACAGACCCCAGAGTCCCAGCATAAGTAATTTGACTAATAATTTGTGTATCTTCCTGAGATCTTTAATCCTTGACTGCTCCAATGGGTCACAGGCACCAGATTTATAAGTAAAACGTTTTTAAAAGTTTATTTATAATGAGTAAAAGATGAACATATATTGGAAATAATTAAACAATGATCTACCAGTCTAACTATTCTCAAAACCCCACCCCACCCTTCACCCAAACACACACAAGATGGACACATGGTGGTGCAGGTAGGAAAGGTTAAAAAAAACAGGGATTATAAGGTATGAGAGATTTGAGGATCTTTGCTGTTGAGGTCTTGGTAGGCGGTGATCTCTTCAGAATGCAAGGTGTTGAAAACCATCGGTTGGTTTGGATCTTCAAGCTGAACCACTCAGGCCGGATTCTCAGGCTGTGGGATCCCCTGTAGGGACGCACTTTAACTTGTGTTGGGCTGAGCCTTACCCACAAAAGATGCACTTCAGGTCTGCTTAGTTTCTGATATGTGGCCAGCCTAAGCAACAGCTTGTCTCCGTTAAACAGACTATCAGAGCAGCAGTTTGCGCGAGACCTTCGAGTGGTCTAGTAACTTTAATGAGCGAGGAATCCGGAAAGCTCCCCCTTAGCTCTATCTTCGAGCTTTGAGTACTCATTAACTGCTCTGTTTACCTGAAGGGAGTTTAAGCCAAGATTTGAGAGAGAATTCCCCTCTTCTGGGAGAGCGATTCAAAAGGATTCTGCTGAGCTTTTTAGCTCTGAACAAAACTGAAACCAAGCACACAGAAAATCACCCAGCAGGGCATTCCAGAATAAAACATCAACCTGCATTGAGGTTCTGCTTAGCCCTGGGATTGCAATGGAGTTGATTCGTTGCTAGCCAGGTCCATCAAAATGACATCATGGGCTATGTCCCAGAGCATACAAAATCAAAGGGGTCTGCTGGAGCAGTCCAAATAGCAGCTTGTAGCAAGGGGTTTCAGCTCAAAACCAAAAGTCTGCAATGTTGCTCAGGGCAGGAACTAAAAGGGTGCAAGGATTAGACAAGGAATCACAAGAGGACCCTTACATACCTCCCCCTAAAAGAATGAAACGTCAGGACCTGGATGTTTCATTACAAGGCATGGAAGACACAACACCCACACATATATTTCAAAACTAGTCCCCTTACGCAAGTCACTTGCCATTTTGACATTAGTAATGATTTAACTTTTTAAACACATGACAAAATACTTGCAATCATATTATTGCTTCCATTAAATATATATATCGTCTTGCGAGCAAGCAATTGACAGAAAAATCTTGCGTTCTATGGTTTAAAATGTCTCTGTAACTGCAAGTAGTCAGCAGGTTGGAAAGGTCCAGGGTGGCCAGCACCAATTTGTCCTCCAACATGGCCGTCGATCTCTCGGGCTCTTCTTGGCGCTCCATGGACCACAACAGTTTTGCATTTTTTTCTGAACCATGCCCAGCATGCATTGTTCTTCAATATCTAAATAAGCCAGTCTCTGTGGTTTTAGTGGAGACAGAGGTGGCTTTGGTGGATCAAAAGGCTTGAGGTCCACACCCTGGGTAGTTAACTAGTGCCCCCTGGTGCTTCCCTACAACCTCGTCTATGCTCCTTGAGTACCTTCACTATACCTACTCTTTCTGTCCCTCATGTAACACTAGCCATCCTTAATTGTCTGACGAACATCTACGCAAACTTTGAGGGTTTCCTACATCTAGACTACATGTAGGATTGTCAGTGCTGAGATAAGTATTGGGTTCACTTGAGGAATTGAACAAACGAATGTGATTAAAATAGTTAGTTCAAATATTAGTTACAATAATGTAGATGTGAGCCAGTCTGATAGTAGTGAGTTCACAAACAAAGGACAAAGGGATTCAGAAAGCATAGCAAGGATGGGGAAAAGGATGCTGAGTAACAAGAGGCCCAGGGATAAGGAATGCGAAGTGAGCCAATCAGGATATATGGCCAAGTCAGGAGGGGTATAGGATGACCTATGAGAATCTTGTATGTGAAACTTGATGCCATTTGAATGAGATTTGTAAAGATTTCTTTTTTTTTTAAATATATTTTATTCAAAATTTTTGGCCAACCATAACAGTACATTGTGTATCTTTTACACAGTAATATAACAATATAAATAACAATGGCCAGTTTTTTAAACAATAAATAAATAATATATAAACAACATCAAAATTAAAAAACAAAACTAAATGGCAACTGCCTTGTCCCAAATAAATACTCTCCAAAAATACAATTCAGCAGTCCAGTATACAATTACCTATAACAACAACATATTATACTTATACACTAACATCCCTGAGAGTCCTTCTGGTTCCTCCCCCCGCCCCCCCCCCCCCCCCCCCCCCCCCCCCCCCCCGGCCGCGGGTTGCTGCTGCTGTCTTCTTCTTTTCCATTCCCTCTATCTTTCTGTGAGGTATTCGACGAACGGTTGCCACCGCCTGGTGAACCCTTGAGCCGATCCCCTTAGGACGAACTTAATCCGTTCCAGCTTTATAAACCCTGCCATATCATTTATCCAGGTCTCCACACCCGGGGGCTTGGCTTCCTTCCACATCAACAGTATCCTGCGCCGGGCTACTAGGGACGCAAAGGCCAAAACATCAGCCTCTTTCGCCTCCTGCACTTCCGGCTCTTCTGCAACCCCGAATATAGCCAACCCCCAGCTTGGTTCGACCTGGACCCCCACCACCTTCGAAAGCACCTTTGTCACCCCCACCCAAAACCCCTGTAGTGCCGGACATGACCAGAACATGTGGGTGTGATTCGCTGGGCTTCTCGAGCATCTCGCACACCTATCCTCTACTCCAAAAAATTTACTGAGCCGTGCTCCAGTCATATGCGCCCTGTGTAACACCTTAAATTGTATCAGGCTTAGCCTGGCACACGAGGACGATGAGTTTACCCTACTTAGGGCATCAGCCCACAGCCCCTCCTCAATCTCCTCCCCCAGCTCTTCTTCCCATTTCCCTTTCAGCTCATCTACCATAATCTCCCCCTCGTCCCTCATTTCCCTATATATGTCTGATACCTTACCGTCCCCCACCCATGTCTTTGAGATCACTCTGTCCTGTATCTCCGGCGTCGGGAGCAGCGGGAATTCCCTCACCTGTTGCCTCGCAAAAGCCCTCAGTTGCATATACCGGAATGCATTCCCTTGGGGCAACCCATATTTTTCGGTCAGCGCTCCCAGACTTGCAAACGTCCCATCTACAAACAGATCTCTCAATTGTGTTACTCCTGCTCTTTGCCATGTTCCAAATCCCCCATCCATTCTCCCCGGAGCAAACCTATGGTTATTTCTTATCGGGGACCACACCGAGGCTCCCGTCTTTCCCCTATGCCGTCTCTACTGCCCCCAAATTTTCAGAGTAGCCACCACCACTGGGCTTAGAACATAGAACATAGAACAATACAGCGCAGTACAGGCCCTTCGGCCCACGATGTTGCACCGAAACAAAAGCCATCTAACCTACACTATGCCATTATCATCCATATGTTTATCCAATAAACTTTTAAATGCCCTCAATGTTGGCGAGTTCACTACTGTAGCAGGTAGGGCATTCCACGGCCTCACTACTCTTTGCGTAAAGAACCTACCTCTGACCTCTGTCCTATATCTATTACCCCTCAGTTTAAAGTTATGTCCCCTCGTGCCAGCCATATCCATCCGCGGGAGAAGACTCTCACTGTCCACCCTATCCAACCCCCTGATCATTTTGTATGCCTCTATTAAGTCTCCTCTTAACCTTCTTCTCTCCAACGAAAACAACCTCAAGTCCGTCAGCCTTTCCTCATAAGATTTTCCCTCCATACCAGGCAACATCCTGGTAAATCTCCTCTGCACCCGCTCCAAAGCCTCCACGTCCTTCCTATAATGCGGTGACCAGAACTGTACGCAATACTCCAAATGCGGCCGGACCAGAGTTCTGTACAGCTGCAACATGACCTCCCGACTCCGGAACTCAATCCCTCTACCAATAAAGGCCAACACTCCATAGGCCTTCTTCACAACCCTATCAACCTGGGTGGCAACTTTCAGGGATCTATGTACATGGACACCTAGATCCCTCTGCTCAGCCACACTTTCAAGAACTTTACCATTAGCCAAATATTCCGCATTCCTGTTATTCCTTCCAAAGTGAATCACCTCACACTTCTCTACATTAAACTCCATTTGCCACCTCTCAGCCCAGCTCTGCAGCTTATCTATATCCCTCTGTAACCTGCTACATCCTTCCACACTATCGACAACACCACCGACTTTAGTATCGTCTGCAAATTTACTCACCCACCCTTCTGCGCATTCCTCTAGGTCATTGATAAAAATGACAAACAGCAACGGCCCCAGAACAGATCCTTGTGGTACTCCACTTGTGACTGTACTCCATTCTGAACATTTCCCATCAACCACCACCCTCTGTCTTCTTTCAGCTAGCCAATTTCTGATCCACATCTCTAAATCACCCTCAATCCCCAGCCTCCGTATTTTTTGCAATAGCCTACCGTGGGGAACCTTATCAAACGCTTTGCTGAAATCCATATACACCACATCAACTGCTCTACCCTCGTCTACCTGTTCAGTCACCTTCTCAAAGAACTCAATAAGGTTTGTGAGGCATGACCTACCCTTCACAAAGCCATGCTGACTATCCCTGATCATATTATTCCTATCTAGATGATTATAAATCTTGTCCCTTATAATCCCCTCCAAGACTTTACCCACTACAGACGTGAGGCTCACCGGTCTATAGTTGCCGGGGTTGTCTCTGCTCCCCTTTTTGAACAAAGGGACCACATTTGCTGTCCTCCAGTCCTCTGGCACTATTCCTGTAGCCAATGATGACATAAAAATCAAAGCCAAAGGTCCAGCAATCTCTTCCCTGGCCTCCCAGAGAATCCTAGGATAAATCCCATCAGGTCCCGGGGACTTATCTATTTTCAGCCTGTCCAGAATTGCCAACACCTCTTCCCTACGTACCTCAATGCCATCTATTCTATTAGCCTGGGGCTCAGCATTCTCCTCCACAACATTATCTTTTTCCTGAGTGAATACTGACGAAAAATATTCATTTAGTATCTCGCCTATCTCTTCAGACTCCACACACAATTTCCCATCCCTGTCCTTGACTGGTCCTACTCTTTCCCTAGTCATTCGCTTATTCCTGACATACCTATAGAAAGCTTTTGGGTTTTCCTTGATCCTTCCTGCCAAATACTTCTCATGTCCCCTCCTTGCTCGTCTTAGCTCTCTCTTTAGATCCTTCCTCGCTACCTTGTAACTATCCATCGCCCCAACCGAAACTTCACACTTCATCTTCACATAGGCCTTCTTCTTCCTCTTAACAAGAGATTCCACTTCCTTGGTAAACCACGGTTCCCTCGCTCGACGCCTTCCTCCCTGTCTGACCGGTACATACTTATCAAGAACACGCAGTAGCTGATCCTTGAACAAGCCCCACTTATCCAGTGTGCCCAACACTTGCAGCCTACTTCTCCACCTTATCCCCCCCAAGTCACGTCTAATGGCATCATAATTGCCCTTCCCCCAGCTATAACTCTTGCCCTGCGGTGTATACTTATCCCTTTCCATCATTAACGTAAACGTCACCGAATTGTGGTCACTGTCCCCAAAGTGCTCTCCTACCTCCAAATCCAACACCTGGCCTGGTTCATTACCCAAAACCAAATCCAACGTGGCCTCGCCTCTTGTTGGCCTGTCAACATATTGTTTCAGGAAACCCTCCTGCACACACTGTACAAAAAACGACCCATCTATTGTACTCGAACTATATATTTTCCAGTCAATATTTGGAAAGTTAAAGTCTCCCATAATAACTACCCTGTTACTTTCGCTCATATCCAGAATCATCTTCGCCATCCTTTCCTCTACATCCCTAGAACTATTAGGAGGCCTATAAAAAACTCCCAACAGGGTGACCTCTCCTTTCCTGTTTCTAACTTCAGCCAATACTACCTCGGAAGAAGAGTCCCCATCTAGCATCCTCTCCGCCACCGTAATACTGCTCTTGACTAGCAGCGCCACACCTCCCCCTCTTTTGCCTCCTTCTCTGAGCTTACTAAAACACCTAAACCCCGGAACCTGCAACATCCATTCCTGTCCCTGCTCTATCCATGTCTCCGAAATGGCCACAACATCGAAGTCCCAGGTACCAACCCACGCTGCCAGTTCCCCTACCTTGTTTCGTATACTCCTGGCATTGAAGTAGACACACTTCAAACCACCTACCTGAACGCTGGCCCCCTCCTGCGACGTCAAATCTGTGCTCCTGACCTCTATACTCTCATTCTCCCTTACCCTAAAACTACAATCCAGGTTCCCATGGCTTGTGGTGTATTTCTTTGGTGAGAACGGCAACGGCGCCGTCACGATAGCTTGTAGGCTAGTCCCCCTGCAGGACGCCCTCTCCAATATCTTCCACGCCGCTCCCTCCTCTTCTCCCATCCACTTACATACCATTGAGATATTGGCGGCCCAGTAGTACTCACTTAGGCTCGGTAGTGCCAGCCCCCCCCCTATCCCTACTCCGCTGCAAAAATCCCTTCCTCACTCTCGGGGTCTTCCCGGCCCACACAAAACTCATGATACTCTTCTCAATCCTTTTGAAAAAAGCCTTCGTGATCACCACCGGGAGGCACTGAAACACAAAGAGGAATCTCGGGAGGACCACCATTTTAACCGCCTGCACCCTCCCTGCCAGTGACAGGGATACCATGTCCCATCTCTTGAAGTCCTCCTCCATCTGTTCCACCAACCGCGTTAAATTTAACCTATGCAATGTACCCCAATTCTTGGCAATCTGGATCCCCAAGTAGCGAAAGTCCCTTGTTACCTCCCCCAGCGGTAAGTCCTCTATTTCTCTGCTCTGCTCCCCTGGATGCACCACAAACAACTCACTTTTCCCCATGTTCAGTTTATATCCTGAAAATTCTCCAAACTCCCCAAGTATCCGCATTATCTCTGGCATCCCCTCCGCCGGGTCCGCCACATACAACAACAAATCACCCGCATACAGAGATACCCGGTGTTCTTCTCCTCCCCTGAGTACTCCCCTCCACTTCCTGGAACCCCTCAATGCTATTGCCAGGGGCTCAATCGCCAGTGCAAACAATAATGGGGACAGAGGACATCCCTGCCTCATCCCTCTATGGAGCCGAAAATATGCAGACCCCTGTCCATTCGTGACCACGCTCGCCATCGGGGCCCTATACAGCAGCTGTACCCATCTAATATACTCATCTCCAAAGCCAAATCTCCTCAACACCTCCCACAAATAATCCCACTCCACTCTATCAAATGCTTTCTCGGCATCCATCGCCACCACTATCTCCGCTTCCCCCTATGGTGGGGGCATCATCATTACCTCTAGCAGCCTCCGTATATTCGTATTCAGCTGTCTCCCCTTCACAAACCCAGTTTGGTCCTCATGGACCACCCCCGGGACACAATCCTCTATCCTCATTGCCATTACCTTGGCCAGAATCTTAGCGTCTACGTTCAGGAGGGAAATAGGCCTATAGGACCCGCATTGCAGCGGGTCTTTTTCCTTCTTTAGGAGAAGCGATATCGTTGCCTCTGACATAGTCGGGAGCAGCTGTCCCCTTTCCCTCGCCTCATTAAAGGTTCTCATCAGTAGCGGGCGAGCAAGTCCACATATTTCCTGTAAAATTCAACTGGGAATCCATCCGGTCCCAGGGCCTTCCCCGCCTGCATGCTCCTAATTCCTTTCACTACTTCCTCCATTTCGATCTGTGCTCCCAGTCCCACCCTCTCCTGCTCCTCCACCTTAGGAAATTCCAGCTGGTCCAGAAAACACATCATTCTCTCCTTCCCATCCGGGGGCTGAGCTTCATATAATCTTTCATAGACTGCCTTGAACACTCCATTCACTCTCTCCGCTCCCCGTTCCATCTCTCCCTCCTCATCCCTCACTTCCCCTATTTCCCTCGCTGCTCCCCTTTTCCTCAATTGGTGGGCCAGCAACCTGCTCGCCTTCTCCACATATTCGTACTGTACACCCTGTGCCTTCCTCCACTGTGCCTCTGCAGTACCCGTTGTCAGCAAGTCAAATTCTACGTGTAGCCTTTGCCTTTCCCTGTACAGTCCCTCCTCCGGTGCCTCAGCATATCGCCTGTCCACCCTCAGAAGTTCTTGCAGCAACCGCTCCCGTTCCCTACTCTCCTGCTTTCCTTTATGTGCCCTGATTGATATCAGCTCCCCTCTAACCACTGCCTTCAGCGCCTCCCAGACCACTCCCACCTGGACCTCCCCATTATCATTGAGTTCCAAGTACTTTTCAATACACCCCCTCACCCTTAGACACCCCCCCTCATCCGCCATTAGTCCCATGTCCATTCTCCAGGGTGGACGCCGTTCTTTTTCCTCCCCTATCTCCAAGTCCACCCAGTGTGGAGCGTGATCCGAAATAGCTATAGACGTATACTCCGTCCCCCTCACCTTCGGGATCAACGCCCTTCCCAAAACAAAAAAGTCTATTCGCGAATAAACTTTGTGGACATAGGAGAAAAACGAAAACTCCTTACTCCTAGGTCTGCTAAATCTCCATGGGTCTACTCCTCCCATCTGCTCCATAAAGTCTTTAAGCACCTTGGCTGCTGCCGGCCTCCTTCCAGTCCTGGACCTCGATCTGTCCAGCCCTGGTTCCAGCACCGTGTTAAAATCTCCACCCATTACCAACTTCCCCACCTCTAGGTCCGGGATACGTCCTAACATGCGCCTCATAAAGTTGGCATCATCCCAGTTCGGGGCATATACGTTCACTAAGACCACTGCCTCCCCCTGTAATTTGCCACTCACCATCACGTATCTGCCCCCACTATCCGCCACTATGGTCTTTGCCTCAAACATTACCCGCTTCCCCACTAGTATAGCCACCCCCCTGTTTTTCGCATCTAGCCCCGAATGAAACACCTGCCCCACCCATCCTTTGCGTGGTCTAACCTGGTCTATCAGTTTCAAATGCGTCTCCTGTAACATAACCACATCTGCCTTAAGTTTCTTAAGGTGTGCGAGTACCCGTGCCCTCTTTATCGGCCCGTTCAGTCCTCTCACATTCCACGTGATCAGCCGGGTTGGGGGGCTCTTTACCCCCCCCCCTTGTCGATTAGCCATCCCCTTTTATCCAGCTCCTCACCCGGTTCCCACGCAGCTGTGTCCCCCCCCGGCGGTGCCCTCCCGCCCCGCCCACCCCACCCCATACGAGCTCCCCCTTCTCCCCAGCAGCAGCAACTCAGTAAATCCCCCCTCCCACCCCCCCCTGCTAGATCCCCCACTAGCGTAGTTACACCCCCCATGTTGCTCCCAGAAGTCAGCAAACTCTGGCCGACCTCGGCTTCCCCCCGTGACCTCGGCTCGCACCGTGCGACGCCCCCTCCTTCCTGCTTCCCTTTTGGCCCCGCCCCCAATGGCCAACGCCCCCAGCTCCTCCACCTCCCTTCCTCCCTCCCCCACAACCTGTGGAAGAGAGAAAAGTTACCGGATCGCAGGATTAACAACATAAAAATTATCTCTCCCCCCTTTTTCCCCCCTCTTCGCCCCCCATATTCGCCCCACCACTTTGTCTCAAACGTTCTTTTTTAATAACCCGCTTATTCCAATTTCTCTTCAACAATAAATGTCCACGCCTCATCCGCCGTTTCAAAGTAGTGGTGCTTCCCTTGATATGTGACCCACAGTCTTGCCGGCTGCAGCATTCCAAATTTAATCTTCTTTTTATGAAGCACCGCCTTGGCCCGATTAAAGCTCGCCCTCCTTCTCGCCACCTCCGCACTCCAGTCTTGATAAACGTGGATCACCGCGTTCTCCCATTTACTGCTCCGAGTTTTCTTTGCCCATCTGAGGACCATCTCTCTGTCCTTAAAATGGAGGAATCTCACCACTATGGCTCTGGGAATTTCTCCTGCTCTCGGTCCTCGCGCCATCACTCGGTATGCTCCCTCCACCTCCAACGGACCCGTCGGTGCCTCCGCTCCCATTAACGAGTGCAGCATCGTGCTCACATATGCCCCGACGTCCGCCCCCTCTGCACCTTCAGGAAGACCAAGAATCCTTAAATTCATTCTCCAGCACCTCCAGCCTTTCCACACATCGTTTATGGTGTGCCTCGTGCATCTCCGTCTTCACCACCAGGCCCTGTATATCGTCCTCATTTTCGGCAGCCTTTGCCTTCACGACCCGAAGCTCCCGCTCCTCGGTCTTTTGCTCATCTTTTTGCCCTTCAATCGCCTGTAATATCGGGGCCAACAGCTCCTTCTTCATCTCCTTTTTAAGCTCTTCCTTGCAGCGTTTCAAAAACTCGTGTTGTTCAGGGCCCCATATTAAACTACCACCTTCCGACGCCATCTTGGTTTTTGCTTGCCTTCCTTGCCGCTGCTCTAAAGGATCCACCGCAATCCGGCCACTTTCCTCTCCCTTTTCCATCTGTATCCAGGGGGGATTCCCTTCTGGTTTACCGCACAGTGCTTTTAGCCGTTAAAATTGCCGTTGGTGCTCCTATTAAGAGCCCAAAAGTCCGTTCCACCGGGAGCTGCCGAAATGTGCGACCAAGCTGGTCATCGCCGCACCCGGAAGTCATTAAGATTTCTTTGTCTCCCATCTCACTCTGTTCTGGAGCTCCAGGAGACCGCTTGTGTGTTCTGAATCTCTGTGGAGCTAGTCAGCCTTGCAAGTTGGTTAAAAATACATAATACTATACCTACAAATCCATCTCAAGTTTTATTGAGGCCAGACTGAAGGGTAAAGAATTCAATATTGTCATTTGGTGCCGAAACCCGGGATTTCTCCAGAAGGTCACCGGCCAGCTGCGAAATCAGAATAAGACTGATGTTGGAGAAGGAAAGTGGAAATGGGCCCACAATGTGTGTAGCTGGAAAATGACCACATTGATTTTCCCCCTCTTCTCATGGTCTGATTGGTCTGGTCACCCACGGTTGGTACGGAAAGATCGTCTCGACGAAATCAAAGGTCAGTCTGGGGATTAGAAAATTTAAAATTCAGTCGATGTAGGTGCGACTGAGGGTTAAAAAAAAAACTGATGGGTTATCATAAGATTGATAGTTCCAGTTTTGAGTTGATTTTGGAATTGATGGGACGTCGAAAAGACGGTTTAGTTCCATGAGTGTTTTGGAAACTATAGTTGATTAAGCTAAAATTGTATCCTTGGACTATATATAGTGGCGAACAACGCAGTCTTGAGGACTAGTTCGAGATTATGGGGAATTCCTTGGATAACACGAGTGATCCAGGCAGTTCATTGCAAATATTATGTGATATTTATCCAGTTAAAGCGAGGGATTTTAGAAAAATGTCAGCAACTATAAGGAAGAAATTGGGTGCCGAATGGCCACTAGGGGGCACTAAAGATCTGGACATCATTCAGAAAATTCAGGGGGAAATCTGGAAAAAGAGCCAAAGTATGAAAGCAAAAGAGTTAACTGGATTATGGAGACAATATTGTCAAGAGGAGAGGGATAAGATCATGTTATCAAGTTGGCAAGAAAATGCCCTTAAAATGGGGATTCCAATTAGTGAAGGGGGGAACCAGAAAACTCTGGAGATTCCAATCCGCGAAGGGGGGAACCAGAAAACTCTGGAGATCTTGAAAAAGGAGTGTGCGTTCAAAAAACGCACAAGTAAAGAGAGGGAGACACCTAACGGGGCAGACTCAAGTTAAAAAATGGGCTACGTAGTTCAATGGCTGGCCTTGCATTGACAGAGGCAGATGATGACTTGGAGAATTGAACCATGTCGGGTAGAGTCCCGACTGCACCAGTAGCATTGTCTGCACTAATTCCAGAACCACCAGGGTATCATAATTTATATCCAGTCACTGCTTCCCAGATTCAAATCATGCCAGCCTCTCCAGTCCCTTCGGTCGATAGTTTGAATCCTATTTCTGCGCCCTCACCACCTGTTAGAGAAGGGGAGCTCTGTTCCACAAGCCCAGTTAGCTCAAGGACCCGATCTCGGACAATGAGAGAGGGGCCTGATCCTATCCAGAAACAATTACGCATACCACCTAGATCCCTTAAGACCGATATGGTAGGACAGAAAAGTATTAGAACAAAGAAAAAGGACGGGAATAGTTCTGAGGAACCAGAGCTCCCCCTATTGGAAGGGAAGGAAGTTGAAGTCTTTGAAGAGCCAAAGGAATCCACTAAAGCGCCCCCTAGTGAGACTCTGAGACAGTTGCCGATTAGGAAAATACCCAACCCGGCTGCTGCAACAGCAGCAGCCCAGCCCATGATAGACGTTTATTTCCCATGGAGGCCCATTGCGATGATGGCTATTCTGGCTGCAATCCCAGACAGGAAGAAATCTCCTGCTGCTTTTGTGGACTATCTGAGAACTACCATCTCAGTTTATCAAGCTGATTCTAGGGACCTCTGGGCCCTAGTCCAGCAGGTTTTAACCCCAGCAGAGTACCGCAGTCATCTCAACCACTTGAATTATGCTAGCCACACCGCAAGCCCATGCTTTGGATGATGATAGACGGGCACAAATCCTGAATGCGTTGAATGCCACATTTCAAAAGCCCATAAACATCTCTGCTATCTGAGACCTCAAACCTAAAAAGACTGAGGAGCCAGAGGAATTTCTGGAACGTTTTAATGAAATCTACCGTGGGCAGTCAGGCGACTTGCTGTACCAAAATGGTCAGAATTCCTCTCAATATTGTGCTATGTTAATGCATTGCCTACCACCTTCCGTGGCTACTGCCGTGAAATGTAATAACATGAATTGGACAGAGAACGACCCTTCACAGGTGGCCCGGGCAGTCAGATTTTATTGGAAGGAGGGTGTAGGCCAAGAAGGAGGCTCAGTTACAAAGATTAAGACTGAGTATGTAATGAAAAAGGAAGATCTGTGACCCCAACCAGCAGCAGATACAGTGGCGTACCAGCTGGAACCCCAATATTGTGACCTTGGGTGGGTGGATCAACACGGGGGAGGATATCAAACCCACCCAAATGGACCCTCAGCCCCTCTTTATGACCCACCATATGCACCAACAGCTTTACAACCGCCGCCCCCTCTGAGGGGCCATTGGTCGACTGGGAAAAGAGGACGGGGCAGATATAGAGGGAACAATACATGTTTTAATTGTGGCCGTACAGATCACTGGCATCAGGAATGCCCCTTTAAAAGATGGGCAGCAGAAGGAGACTACCCGACCCAAAGGAGGGGGTACCCACTAAGGGGAGGACAGACGAGGTATACCGACTTCTCCCAGGCAAATCCTTTCCCAACACAAGATTGACTAGCTAATTTAGTCATAAGGACTCTCCAATCGGACAGGGAACCGATCATCTCTCTGCAGATAGGAGATCAACATTACCCATTTGGAATCAACACTGGAGCAGTCATGTCTTCGGTGCAATCAGAACTTCGACTTCCACTATCCGACCACACCCAGCATTTGTCGGGGTTCCAAGAACAGGTGTGTGAGTATCCTATTTCTGAACCTGTGACAGTCACTTATGAGAATAAGTCTACAGATCATCAGTTTGTGGTGACTACTGGATTGGACTGTAACTTGTTGGCCCGAGATTTACTGTGTATCTTCCAGCTACAGCTAGAGTGCGGAGACGAAGGGATAACGGTTCAAACATGGAGGATGAGACAACAGTGCTATATTTCTATCACTCCCCAGTGGTGGACGTTAGACATTGAACATTAACTGCACCACGTTACCCTGGCCTATGACAGAACCGGGCAGCACAGGGAGTTGGAGGACAAATACCGGCCATTAATTGGGACCGAATGGCCAGTCAAGATTACAGCCACAGTCACGGGAAAAGGTACAGCCGATTTTGTAACAATACCACCACATTTATGGCCAGCTTCTGTAGGCCCTCATATTACACGTCAGGTCCACGACCAGTACCATGCCAAGGATCTGGGGCCTATGGTAAGGAGGGCAGTGGATCATTCAGACCCAACAGAGTACGCACTTCAGATCGCCGGGTAAATATTTATACTGACTCACGATACGCCTTCGGGGTAGTTCAAGACTTCGGACAGGGCTGGAAGAATAGGGGATTCCACACCTCGGCTGGCACGGAAATATCCCACCAGGGTTTAGTTAATGACCTACTGCAGGCCTTCCTTATGCCCGTGCAGATTTCCATCATTAAATGCGCTGCCCATACAAACTGTAAGACCTCAGTTGGCGTTGGTAATGAATGAGCAGATTGTGCAGCGCGGACAGCCGTGCAAATTCAGCAAGTGATGGTGCCTAAAATGTTAAGTCAGACTAAACGTTCTGCAATAAATAGGTCTGCCTCTGACAAGCCAATGCCAACCATCCAAGACGTCATAAGATTACAGGAGGACGCTCCTGAGAGTGATAAACAAATGTGGAAACGGTTAGGTTGTACATATGATTCTGTTTCTTCTTTATGGACCACGCCAGCACATCAGACTTGTATGTCTGAT
Source organism: Scyliorhinus torazame (assembly GCF_047496885.1). Lineage (NCBI taxonomy): Eukaryota > Metazoa > Chordata > Chondrichthyes > Carcharhiniformes > Scyliorhinidae > Scyliorhinus > Scyliorhinus torazame. Next base: position 110,557,895 of record NC_092707.1, read on the forward strand.
GTACTGGCTTTATGGGTCATCAAATGTGTGCAATTTGCAACTCATTGTGGGGCTCGAGGCACTAGTGATTTGTTGCAGGACACTTGGTGGCACCCTAAAATGCAGGGGTTGGTCCAGAGTATCAGTAATCGGTGTTTGGTTTGTCAGCAATATCACACCAGCAAAGGTATCCCTTGTGGTTGAGTTGGAAAGGTGTCAATGTTATAAATATGTTTTGGTCATTGTGGATGTGTTCAGCAGATGGGTTGAGGCGTATCCGACTACCGATAATAAAGCTGCTACTGTGGTTAAAGTTCTGATGCGGGAAATCATTCCCCGGTACGGTATACCAGCTCAGTTAAGTTCTGATAATGGGCCTAATTTTATTGGACAGATTAACAAGGAGTTCTGCTCCCAGTTGGGCATACGCCAGCAGTTACACTGTGCGTACAGACCGCAGGCAGCCGGGTTGGTTTAGAGACACAATCAGACCCTCAAAACGAAATTGGCTAAATTAAGAGCAGACACTGGACTGACCTGGCTTAAGTTGCTCCCCGTTGCCCTCTTCCAGCTGCGGGTTACACCTGCGGGAGCAGCCCGGCTCTCTCCTGCCGAAATCCTTTATGGCAGGCCCCTTAGAACTCCCTGGAACCTGCATGTTCCCAGACTGGTTCAGTTTCACCATATGACTGAAGAAATGACTACCTATGTTCTAGCCCTCACTAAGGTCCTCAAGGAGCTCCATTGTCAGGTCCGCGCGGCTCACCCGCCACCGTCCCCATTACATAGCTCGCTTTCAGTGCAGCCTGGTAGTTATGTCATGGTCAAAAATTGGACTCGGAAGGGGTCGGAGCCACGATGGGAGGGGCCCTTCCAAGTTCTCCTTACCACCCCCACTGCGGTTAAAGCGGAGGGGCGGAGTGCTTGGGTCCACCTCCACCACTGTAAAAAGGTCGGTCACTAACCTGCCTCCCTTCCCCAGCTCTGTTTTACAGGTGTGGAGCATGATGGGGTGGCTATGCACCGCCTGTGTAATCTTCGGCCTCGCCTCGCTTGGAGTGACATCGGCGACGGAAATGGAAAAGGGAAATATCACCTACATCTGTAACCCCAACCAAACTACAAGGACATTTCACTTATGCAGAGGTGACATTCTTCGCTGCCCCCATATACGAGGACATGGTATCGACTCATGGAAGGTCATCAGGTTAACGGACAATGCAGGACTCATGAAGCAATTGCACCGGTCCCGGCGATGGGAAGGGAACATTACATGGACATTGCCTTGTTTTTGGAGTACATGTAAATTTGATTTTGGATGTGTTAAGATTGGTGCCATAAAGGTAAGGTCAGACCGTGAGGAGAGGGTAGGAAGAGGTTGGGAGAGAGACTAGAGAGAGGGCGGAGCGTGTGAGAAGGGGAGTACAACTAGAACGTAGGTTATCAGGAGATATACTTAATTCATTTAGGACCCGGAATGAGGGAAACCTGGGCAGTATGAATCTCTTCTACCAGATCTACCACCGCTTGTATGGCCAGGGATGTCTTGTCTGCTACCCGAACCCCGCATTGGTGTCTAGGTTATTTTCTGTTTCACAGCTTTGGGGCACTCCCCAAACGGTGGTTCATTGTCAGCGTTCCAAGCCACCGCCCGAGCAAGTCACTCTTCCTTACGATCCGGGTTCAGCACCACCGGCTATTTGCCTTCCCCTTCCTCGGGATAATTCCCACTCACAGTATGATAAGCTGCTTGGGGTAACTGGGGATTAGGAGGTTGGAAGGTCTGGTTGATAAATATGTATTTAGCAGTGGCACTCGGCTGCATCTTTGTGGGCCTGGCCATCCTTAAATGCGTGATGGGTAAAATGCAGGGTGCACTGGAACAGATAGACGTCCCTAGAATCTTGGCTGTTAGGATCCACGAGGGTGCAGCGGATGACGGGGTGCTGCAACAGGAATTGGAAATGCATTCTTAGATGAGGGGACGTAGCTACGGATTGGACTGATAAGTTATCATGAAATGATAAAAGGAGGGAATGAGGAATTGAACAAACGAATGTGATACAAAATTGTTAGTTCAAATATTAGTTACAATAATGTAGATGTGAGCCAGTCTGATAGTAGTGAGTTCACAAACAAAGGACAAAGGGATTCAGAAAGCATGGTAAGGATGGGGAAAAGGATGCTGGGTAACAAGAGGCCCAGGGTTAAGGAATGCGAAGTGAGCCAATCAGGATATATGGCCAGGTCAGGAGGTGTATAGGATGACCTATGAGAATCTTGTATGTGAAACTTGATGCCATTTGAATGAGATTTGTAAAGATTTCTTTGTCTCCGATCTCACTCGGTTCTGGAGCTCCAGGAGACCGATTGTGTTCTGAATCTCTGTGGAGCGAGTCAGCCTTGCAAGTTGGTTAAAAATAAATAATAACATACCTACAAATCCATCTCGAGTTTTATTGAGGCCAGACTGACGGGTAAAGAATTCAATATTGTCACACTTGTGACCAATGGGCTTTTTCAATCCTACCAGTTCTACATTGTCTCCTGGCCTTCACATGGCCCCCTTCAGAATCAAGAGTCGCTGAGGGTACGATCTTCTCAGGGTTGGTTGACCCGAGAGGCACTATTCCTGAGGTGACAACTTTTATCTCCTCATCTGAGTTTTCGTCTCCACTTTCAGAATCAGAGTATGGTACATCACTGACTCTATGAATGGTGTGGGTTTTGCGAGCCTCTGTGGCTGCAGAGCCACTATAGGGTTCTCCATCCATCTTCCTCTTAACTCTCGAAAGGAATTGTTGGCCAACTACTGCACCTTCCAGGCTATCTGCCTCTGCTACCTCAAAGAGACGGCGTAGACCTTCAGAATGATATGGGTCAACTAGCCGCTTGCTTTGTATCACTACACAGTCTTTACAGTCCTTGTTCTGACTAACTGATGTCGTGCAGTCAGATATACTTTGCTTCAAAGCAAGCCTGCTCTGGGAACTTATTTCACTTGGGGAAATGGCTGCAAACGGCGGCAACAAATTATTTTTAGGCAAGTCCAATTCACCTACTTCTACTGGCTGGCTAACTTCTTCACAAGCTTTGGAGAAATTGCTTGCCAATTGGCCAAGTTCAATTGGTGACAAGTCTACTCGGGAACAGCTGTCTATCATCGCATCATAGTCAGACCCAAAATAAAAGTCAAGACTATCATCTGACTCTTCCTCCCTACCACCAATCTTGCAACAACTATTTACCATTATTTTGTAACCAGGACCAAGGTCGAAGTCAAAACATTAATCTGACTCTTCCTCCTTACCAATACTGTTGTAACAACTGTTTACCAGAACCTCATAGCCAGAATCAAATCAAAGTCAAGACGCCCGTCTGACTCCTCATCCTTATTGTCACCTTTGGCCTGAAAATGCTCAGGACCTGGTTCACTGCCATGGTCACCTGAAACATACTCAACAGTGTCATGAGAATGTCACTTTAAGAAATGTCTGTCTGCTCATGTTACTGCAGTGATGTCAGAGTTTGGGTGGAGCTGAGCTCTGGCTCTGCTTTTTAGTTTCACTTTGAGGAAAGCTTGGGTGTGTCTGTGGTTTTTTTTGGTTTCATTTTTTTCAGTGTTGGAGCTGAGGCCAGACAAAGCAGGTGTACTGTTGATCTCTCTGCCATGAAAAGACTATCTCTTGATCATTTTGTGAATTCAGAATTATAAATGTTTTCAGTAGTGAATGTAAACCTGATGTGCTTCTGTTGAAAGGTGTTTCTTTTGTCTTCTGGATATTGTTTGGGAAGTTATTAAGGAGTACTTTGTGTTGTATTCTTTGGGGGTTGTATTTGAATTAATGGTTGCTAAGTTGTTCACTGTATGTTTTAAAAAGGTTAACTTGAGTTCACAGAATAAACATTGTTTTGCTTTAAAAAATACGTTTTCCATTTCTGCTGTACCACAATTGTAGAGTGGGCCATGTGCTCCCCATACCACAATCTATTTAAAGTTCTGGGTCAGGTTAACTCCATGATGCACTTTGGGGTTTTCTAAACCCTGGCCCATAACGAATTGGGGGCTCGAGGGGGATAAAAGTCTATCTATTGGATTGGCTTAGTGAACCTAAAGACAGTGAGGGGTGAGCATATTGTGGTTGCTTTTCAGGTGTGATATTTTAGTTTAAGTGGGGAGTGTGTTGTGGACAATGGTTCTTTCAGAGGCGCTGATGTTTTTCGGGGTGGAGACGGTCACACGCAGTACCTTACGGATGGAGACTAAAAACAGACTGTTAGATTTGGCAAGAACATTGCAGTTAACAGCACCTGACAAAATGCCAAAAGATTAGGTAATTATGGCAGTGGTTAAGCATTTAAAGTTGCCTGAGATACAGTTTGAGTCATTGGAAATGGCAAAAATTCAGTTACAACTTAAACAAATGGAACATGAGAAGAATTAAAGCAGCTTGAATACAAAAGAGATAGAGAGGAAAAAGCAAGAGAAAGGGAGATACAGATCAGGGAAAAAGATAACGAGAGAGAGTTTGAACTTCAGAAAATGGCCATCAAACATGACAGTCAGTTAAAATTGGCAGGCGAAAAGGGAAACGTACAGTTGGATGATAGTGATGAGGATAGTGAGAAAGAGCGTCATTGTCGAAGGCTTGGTGGGGATCTATTTAAATATGTCCAAGCATTGCCAAGGTGTGATGAGAAGGAGGTACAATCCTTTTTCATTTCATTTGAGAAGGTAGCTAAACAAATGAAATGGTCACAGGACATGTGGGTATTACTGATTCAAACAAAGCTGGTAGGTAAGGCTACTGAAGTGTTTGCATCACTACCGGAGGAGGCATCTGAGCCGTATGAGGAGGTGAAAAAAATCTATCTTAGGTGCATATGAACTAGTGCCTGAAGCCTACAGACAAAGCTTTAGAAATTTAAGGAACGATCCTGGTCAAACATACATGGAGTTTGAAAGGATCAAACAGAGTAATTTTGATAGGTGGATAATGCCTTTGAAAATCGACCAAACGTATGAAGCTCTCAGAGAAATTATACTTTTGGAAGAGTTTAAAAATTCAATTCCAGATGTAGTGAGAACTCATGTGGAAGAGCAGAGGGTTAAAACTGCGAGATTAGCAGCAGAAATGGCAGGTGATAAAGTTCATAAATCAAAGTTTGGTTTCCGACATCAGTTTCAGCCTGTGAGGGATAGAAACTGGGGACATGAGAAATACTCAAGTGGTAAAGGGGAAGGTGATCTGATGGGAGATAATAAGGAGAGTACCTCAGACTAAAAAAGAAATCCAGGAGGGTGGAAAAGAAATGAAAAGTTTCAAATGTTTTCACTGTAATAAACTAGGCCATGTAAAGTCACAGTGTTGGTGGTTGAAGAAAAGCATTGGGAAGGCTGATGTGGTAAAACAGGATAAGACAGTGGGGTTTGTTAAAGTGGTAAAGGAAAGCCCAAGTGAAGCGAAGGAGGTGCAAAAGATTGTACAGCCTGATCAAGAGGTGATCGATAAGAAGGTGCCAGATCTCTTTAAAGAATTTACTTGTGTGGGTAAAGTTTACTCATGTGTATCAGGAGGAGCAGGTAAAGAAGTCACAATTTTAAGAGATACGGGAGCTCGTCAATCCTTAATGGTACGAGATGAGGAGTTATGTAATTTGGGAAGAATGTTGCCAGAAAAGGTGGTAATATGTGGAATTCAGGGTGAGAGGAGTCGTGTTCAATTATATAAGGTAAGGTTGGAAAGTCCAGTGAAGAGTGGTGAAGTGGTAGTAGGAGTAATAGATAAACTATCTTGTCCAGGAATACAGTTTATCTTGGGTAATGATATAACTGGATCGCAGGTGGGAGTGATGCCTACTGTGGTTGATAAGCCAGTGGTAAATCAGACAACTGAAGTGTTGAAGGACGAATATCCTGGGATTTTTCCAGATTGTGCAGTAACAAGGTTGCAAAGTCACAGGTTAAGACAAGAGGAGAAATCAGAGAGTGAAGATGAAGTTGAAGTGCAATTATCAGAAACGATTTTTGATCAGGTGGTTGAAAAAGAACAAGAACAGGTGGAGGATGAGCGGATATTTTTAGTTCAGGAAAATTGGCGGAGTTATGAAATGAAAAATGAAAATCGCTTATTGTCACAAGTAGGCTTCAAATGAAGTTACTGTGAAAAGTCCCTAGACGCCACATTCCGGCGCCTGTTCGGGGAGGCTGGTACAGGAAAGTTACAACAAAAGATATACGAGTTACAACAAAAAGATGTAGAAATAAAACTGATGTATCAGAAAGCATACACGGAAGAGGAATCTGAGAGTATACCAGAGTGTTATTACCATAAAAGTGATGTCTTGATGAGAAAATGGAGACCTTTACATATGCAGGCGGATGAAAAGTGGGCAGAAGTTCATCAAGTAGTATTGCCGGTAGGGTATAGAAAGGAGGTGTTGCGAGTTGCACATGAGGCACCAGTGGGAGGTCATTTGGGGATAAGGAAAACTCGAGCTAAAATCCAGAAACATTTTTATTGGCCTGGACTACATAAAGATGTAGTTAAATTTTGTCAATCATGTCACACATGTCAAGTGATAGGGAAACCTCAAGCAGTGATGAAACCAGCACCCTTAATACCCTTTCCAGCATTTGAGGAACCTTTTACAAGGGTCCTAATTGATTGCGTAGGACCACTTCCTAAAACAAAAAGTGGGAATCAATATCTTTTGACGATAATGGATGTGTGTACAGGGTTTCCAGAGGCCATTCCTGTATGTAATATTACAGCTAAAAAGATTGTGGAGGAGTTACTTAAATTCTTTACTAGATATGGACTACCCACAGAAATACAATCGGATCAAGGATCAAATTTTACCTCAAGGTTATTGTAGCTGAGGAATAAAACAATTTAAATCAACTGCGTACCATCCAGAATCGCAGGGAGCGTTAGAAAGGTGGCTTCAGACATTAAAGACAATGTTGAGGGCTTATTGTCATGATTATCCAGAGGATTGGGATAAAGGAATTCCATTTGTACTGTTTGCAATTAGTGATGCACCTAATGAGTCAACCAAATTCAGTCATTTTGAACTAATTTTGGGTCATGAGGTAAGAGGACCACTTAAATTGATTAAGAAAAAATTGGAAATTATATTATTGGATTACGTGTCAAATTTTAGGGAACGATTAAATAGGGCAGGTGAATTGACTAGACAACATTTAAAAGTTGCACAAAATGTGGTGAAACGGGTAGTGGACAAGAAATCCAAAGTTCGTAGTTTTGCCATTGGAGATAAAGATTTAGTGTTGTTACCAGTGGTAGGTGAACCTTTAAAAGCTAGGTTTTGTGGACCTTATCAGATTGAAAGGAAATTAAGTGAGATGAATTATGTGGTGAAAACACCAGATAGAAGGAAGACATGGAAAACGAGGATGTTCTTAAAAATTGGGATAAATTGTTGAGTTACCTTCCAGAGGAAAAACGGACTGTTCTGAAAGAGTTATTGATATCACATGGGCAAGTTTTTAGAGATAAATTGGGAAGTACTAAAATGGCTATACATGATGTAGATGTGGGTAATGCTGTTCCAATCAAACAACATCCACGCAGACTTAACCCTTTGAAATTGGCACAGGTTAACAAAGAGATTGAAAGTATGCTTAAAAATGGCATACTTGAAGTGGGTTGCAGCCAATGGAGCTCACCCATAGTGATGGTGCTTAAACCAGACAGTACCCAATGGTTGTGTGTGGACTATAGAAAGGTTAATGCAGTTACAAGAACGGACTCTTATCCTATCCCACGTTTGGAGGATTGCATTGAGAAAGTGGGACAATCAGCTTTTATTTCCAAACTGGATTTACTTAAAGGTTACTGGCAGGTACCTTTATCTGAAAGGGCGAAAGAGATTTCAGCTTTTGTGACTCCAGATTGGAATTGGTATTTCCCAATTCAAAGTTATGCCATTTGGCATGAAAAACGCCCCAGCCACATTTCAACGGTTAACTAACAAAGTAATTTCGGGATTACCCAATTGTGCGGTATACATCGACGATCTGGTAATTTTCAGCCAGACATGGACAGAACATTTGAAACATCTGATAGAGTTATTCGATCGACTTCAGGAGGCGGGTTTGGTGATAAACCTAGCCAGAAGTGAATTTGGAAAAGCCCAAGTCACTTTCCTTGGCCATACAATCGGACAGGGTCGAATGGTCACACGGGAAGTGAAGACAACAGTTATTGAGGCATTTCCAATACCCTCATTACAAAGGGAAATAATGTGATTTCCTGGTATGAGAAGATTTGATCGAACATTTGTGCAAATGTTTTGTAGCGTGATTGCTCCACTGATGGACTTGCTGAAGAACCGTCAAAAATTTCAGTGGACAGCAGACTTTCAACAGGCATTTGACAGCCTGAAAGCTGTGATAACCAATGCTCCTGTGTTGGAGAATTGCAAGGGACTCTGTGATCAGATTGAACTAAAGTGTCTGACTTTAAAGAGAAATGCCGAAACGTAGAGAAATGGACGGATCGTGCAGAGACCTTCTTGTTCAAAGAGACTGTCAATCAAGAAGGATTTCAGTTGGAGGAAGAAGAATGGGAAAAAAATGGACTATATTATTAAACCTGTTTGCGTGTCTTGTTTTTTGAAATGAAAAAGCATATTTACTGTGTGCATTTCTTAAATGATAGTGAAAAGGTAAAAAATGAAACCATCTTTAAGTTGATGGTTTATTTATATTTTCTTGGGGGGAGGTGTCATGAGAATGTCACTTTAAGAAATGTCTGTCTGCTCATGTTACTGCAGTGATGTCAGAGTGTGGGTGGAGCTACGCTCTGGCTCTGCTTTTTAGTTTCACTTTGAGGAAAGCTTGGGTGTGTCTGTGGGTTTTTTTTGGTTTCGTTTTTTCAGTGTTGGAGCTGAAGCCAGACAAAGCAGATGCACTGTTGATCTCTCTGCCATGAAGAGACTATCTCTTGATCATTTGGTGAATTCAGAATTATAAATGTTTTCAGTAGTGAATGTAAACCTGATGTGCTTCTGTTGAAAGGTGTTTCTTTTGTCTTCTGGATATTGTTTGGGAAGTTATTAAGGAGTACTTTGTGTTGTATTCTTTGGGGGTTGTATTTGGATTCATGGTTGCTAAGATGTTCACTGTATGTTTTAAAAAGGTTAACTTGAGTTCATAGAATAAACATTGTTTTGCTTTAAAAAATACTTTTCCATTTCTGCTGTACCACACCTGTAGAGTGGGCCGTGTGCTCCCCATACCACAATCTAGTAAAAGTTGTGGGTCAGGTGAACTCCATGATACACCTTGGGGTTCTCTAAACCCTGGCCCATAACAACAGTCATCAACATATCTTTCTCTAAGTCCTTGACTGTCCAATACGTTTTCCGAGCTCCTGCATGCCCTACCGTCGCCATTTCAGTTCCTAACTGCAGTACCCCCTTCAGACTCTCTGTAATCATGGCTGCAACTTTCACTCCCGCTCAATCGTTCCTCAAAACTAAGTCTACTCCTTCCACTGGGAAATCCTTAACCACTCCACCCATTATTGGACCTAACACTAAATCACACTCCAACTGTACTTTATAAAATGGAACTGGGATACAACTTCCACCCAAAGGGAAAATGCTGGAAAATCCCAGCAGATCTGGCAGCATCTGCAAGGAGAGAAAAGAGCTAACTTTTCGAATCCAGGTGACCTTTGTCAAAGCTCAGACAAGTACAACTACAACTTCCACCCATCCCATTCACAAATATCTCAGCTTTCATTGACCTCTCTGGAGGGAAATCCTTCTCCAGCACAAGCCCCTGTGTCTCTTAAAAGTGTTACGGGGTTGGCTTCTTCTGTGGAGGAAAATGGGGTGATATTTCCCTTCGACACAGAACCAGCAGATCTCTCATCTACCTCATTCTTCACACCTGCTCCCACAGCAGTGTTCACCTTAGGTCTCCTACGTCCAGTTAATGCTACCATCCGCACCATAGCGTTGTCCACTTTCGTTCCCTTTTCAGAATCCTCCCTATGAACTCCTCCAAGTCCCATGGGCCTCCTTTACAACTTCCAATAGACTGAATGAACGTGTCCCACTTTATTACAATGGTGACACCGAGGCTTCCAAATCTTACTTCCACCCAGTACCTTCCTTTCTGGTCTGAGGTAGAGATCTGGGGGTCTTCTCAGCTGTCCATTCTCTACCTTGGCTTCCTCTCACCCTCCCACTTCCTATCCTTTTCAAAATTATGGAAGTGATGGAACAAATGTTTAAATTTATGCATTAGATCATAATCGGCAGTCATAATTGTTGCTTACTTAGCAGAGTGTTCCTGCTGTTCTTCATCATGGGTTCTTATTATTGAAGGTAAGTAATTCTTAAACTCCTCTAAGAAAATGACCTCTCTCAGAGCCTCATAGGTAGTCTCAACTCCCAACGCTCATATCCATCTATTAAAATTGTTCTGCTTAACCCTTTTAAATTCTGCATATGTTTTTCCTGGCAGTTTCTTCAAATACTGAAATTTTTGCATATATGCATCAGGAACCAGTCCGTATGCACCTAGAATAGCCTTTTTGACCATGTCATTATCCCTAGATTACTGCTCCAACAAGGCAGCAGAAACATCCTGTACTCGCCCAGTCAACCTCCTCTGCAAGGATAATGTCCACTTCTCTTTTGGCCACTCCATTTGGGTTGCTAGTTTCTCAAAATCCCTGAAGAATGTTTCTACTTCCTTCTCTTCAAATTTTGGGACAGTCTGGATAAACTTAAACATATTACCACTGAGTTTCATTCTAGGACTAGGCCCGTCTCTATGTTTTGGCAGCTTCCCACTCCTTTCCAGCTGGATCTCTCTCCCTTTTTCTTTCCTCTAGCTCTCTCTCTCTTTATGGTGGCACAGTAGCACAGTGGTTAGCACTGTTGCTTCACAGCACCAGGGTGCCAGGTTCGATTCCTGGCTTGAGTCACTGTCTGTGCACAGTCTCCACATTCTCCCTGTGTCTGCGTGGATTTCCTACGGGTGCTCCGGTTTCTTGCCACAAGTCCCGAAAGACGGGCTGTTAGGTAATTTGGACATTCTCCCTCTGTGTACATAGATTACATAGAACATACAGTGCAGAAGGAGGCCATTCGGCCCATCGAGTCTGCACCGACCCACATTAATCCCTCACTTCCACCCAATAACCCCTCCCAACCCTTATGGACACTACGGGTAATTTAGCATGGCCAATCCACCTAACCTGCACGTCTTTGGACTGTGGGAGGAAACCGGAGCACCCGGAGGAAACCCACGCGGACACGGGGAGAACGTGCAAACTCCGCACAGACTCCGTACGAATATGGCGACTAGAGACTTTTCACAGTAACTTAATTGCAATGTTAATGTAAGCCTACTTGTGACAATAAAGGTTATTATTTCTCTTTCCCTTCTCTTATTTTCTCTATCCTCTCTTTCTCGCTTTGCCTTTCGCTTTCTTTTCTGCCATTCTCTTTTTCCTCTCTCTTCATTTCGATCTCTATTTAATTCTGCTACATCTCCATTTTAAAAATTCCCTTTCATGCTCTAACTGTTATCGAGTTCTCTCCAGCTCAGTTTCCCACCAGAAGAATGTTCTGTTGCTACACTATCATGTTGGCTTCCCTGTGCTCCTGGCACCTCCATCAAATTTAAATGTTTAGCAATTGCATCAACTGCCTCCGCCTTCTTCGCTTTAGCTGGTAATTTGTAATTCATCTGCTAACTTAATATGTTTGTCTTTGTGAAGCCCCAATAACTGAACCAGAGTTAAGTCTTCCATCTGGAGAAAATGGTTAGCAGCTTCCATAGCCATGTTATATTACTACAGACTTGGTGTCTCTTTATATTTTACACAGAATCCCAAATTTGTCATCCAACATTTCCAATCCTGGATGAGTCCCCAATTTATGTTACAACACCCTGGGCGGGTGCACGGTCAATTCCAGACCCACAGACCCCAGAGACCCAAATTAACTAATTTATAATAACTAATAATAAACCACATCTTTGGATTGGCCTGACTCTCACTGGGGTACAGTTCCTGAAGGTGGTGACACCCTCTGGTGCACAGTTACAGATGGTGTTGACTCTCACTGGTGGACAGTTCCTAAATAAGTTAACACTCAATTCAGTTGCAATTCCTGAAGTTGCTTACTCTCACTGGGGTACAGTTAATGAAGGTGCTGACTCACTGGGATACAGTTCTTGAAGGTACTAATTCACACAGGGGTACAGTTCCTGAATGTGCTGACTCTCACTGGGGTTGGCTGTGGCATCGACGACTGGACTGGCAGTGTGTATGACAGATGTACCCCTGCAGGCCACAAGGGGTGCTGGTTAAGTATCCATTGTTTTTTTCCAAAGGCCTAGGGATAATAAATAGAGCAGTGGCCACAATCAACATGGATGAGAACGTTCAACCCAGGTATTTCCGTGGCTGCCCTGTGCGTTACGCACACCGACCCAAGGTCGACTGGGAGTTGGACCAATTGGAGCAGTTGGGCATTATCCGTCCTCGCCATTTCATGGATTGGGCTGCACCAGTGGTCCCAGTAATGAAGCTCGATAGGTTGATGCAACTATGTGGCGACTATAAGGTGACTGTCAACCGAATGTCCTGTCTTGATTATTACCAGGTTCCTCAGATCGAAGACCTTTACGCCCGGCTCAGCGGGGGCAAGACATTTACGAAGTTGGACATGAGCCATGCATACCCATAGCTGCTGCTCGAACCAGGGTCATGGAAGTGCGTAACACTCAACACCCATCAGGGTCTGTACGAATACACCCGTTTGGCGTTTGGAGTATCCTTGGCCTGTGCCATCTTCTCTGCGTCATGGAGAACATAGTACACGGATTGCAATGAGTGGTCATTTACCTGGATGATGTCCTCGGAACCTCATACAGGGAGCACCTGGAGAACCTCACCAAGGTCCTCGAGCAGTTTGCTCGGGCAGGGGTCTGCCTCCGAGAGAGAGAAGTGGAGAAGTGTGTTTTCCTAAGATCATGTATTTGGGCTACTGGGTAGACTCCAGGGACCTTCATCCAGTGGAGGACAAAGTGCGGGCGATCCACCAGCCCCCATCCTTTGTTGACCCCAAAGCTCCGCTCTTCCCTCGGTCTGGTGAACTATTACGGAAAATTCATTACTCGGACGGCCAGGTTGCTCAACCCGCTCCACCAATTATTGAAGAAAGGACAGCGATGGGACGGGAACCCATCGCACCAGAGGACTTTCCAAGAAGTCAAACAGTGCCTTTCGTTGGACAAATTACTGACCCACTTCGACCCATCCAAGCCTTTGCTCCTTACCTGCAATGCCTTGATGTACAGTGTTGGAGCAGTACTGGCACACCGCATGCCCGACGGCTCAGAGCGGCTGATCGCCTTTGCGTCCCACACACTTGTGGTCCCCAAACGGAACTACACGCAGCTGGAAAAGGAAAGTTTGGGAGTCGTATTCGTGGTGTGAAAATTCCACCAAAACATTTATGGACACACGTTCACGATATACACAGACCACAAGCCCCTGCTGGGGTTGTTTAAAGAAGACTGAGTGATCCCACCAATCACATCTGCCCGGGTCCAGCGATGGGCGTTGCTGCTCGCCACTTATGAATGTACCCTAGAACATCATACGGGCTCAAGGATTCTGCATGCTGACGTGTTAAACCGTCTGCTCCTCTCCACAAAGCTGCCGGAACCTGATGCAGAGGTGATTGCCACCCTCCATTTCTTCGACACCCTGCCGGTGATGGTGATCCGCATTACGGATTGGACCCAGACCGGCCCGAATTTGTAGCCGGTCCAGTACGGAACCCAACACAGGGCGCTGCTGAATGAATTGAAGGCCTACACCTCAAAGCTGCCAGAGATTAGCGTCGAGGACGGTGTCCTCTTGTGGGGACACAGGTGGTTGTGACCCAGCAGGGTTGCAAGTCTTTATTGGCCGACCTACACAACGGATATCCGGGGGTGGCCAAGATGAAAATGCTGGCCTGCAGTTATATTTGGTGGCCCAGATTTGACTCCGAGATCGAGAAAGGGGCTCAAAGCTGAGCTCCATGCAAGGAGCTTCAAAATGCCCCACCGGCAGCGGCCATGCACACCTGGGAGTGGCCTTGGGCAGCCATATGCTGCAGATCCACATAGACTTTGCTAGTCCATTCTCGGGGACCACGTTATTCATGGGCGTCCAGTCTAAGTGGCTGGAAGTACACTGGGCTCCCACTGCAGCCACACAAGCCACCGTGGACAAACTGCGGAGCACCTTCAGCATGTACGAGTTGCCCTAAGTCCTGACAACGGAATGGCATTCACCAGCCAGGAATTTGCGGCATTCATGGCTGTGAATTGCATCCAGCAGGTACACACTGCCCCGGATGACCTGGCCTCAAATGGATTGGACGGACAGGCGGTCCAAACCTTTAAGCGGGCCATGGAAAAGATGCCCGCAAGATCCTGGGAGATGCGGTTTGCACATTTACTTTTTAGTTACCGCACGACGCCGCATGCTACGACTGGGATCACGTCAACGGAATTACACATGGGGCGACTGCTCAGCACTCACCGCAGTCTCCTCCTGCCCCGGCATCGATGCGTGGGTCCATCAGTGCCAGGACCTCTCCGGAAGGGACACACATCAGGGCCCAAAGATCTGCACCTTCGAAACAGGTCACACGGTCTACGCCCAAAATGTTTGGTGATGGGCCCGAAGGGATCCCTGGTGTGGTCGCCCGTGCAACAGGACCAGTGTTCCACATGGTCCGGGCCCAGGGAAATGAAGCGCACCGCCACCTGGACCACATGTGTCGACGGAACCAAGAGGTGCCGGGGCAGCGCCCAGCGACCCCACTCCGGATCCGGGCGCCGTCCCCCCCTGCCACCGAGAGGCAATCCCGAGGCTGCACCGACGTCGGACCCCCTCTCATTGTACCCGCCATCCATCAGAAGTTAGGAAGACGGGGTGACCACCGCGCCTGCAGGCCTGTCCAACAATGACGACGACAGCGACGCTGGAACATACATGGACACTGGGCCGCCAGATGACATGTACCGACACCGACAGCACCAACAGCCTGACCAGCTGAACAGCCCCAAATTTGCTGCTCTTCTCCGGCTACACACCTCCCGAGCTGGCTGCGCAGCCTCTGGACCCGACCTCTGCCCAAGCAATCGAGGGATCCACCACAGGACAACATGGGCATTTCTTCTGACGTGGGGGAGGGGTGTTAGGACCCCCAAAGGGGCTTGCACCTTCATTGCATTAGATTCTCCTCCTACACCATGGAATACAAACTCCCCAGGTGATTAGGGGACAGAGCTTGCTCGCAAGTGGAGGATCCCTCACAGGATATAAACCCCAGTCTGGGAGCAAGTCGGAAAGCGGTCACTGAGGAGGAGTGGAGAGTGAGAGAGTATTGTATTGAGTAGTAGAATAAACCTAGTTGTATCCTGTCTGTCTGGCTACGTGTGCAGTTCTTACCTTTGGTCACAACAGTATGGCATAATTCTGAAGGTGCTGACGTCACTGGGATACAGTACCTGATGGTGCTGACTCTCATAGTGCAGATTCCTACGGTGCTCTCTCAATTTACAGTTCCAGAATCTGCTGCCTCCTGAGGTTGCAGTTCCCAAAGTGCTGACTCTCACTGGGATGCAGTTCCTAAAGCTGCTGACACTCACCGATCCAGTTGATGAAGGTGCTGACTCTCAGTGCAGAGCATTTCCTGAAGGTGCTGATGTCGACACTACCACCAAGAAAGCACAACAACGCCTTTACGTCCTCATGAAACTAAGGAAATTCAGCATATCCACACTGACTCTTACCAATTTTTACAGATGCACCATAGAGAGCATCCTATCGTGCTGCATCACAGCCTGGTATGGCAACTGCCCGGCCCAGGACCGCAAGAAACTTCAGAGAGTTGTGAACACAGCCCAGTCCATCACAATAACCTCCCATCCACTGACTCCATCTACACCTCCCACTGACTGGGGAAAGCGGGAAGCTGAATCAAAGGCCCCTCTCACCCGGCCTGCTCACTCTTCCAACTTCTCCCATCGGGCAGGAGAGACAAAAGTCTGAGAACACGCACGAACACAATTCCCTGGGAGTGTGCACGACAGCTACATCCTGGAGCAGTCGGCGATCCTCAGCGTCGTCAAGGAACGCCCCAGGATGGTGGGTTGGCTCTTGGGCGGTATAGGGTACCTGTCGAGGACCTGGCTAATGACGCCCGTACGGATGTTAGAGACCAATGCGGTGATCTGGTATAATGAGGTCTATATGGCTACCGTTGCTGTCATTGAGCGGGGAAACAGACTGCTGAAAATGCGGTTCCGATGCCTCGACTGCTCTGGTGGTGCACTCCATTCACCTGCTTTTGGTAGTCTGCTGACCCCTCCACAATCTGCGACATGTGGCCTCCTCTGAGGAGGAGGATGAGGAGGGGCTGGACCAGGAGGGGCAGGTGGACGAGCCCAGGGTGGACCCACGGGAGCAGCCGGTGGATGGAGAACAGGCGGCAGCTTCTCATATGACGTTGCTTCATCTGTCATCGCACCCCACTCCCCACCCATTATCCTTCCCTCCCGACTGGCCTCTCCCCTATCCCCCCAGCCAGTCCCCTGCCCACCCATATCCCCCTACCCATCCCAACCGCCCTGGTCCACCGATCAGGGTCTGTGTTACATCACTCGGGGCAATGGGCCTGTGTCGGCGCAGTCGGTGAGCGGATCAATATACAAGACAGGGGGGTGATGGTAACCCACTGTGAGCTGAATTCTGGTGCTCCTCAACCTAAGCCTGTCTGCTGACAGCACACCCATCACCTTCATGTGATATGACTCAGGGGCGCCAGATCCAGGACCACCATGCCTGGGGGCTGGGGCTGAGGGAGAATGAACGAGGGAGGCTGGTCCACAGTGCGGAATAACGTGACAGGGCATCCATGGGCAGGTTATTGCTGAGTAAGTGCTGTTTGATAACACTTTGCTGATGATGGAGAGTAGACTGATAGGGTGGTAATTGGCTGGATTGGATTTGTCCTGTTCTATTTGTACAGGTCACACCTGGGCAATTTTTCACATTGCCAGGTAGATGCCAGTGTTGTAGCTGTACTGGAACAACTTGGCTAGGGATGCAGCTAGTTCTGAAGTACAAGTCTTCAGAACTATTGCCAGGATATTGTGCAGTATCCAGTCCTTTAAGCTGTTTCTTGATATCACGTGGAGTGAATCGTATTGGCTGAAGACTGGCATCTGTGATGCTGGGGACCTTCAGAGGAGACTGAGATGGATCATCCACTCGGCACTTCTGGCTGAAGATTGTTGCGAATCCCTCAGCCTTGTCTTTTGCACATATGGGCTGGGCTCCTCTGTCATTGAGGATGGGCACGTAAGAAGTCTTAAAACACCAGGTTAAAGTCCAACAGGTTTGTTTCAAATCATTAGCTTTCGGAGCGCTGCTCCTTCCTCAGGTGAAGGAGCAGTGCTCCGAAAGCTAGTTATTTGAAACAAACCTGTTGAACTTTAACCTGGTGTTGTAAGACTTCTTACTGTGCTCACCCCTGTCCAACACCGGCATCTCCACATCATTGAGGATGGGGATATTTGTGAAGCCTCCTCCTCCAGTGAGTTGTTTAATTGTCCACACCATTCACGGTTGGATGTGGCAGGACTACAGAGCTTAGATCTGATGCGTCTGTTGTGCAATCGCTTAGCTCTGTCTATCACTTCTGTTTATGCTGTTTGGAACACAAGTAGTCATGTGTTGTAGCTTCACCAGGTTGACACCTCATTTATTGGGATGCCTGATGTTGCTCCTGGCATGCTCTCCTGCACTATTCATTGAACCAGAGTTGAATCTGATATGCCGGGCCGTGAGGTTGCAATTGTAGTTGAATACAATTCTGCCTCTGCTGATGGCCCACAGCACCTCATGGCTGCCCAGTCTTCAGGACTTCATCAAAAGCCTTCTAAAAGTCCAAATATACCACATCCACTGGCTCCCCTTTCTCAACTCTACACGTTGCATCCTTAAAGAATTCCAGTAGATTTGTCAAGCATGATTTCCTCTTCATGAATCCATGCTTACTGCCTGATCCTGCCACTATTTTCTAAGTGCTCTGCTGTAAAATCTTTGATAAGACATGATGCGACATAACTAATGTCTTACACAATTCAACATGCCTCCTTACTTTTGTACTCCATTAATAAAACTTAAGACACCTAGGGCACAATTTAACTAAATGGGAACCAAGTACCTTCGTGAGCACGTTTAGCCACATTTCCCAGCGCTTGCGTCACTTGGGTTAGATAGAGGGCCTCAGCAGGGAATGTGTGGCCAAAGAGACCACACATTCTGCATTGAGCAACTCCGCTCGCCAGAACTCCTCAGTGTAGCGAGAGATTGGAATGCCATTTTTAAATGGTGCCCCAACCTCTGGAGCCCCCAAAGCAACCCCAACCCCTCCAAGTTCAACTCACACTTCCGGCCTGTTAATCACCACGCAGAAAATCCCAGCATGGTACCTTGGCAGTGCCAACCTGGTACCCTGGCAGTGCCCGTGCCAGCTCACAGTACCAACTGGGCACCAGGTGGCACTGCCAGGGTGCCATACAGGCAGTGCCAGGGTACCACCCTGCCAAGAAGGCAAGCATCTGGGGTCCTCCAATCCCCTGGGAGATCCCCACGAGTGCCATTCTGTCTGGTCCCAGTTTGTGGAGATCAGTATTGATTGGCTCTCGCCCAAGGTCCCTGAGACGAATGAGATAGATACTAATAACTTGGATGCCTCGGGAAACTCTGGGTCATTAATATATATCAGGAAGAATAAGGGACCCAAAACTGATCCCTGGAGTACTTCACTACAAACTTTCCTCCAAACTAAATAACAACTATTTGTCACTACTCTCTGTTTCCTGTCATTCAATTATTTTCTTATCTAAATGCCTACTATCCCTTTTATTCTATGAGTTAGAGTTTTGTTCACAAATCTGTTGTGTGCACTATATCAAGTGCCTTTTGAAAATCCATATACACCAGATCAACAGCATTGCCCTTATCTACCTTCTCTGTTACCATCTCAGAAAGTTCCAGCAAGTTCATCAATTATGATTTTCCTTTAAGGGTCCATGCTGGTTTTCCTTAATTATCCTGCACTTTTCTATGTGACTATTGATTTTGTCCTGGACTATAGTTTTCAGAAGTTCCCCTCCCACTGAAGTCAAACTGACTGGTCTGTAGTTGCCGACCTTGTCCTTGCACCCACTTTTTGTACAAGGGCGTGACAATCACAATTCTCCAGACCTCCAGCACCACGCCTTTGTCTAAGGAAGACTGGAAGGTTATCACCAGTGCCTCTGCAATTTCCACTCTCATCTCCCTCAATATCCTTAGATGCATCTCATCCTGCCCAGGTGAAAAGATTCAGAGTCTTCGCCCACCTAAGAAGCCTGAAGGTCAACATAATTTACTACAGGAGCCGCACCTGAGGTAGAAGGACCGACTGCTGGTAAGAAAGGGCTGGGTGGGACAGATGTATCATTCAAGCTACGGGACGAGGGCTCGGGGAGTAGCCATACTGATTAGCAAGAGGATGGGACTTACGGAGACCAAGATGGTTACGGACCCAGGGGGGCGGTACGTCATGGTCAGCGGTGTCCTGGAGGGGGAACCGTTGGTGCTGATGAATGTGTACGCCCCCAACTGGGACGACACAGAATTTACTAAAAAGACCATGGCGGAAATCCCCGACATTGACACATACCAATTGATTATGGGGGGGAGACTTTAACTGCGTATGGGACCCACTGACCAATCGATCAAACCCCAGAACGGGGAGAAAGACAGGCATGGCTAGGGAGTTGGGAATATTCACGGAGCAGATGGGGGCGGTAGACCCATGGAGGTTCCTACACCAGGGAGAAAAGGAGTTCTCGTTCTTTTCGCAGGTGCACAGAGTGCACACCCGCATCGACTTCTTTGCAGTGGGGAAATCGGTGCTTCCAGGGATGATAGGATCGGAATATTCCGCGACCATCATCTCTGACCACACTCCACATTACATAGATGTATGTTGGGGCTGTTTAGCACAGGGCTAAATCGCTGGCTTTGAAAGCAGACCAAGGCAAGCCAGCAGCACGGTTCAATTCCCCCACCAGCCTCCCCGAACAGGCACTGGAATGTGGCGACTAGGGGCTTTTCACAGTAACTTCATTGAAGTCAACTCGTGACAATAAGCGATTTTCATTTCATTTCATTTCATTTGAAGCCTACTTGTGACAATAAATTATTTTCATTTCATTCATGTGAGGTTGGAGACCGGCCGTGCCCAGCGCCCAACATGGAGGCTGGTCACAGACCTTTGGCCGACAAGACCTTCTGCCAAACAACATCGCGGGCCATAGGCGATTACGTTAATAACTCTCACCCTCCACATTCTGGGAGGGACTGAAGGCCGTGATTAGAGGCGAGATCATAGCCTACAAGACATGCAGAGTGAGGGAAGAGAGGGCGGCCAGCCAATAGCTGGTTAACTCCATTCTGGAGGTCGACAGAAAGCTCACCGAGGTCCTGACCGTAGAGCTGCTGACGGAGAGGAAAAAGCTGCAAATAGACTTTAACCTGCTATCCACCAGGAAAGCAATGCACCAACTCTGCCAGACGTGGGGGACCTTCTACGAACATGGAGACAAGGCTGGCCACCTGCTGGCTCATCAGCTGAGAAAGCAGGCAGCCACAAGGGAAATAGCATAGGTAAATAACAGCAGAGGCAGATTGGTAGCAGAACCAAAAGAGGTCAATCAGGCATTTGAGACCTTCTACCGAGGACTGTACACCTCCGAGCCCCCCAACGGGGACACGGAGCTAAAACAGTTCCTCGATGGACTGAAACTACTAGTCGTGGGAGAAGACAGACAGGGGGGACTGGAAGCACTAATGGATCTGGGAGAAATCATGGAGAGCATCAGCTCCATGCAGATGGGGAAGACACCGGGATCCGATGGGTTCCTGGAGGACTTCTATAAAAAATTTGTGCCAGCCTTGGCACCACACCTAAGGGACATGTTCGTGGACTCGCTGGCAAGGGGCACTTTGCCTCCTACGCTAGCGCAGGCCACAATCTCACTGATACCCAAAAAGGATAAAGATCCGACGGAATGCGGATCATAACGACCCATTTTGCTGCTAAATGTAGACGTGAAAATACTTGCAAAGGTCTTGGTCAAAAGGCTGGGAGGCTGTGTACCAGAGGTGGCCGCAGGGGACCAAACGGGCTTTGTCAAAGGTAGGCAACTCGCTGCAAACATCAGGCGGCTGCTGAATGTAATAATGACCCCCCCCCCCCCCCCCCCCCGGGGAGAGAACACCAGAAGTGATCTTCTCCCTGGATGCAAAAAAGGCCTTCGACAGAGTCGAATGGAAGTACCTCCTCGAGGTACTGAAATGGTTTGGGCTATGAGCGGGATTCACCGCCTGGGTGAGACTCCTTTTTTTTAAATTAAATATTTTATTGAAACTTTTTGGTCAACCAACACAGTACATTGTGCATCCTTTACACAATATTATAACAACACAAATAACAATGACCTATTTTATAAACAAAAACAAAAAATGAATAAATAATAAATAACAAAAATGAAAACTAGCCCTAATTGGCAACTGCCTTGTCACAAGTAACACTCTCCAAAAATATAATTTAACAGTCCAATATATAATTATCTGTAGCAACGACCTATACATACTATACAGTATATATTAACAACCCTGAGAGTCCTTCTGGTTCCTCCTCTCCCCCCCCCCCCCCCCCCCCCCCCCCACCCCGATCCTGGGCTGCTGCTGCTGCCTTCTTTTTCCCATTCCGTCTATCTTTCTGCGAAGTATTCGACGAACGGTTGCCACCGCCTGGTGAACCCTTGAGCCGACCCCCTTAGGACGAACTTAATCCGCTCTATCTTTATAAACCCCGCCATGTCATTTATCCAGGTCTCCACCCCCGGGGGCTTGGCTTCTTTCCACATTAGCAATATCCTGCGCCGGGCTACTAGGGACGCAAAGGCCAAAACATCGGCCTCTCTCGCCTCCTGCACTTTGGGTGAGACTCCTGTACAACGCTCCCAAGGTGACCGTTCAAACCAACACCACCAGCTCTGAATACTTCCAGGTACAAAGAGGCACAAGGCAAGGATGCCAGTTGTCCCTGCTCTTGTTCGCGCTAGCAATCGAACCCCTGGCGATAGCCGTGCGGGTTGCGAAAAGCTTGGGCATCCAGAGAGGAGACAGAGAGCGCAGAGTCTCTATGCGGATGACCTGCTCCGTATGTCTCGAAGCCACAGGAAGGACTGAAGGCAATCATGCAGATCCTGAAAGAGTTCGGAACCATCTCAGGTTACAAACTTAACCTGGGCAAAAGTGAGGCATTCCCAGTGAACCCAAACGGGGGAGGGGCAGAGCTGGAGGGGCTCCCATTTAAAAAAGCACAGAACATATTCTGATACCTGGGGATCCGAATAGCCAGGGACTGGACACAGATCCACAAGTGGAACCTGACCAGCCTGGTGGAGGATATTAAAAAGGACGTACAGAGGTGGGGTGCACTCCCACTCCCTGGCGGGGAGAGTGTAGACAATCACGATGAACGTGCTGCCGAGGTTCCTCATCCTGATTAGATCCATACCGATCTTCATCCCCAAGGCCTTTTTCCAAAACGTAGACAGTTTAATCATGCTGTTTGTGTGTGTGGGGGGGTAAGAACCCGAGAATTCCCAAACCGACACTGCAAAGGTGGCTTGGCATTATCAAACCTGCAATACTACCACTGGGCAGCAACGGCGGAAAAAGTGAGGGGTTGGGTGAACAATACCAACTCAGAGTGGGTGCGGATGGAGGAGGCCTCCTGCAAGGGAGCGACCCTCCAAGCCTTGGCTACAGAAACACTCCCATCCCCCTCGGCAAAATACACATCAAGCCCAGTAGTAGCGGCCACACTGAAAACGTGGGCCCAATTAAGACAGCACTTCGGGCTGACTGGATGTCCCTCATGGCTCCTGATGCTCGATCAATAACTCCAGAAGCAAGATTGGAGACAATTGAAGGCTTTATTACACTAGATGTTTCCCCCAGCAGCGCATGTACAGAAGGCAGCTGCTGGGGAGACACAGGCTCTTATACTCTTTTTTTTAACAGGAGGTGAATGTGGTAGTCGGTATTAGAGGTATTACGGTACCCTGGGCGGAACCAGCAGGCAGGCTTAACCAATGAAAACAGCACCTCCTACACCAATGGTCTTACAGCATTACAGGGTACCGTAATACCTCTAATACCGACAACCACATTCACCCCCTGTTAAAAAAAGAGTCTGCCGGGGGTGGTGGCCTCGCATTACACAGTGGTAGAGGTTAAGGTTATGGAGGTACCCGGTATACATCAGTACAGTGGTTTTGCCTCATTACATCGCAATTATTTACAAAATTAATTTACAGTTCAGAATGAAGCAATTAGTTGATCGGGGGCCCTGGTCGTCCTCTGCGATCGTTGTAGCTTCGGTGGTGATGCAGGCACCGGCTCGGGCATCTGTGGCTCCGGGAGCGTGGCTTCGGCTTCTTCGGCAGCTTCATCACCCCGAGACGGGACCGGTGGAAGGACTGATCCACCTGGGAAGGGGGCGGCTGTGGGGTGCGCCGGTGGGAGGGAGGGTGGGATTGGTGGTGGGGGGGTTGTGGGGTCCAGCGGGCGCCAGGTCTCATAGGGAGACCGTATCCTGTCGGTCGTCACGGTACGCCATGTAGGCGTACTGAGGGCTAGCGTGCAGGAGATGGACCCTCTCGACCAATGGGTCTGACTTCTGCGCCCGCACGTGTTTGGGAACAGGATGGGTCCAGGAGCTGCCAGCCAGGTTGGGAACGAGGTCCCAGAGGAGGACTTCCTGGGGAAGACAAGGAGACATTTGTGAGGTGTTTGGTTGGTCGTGGTACACAGCAGTGACCGGATGGAGTGGAGGGCATCCGGGAGGACCTCCTGCCAGAGGGAGATTAGGAGATTCCTGGACCGTAGGGCCAGTAGGACAGTCTTCCAGACCGTTCCGTTCTCCCTCTCTACCTGTCCGATCCCCCAGGGGTTGTAACTGGTCATCCTGCTTGAGGCAATGCCCTTGCTGAGCAGGAATTGATGCAATTCGTCGCTCATAAAGGAGGACCCCCTATCGCTGTGTATGTAGGCGGGGAAACCAAACAGCGTAAAGATACTGTGGAGGGCTTTTATGACGGTGGCTGCAGTCATGTCGGGGCAGGGAATGGCGAATGGGAACCAGGAGTGCTCGTCAATCACGTTCAGGATGTACGTGTTGCAGTTGGTGGAGTGGAGGGGCCCTTTGAAGTCCATACTGAGGCGTTCAAAGGGACGGGAAGCCTTTATCAGGTGCGCCTTCTCTGGCCTGTAGAGGTGCGGCTTGCACTCCGTGCAGATTTGGCTGTTCCTGGTGGCTGTCCTGACCTCTTCGATGGAATAGGGCAGGTTGTGGGTTTTAATGAATCGAGTGAACCCCGGGTGGCAGAGGTCCTCGTGGAGGGTTCGGAGGCGGTCCACTTGTGCGTTGGCACATGTGCCGCGGGATAGGGCATCCCGGGATGATATAGGATCTCATAGTTGTAGGTGGAGAGTTCGATCCTCCACCATAAGATCTTGTCGTTCGTTATCTTGCCCCGCTGTGCATTATCGAACATGAAGACCACCGACCGTTGGTCAGTGAGGAGAGTGAATCTCCTGCCGGCCAGGTAATGCCTCCAATGCCACACAGCTTCTACTATGGCCTGGGCTTCCTTTTCAACTGAGGAATGGCGGATTTCTGAAGCGTGGAGGGTGCGTGAGAAGAAGGCCACGGGTCTGCCCGCTTGGTTGAGGGTGGCCGCCAGAGCTACGTCGGACACGTCGCTCTCGACTTGGAAGTGGAGGGACTCGTCGATGGCGTGCATCGTGGCCTTTGCGATGTCCGCTTTGATGCGGCTGAAGGCCTAGCGGGCCTCTGTCGACAGGGGAAAAACCGTGGATTGGATTAGCGGGCGGGCCTTGTCCGCATTGTTGGGGACCCACTGGGCATAATAAGAGAAAAATCCCAGGCAGCGTTTCAGGGCCTTGGAGCAGTGAGGGAGGGGGAACTCCATGAGGGGGCGCATGCGTTCAGGGTCTGGGTATAACTCCATCATGCAATACATAGCCGAGGATGGCTAGCCGGTCAGTGCTGAACACACATTTATCCTTGTTATATGTGAGATTAAGGATTTTTGCGATATGGAGGAATTTTCGGAGGTTGGTGTCATTGCCCTGCTGGTCGTGGCCGCAGATGGTGACATTATCGAGGTATGGAAACGTGGCCCGCCAACCGTACCGGTCAACCATTCGGTCCATCTCTCGTTGGAAGACCGAGACTCCATTAGTGACACCAAAGGGAACCCTTAGGAAGTGGTAGAGCCGCCCATCTGCTTCAAAAGCAGTGTATTTGTGGTCGCTAGGGCGGATGGGGAGCTGGTGGTAGGCGGACTTGAAATCCACCGTGGAAAAGACTTTGTATTGTGCGATCCTGTTGACCAGATTGGATATGCGGGGGAGAGGGTACGCGTCAAGCTGCGTATACCTGTTGATGGTCTGGCTATAATCGATGACCATCCTATGCTTCTCCCCGGTCTTTACAACCACTACTTGAGCTCTCCAGGGACTGTTGCTAGCCTCAGTGACACCTTCCCTCAGTAATCCTGGACCTCTGACCTAATAAAACTCCGTTCCTGGTGGTGACGGGTTTGCAATCCGGGGTGAGGTTCGCAAACAGGGAAGGCGGATCGACCTTGAGCGTCGCGAGGCTGCAGACAGTGAGGGGGGGGGGGGGGTATAGGGCCGCCGAATTTAAAGGTTAAGCTTTGGAGGTTGCATTGAAAATCTAACCCTAGGAGTGTGGCAGCGCAGAGATGGGGAACGACGTAGAGCCGGTAATTTTTAAACTCCCTTCCTGGACCGTGAGGTTCGCTATGCAGAACCCCTTGATCTCCACTGAATGAGACCTGGAGGCCAGGGAGATTTTTTGGTTAACTGGGTGAACGGGGAGAGAACAGCGCCTTACCGTGTTGGGGTGTATGAAGCTCTCCGTGCTCCCAGAGTCGATCAGACAGGATGTTTCATGCCCATTGATGAGCACAGTCATCGTTGCAGTCGAGAGTGTTCGGGGCTGAGACTGGTCCAGGGTCACCGAGGCTAGTCGTGACAGAAGTTGGATGTTCTCCTCGGGCGGTGTGTGGTCATCCGAGTCAGGGTCCTGAGAGCCCAGCCAAGATGGCGGCGCCCACTGGTCGCACATGGCTAGGGGTGCACAAGATGGCGGCGCCCATTCATCACACGTGGCGTCCGAGAGACAAGGTGGCGGCGCCCGGAGGCCACACGTGGCCCTGAAGGAGGAGGATGGCGGCGCCCGCTGGCCGCACGTGGCCCGTGGAGAGGGTTGTGGTGGCGGTCCTGATTCGCCTCCGGAGACCGCAGCGACCGCCCGGGCCTGGCATACCGCCTCGAAGTGGCCCTTTTTGCCGCATCCTTTGCAGAGGGATGGGCGGGCCGGACAGCGCTGTCAGGGGTGCTTGGCTTGCCCACAAAAATAGCAGCGGGGCCCCCCGGGGTTGCCTGGCAGTCTCGCAGCACAAGCTTATGGGGGATGCATCAGAGTCGGTCGCGGGGGGTTCCATGCTGCCCAAAGGGCTGCTGCGCGGTCGGGGACGTGAGCGCAGATGTTGCGGGAGGCCACATCCAGGGAGCTAGCAAGGGCCCGTGCCTCCTTGAGGCCTAGTGTCTCTTTCTCCAGCAATCACTGGCGGATTTGGGAGGACAGCATACCTGCAACAAATGCGCCCCGGATCAAAGGTTCTGTGTGGTCGCTGGCCGAAACTTGCGGGCAGTTACAGTTCCTCCCCAACACCAGGAGCGCACGGTAGAACTCCTCCAGCAATTCCCCAGGGATTTGTCGCCTTGTCACTAGTAGATGTCGGGCAGAGATCTGGTTTACAGGGCGAATATAGTGTCCTTTCAGCAGATTCTATGCGGCTTCGAAATCGTCCGCATCTTCATTGAGAGTGTAGATTTCTGGGCTCACCCTCGAATGCAGAACCTGCATTTTCTGGTCCTCCGTGGGTGTAATTGTGGCCGTCCTGAGATATCCATTGAAACATGCCAGCCAGTGCTTGAAGGTTGCCGCTGAGTTTGCCGCGTGGGGGCTGAGTTGCAGACACTCCGGCTTGATTCGGAGCTCCATTCTTTAAAATCTAGTGTAATAAATTGATGCTCGATCAATAACTCCAGAAGCGTGATTAGAGACAATTGAAGGCTTTATTACACGAGATGTTTCCCCCAGCAACGCAGGTACAGAAGGCAGCTGCTGGGGAGACACAGGCTCTTATACTCCGCCTTACTGGGCGGAACCAGCAGGCAGGCTTAACCAATGTAAACAGTACCTTCTACAGCAATGGTCTTACAGCATTACAGGGTACCATAATACCTCTAATACCGACTACACCAGCTCCCATCTGCGGCATCAACAAATTCCCCCAGCCATGCGCGACATGGCCTTTAGGAAGTGGAGATGGGACGGGTGGGACCACTGACAATTAGGGACTTCTACGTAGGGCACAGACTAGCGACACTGGACGAACTGACGGAGGAGTGGGAACTGCCGACAGTACAGGAAATGAGACACCTGCAAATAAAGCACTTCATCCGCAAAGAGACAGTAGGGTACCCCGGGGAACCAGAGACTACACAATTAGAGGGCCTGATAAACACTGACAGAAATAAAGGGGGACTATGTGGGGAAAAGTATGAACAGCTGCTGGACAGAGTCCGAATACCACTGGACGAGACCAGACTGAAATGGGAGGACGAACTGGGGACAGAAGTGGGGTGGGGACACTGGAACGAAGCACTGAGCAGGGCTAACTCCACCTCCTCCTGTGCAAGGCTTAGCCTCATGCAGTTCAAAGTGATGCACAGAGCACACCTGGCCAGAACCCGAATAAACATGTTCTTCCCGGAGGTGGAGGACAAATGTGAGCGGTGCCAGAGGGGCCCGGCCAACCACACCCACATGTTCTGGGCTTGTCCCAAACCTGCGGGGTTCTGGACAGCCTTCTCCGAGGCAATGTCTAAGGCTGTGGGGGTGAGGGTGAAGCCATGCCCAACAGTGGCAATCTTCGGGGTGTTGGAGCAGCCAGAGCTACTCATGGGGAAGTGGGCTGTCGCCAAAGCTTTCGCTTCCCTCATCGCACACCGGCGAATCCTGCTCAGCTGGCAATCGGCAGCACCACCCACACCTGCAGACTGGCTTGCTGATCTTTGGAATTTCACCACCTGGAAAAGATTAAGTATGCCAACCGAGTGTCGGAGGATGTCTTCCTAAATGCATGGGGGCCGTTTGTCGGCCTGTTCCAGATACCTCCTCTGATAGTGATGCAAACACTTCACTAGCTCTACCTACCAACTTTGTTTGAATCAGTAATACCCACATGTCCTGTGGCCATTTCATTTGTTTAGCTACCTTCTCAAATGAAATGAAAAAGGCTTCTACCTCCTTCTCATCAACCTTGGCAATGCTTGGACGTATTTAAATAGATCCCCACCAAGCCTTCGACTATGACGCTCTTTCTCACTATCCTCATCACTATCCTCAAACTGTACGTTTCTCTTTACATCTGTCAATTTTAACTGACTGTCACGTATCATGGCCATTTTCTGAAGTTCAAAGTCTCTCTCTTTTCTTTTCCCCTGATGTGTACCTCCCTTTCTCTCGCTTTTTGTTCTGCTCGGGGTATTCTTTCTTTTTCCCTTTCTTATCTCCCCTTTCCTTTTGCTCTTATCTGTACCTCCCTTTCTCTTTCTTTTTGTTCTGCTAGAGCTGTTCTTTCTTTTTCCCTTTCTTCATATTCAAACTGCTTTAATTCTTTTTCATGTTCAAGCTTCTTGATCTGTAATTGAATTCTTGCCATTTCCAATGATTCTGACTGTGTCTCAGGCAATTTTAAATGCTCAGCTACCGTCGCAATTACCTCTTTTCGTATTTTGTCAGGCAATGTTAACTGTCATGTTGTTGCCAAATCTAAAAGCCTTTTTTTCGTCTCTGTTTGTAAGGTACTTCTCCACCCCCAAAACGTTCTGAACCTCTGAAAGTGCCATTGTCCACAACACACTCCCTATTTAAACTTGAATACAACACCTGAAAAGCAAACACAAATATACTCACCCCTCACTGTCTTTAAGTTCACTAAGCCAACCCAATCACGAAAGATAGACTTTTATCCCACGAGTCCCCGATTTGTTATGGGCCAGGGTTTAGAAAACTCCAAAGTATATCATGGAGTCCATCAGACCTCCACTGTTTATTGATTTTGGTTACGAAGAGCACAAGGGCATGACTTTCAAGTGTTATTCAACAGAGACCTTAAGTACTTTTAATCAAAAACAAAGTTTATTATACAAATTTAGTTAACATTTTTATAAACACACACAGTAAGCAATTTTATCAACTACAAACATAAATACCCCACACAGCTACAGTACTCTATGTATGACCCTTAATAAATTCCCCCTTTAGGCGGTTGCGGTGATGCCTTGCTAGCCGCACGTTTCGGCGGCTCCAGCTCCGACGGACCTTCGGGCTCTTTTAAGAGCCCCAACGGGGAATTTTTTGACGACGCAACCCGGTGTGGGGTGTGTGAGAAGGGAGTCCCCCCCCCCCAACGAAGGAGGAAAAAACCGGCAGCGGCGGCTGCAGCGCGAGGAATCGTCGACCAAAGGGTCAGAAAGAGAGAAGCACAAGGTGGCGGCGGAGAAAGCGCAGGCGACATGGGGGCCTGAGCAGGATGAAATTTTGAGACGGTGCGTGGAGCTGCTGAAGAGGGAGGTGCTGACCCCGATGCTACAGGCAATTGAGGGGCTCAAGGAGACACTAAAGACCCAGGAGACAGAGCTCCGCGTGGTGGAGCAGGTAATGACAGATAATGAGGACGAGATCCTGGGCCTGGCGGTTAAGACACAGACGCACGAAGCACTTCATAAAAAATGTACTGAAAGGATCGAGGCCCTAGAAAACGGAGCGCGAAGGAAGAACCTTCGGATACTGGGTCTCCCTGAGGGTGTGGAAGGAGTGGACTGTGGAGCTTATGCAAGTACGATGCTGAGCTCACTGATGGGTGCTGAGGCCCCTACGGGCCCCTTGGAGGTGGAGTGGGAACATCGGATCCTGGCGAGAAGACCAAAAGCGGGAGAACCACCCAGGGTGATAATCATGCGATTTCACCGCCTTAAGGATAGAGAAGAGGTCCTGAGATGGGCTAAAAAGGTGCGGAGTAGCAGATGGGAGAATGCAGTGGTACGGGTGTACCAGGATTGGAGTGTGGAGGTGGCGAGAAGGAGGGCGAACTTTAACCGAGCCAAAGAGGTGTTGCATAAAAGGAAGGTGAAGTTCGGGATGCTGCAGCCGGCAAGACTATGGGTCACGTATCAGGAGAGACACCATTATTTTGAGATGGCGGAGGAAGCATGGACCTTTATCAAAGAGGAGGAATTGGATCGGAACAGAGGGACTGATGCTGCAGGAAATGTTATTGTTAATGTTATGGTTGAGGACTTCCGGGTGCGGCGATGACCAGCTGAGTCGCACGTTTCGGCAGCTCCCTGTGAAACGGACTTTTGGGCTCTTGATAGGAGCCCCAACGGCAATTTTGACGGCTAAAAACACTGTGCGGTAAACCAGAAGGGAATCCCCCCTGGATACGGATGGAAAAAGGAGGAGAGAGTGGCCAGATTGCAGTGGATCCTTTAGAACAGCGGCAAGGAAGGCAAGCAAAAACCAAGATGGCGTCGGAAGGTGGCAGTTTAACATGGGGCCCTGAACAACAAGAGTTCTTGAAATGCTGTGTGGAAGAGATCAAAAAGGAAATGAAGAAAGAGCTGTTGGCCCCGATACTACAGGCGATCGAAGGGCTAAAGGAGGAACAAAAGACCCAGGAGCGGGAGCTTCGGGTCGTGAAGGCAAAGGCAGCCGAGAATGAGGACGATATACAGGGCCTGGTGGTGAAGACGGAGACGCAGGAGGCACATCAGAAACGATGTGTGGAAAGGTTGGAGGCACTGGAAAACAACGCAAGGAGGAACAACCTGAGGATTCTTGGTCTTCCTGAAGGTGTGGAGGGAGCGGACGTCGGGGCATATGTGAGCACGATGCTGCACTCGTTAATGGGAGCGGAGGCCCCGGCGGGTCCGTTGGAGGTGGACGGAGCATACCGAGTGATGGCGCGAGGACCGAGAGCAGGAGAAATTCCCAGAGCCATAGTGGTGAGATTCCTCCGTTTTAAGGATAGAGAAATGGTCCTTAGATGGGCGAAGAAAACTCGGAGCAGTAAATGGGAGAACGCGGTGATCCGCGTTTATCAAGACTGGAGTGCGGAGGTGGCGAGAAGGAGGGCGAGCATTAATCGGGCCTTGGCGGTGCTTCATAAAAAGAAGATAAAATTTGGAATGCTGCAACCGGCAAGACTGTGGGTCACATATCGAGGGAGGCACCACTACTTTGAGACGGCGGATGAAGCGTGGACTTTTATTGTGGAAGAAAAACTGGAATGAGCGGGTTATTAAAAAGAACGTTTGAACAAAGTGGTGGGGCGAATGTGGGGGGCAAAGAGGGGTTTTATGTACTAATCCTGCAATGTGGTAACTTTTCTCTCTCCCACAGGTGGTGATGGGGGGAGGAGGGGAGGTGGAGGAGATGGGGCGTTGGCCATTGGCGGCGGGGCCAAGGGAGAAGCGCGGGCTTGGTTCCCGCGCTATGATAATCATGGCGGGAATAGAGAAGCAGGAAGGGGGGGGGCGTCGTACGGTGCGAGCCGAGGTCAGGGGGGAAGCCGAGGTCAGCCAGATTTTGCTGACTTCTGGGAGCAACATGGGGGGAGTAATTACGCGTGCGGGGGATCTAGCGGGGGGGGGGGGTGGGAGGGGGGAATTACTGGGTTGCTGCTGCTGGGGAGAGGGGGGAGCTGGTATGGGAGAGGATGGGCGGGGGGGCACCGCCTGGGGGAGATACAGCTGCGTGGGAACCGGGTGAGGAGCTGGAAAAAGGTGATGGCTAATCGACAAGGGGGGGGGGGTAGGAAGCCCCCCAACTCGGCTGATCACGTGGAACGTGAGAGGGATGAACGGGCCGATAAATAGGGCACGGGTACTCGCACACCTTAAGAAACTTAAGGCAGATGTGGTTATGTTACAGGAAACGCACCTGAAACTGATAGACCAGGTTAGGCTACGCAAAGGATGGGTGGGGCAGGTGTTCCATTCGGGGCTAGATGCGAAAAACAGGGGGGTGGCTATATTAGTGGGGAAACGGGTAATGTTCGAGGCAAAGACTATAGTGGCGGATAACGGGGGCAGATACGTGATGGTGAGTGGCAAACTACAGGGGGAGACGGTGGTTTTGGTAAACGTATATGCCCCGAACTGGGATGATGCCAATTTTATGAGGCGGATGCTAGGACGCATTCCGGACCTAGAGATGGGAAAGCTGATAATGGGGGGAGATTTTAATACGGTGTTGGAACCAGGGCTGGATAGGTCGAAGTCCAGGACTGGAAGGAGGCCGGCAGCAGCCAAGGTACTTAAAGATTTTATGGAGCAGATGGGAGGTGTAGACCCGTGGAGATTTAGCAGACCTAGGAGTAAGGAGTTCTCGTTTTTCTCCTATGTCCATAAAGTCTACTCGCGAATAGACTTTTTTGTGCTGGGTAGGGCATTGATCCCGAAGGTGAGGGGAACGGAGTACACGGCTATAGCCATTTCGGATCACGCTCCACACTGGGTGGACTTGGAGATAGGGGAGGAAACAGGAGGGCGCCCACCCTGGAGAATGGACATGGGACTAATGGCAGATGAGGGGGTGTGTCTAAGGGTGAGGGGGTGCATTGAAAAGTACTTGGAACTCAATGATAATGGGGAGGTCCAGGTGGGAGTGGTCTGGGAGGCGTTGAAGGCCGTGGTTAGAGGGGAGCTGATATCAATAAGGGCACATAAAGGGAAGCAGGAGAGTAAGGAACGGGAGCGGTTGCTGCAAGAACTTTTGAGGGTGGACAGACAATATGCGGAAGCACCGGAGGACGGACTGTACAGGGAAAGGCAAAGGCTACATGTAGAATTTGACTTGCTGACTACAGGCACTGCAGAGGCACAATGGAGGAAGGCACAGGGTGTACAGTACGAATATGGGGAGAAGGCGAGCAGGTTGCTGGCACACCAATTGAGGAAAAGGGGAGCAGCGAGGGAAATAGGGGGAGTGAGGGATGAGGAAGGAGAGATGGAGCGGGGAGCGGAGAGAGTGAATGGAGTGTTCAAGACATTTTATAAAAAATTATATGAAGCTCAACCCCCGGATGGGAGGGAGAGAATGATGGGCTTCTTGGATCGGCTGGAATTTCCCAAGGTGGAAGAGCAGGAAAGGGTGGGACTGGGAGCACAGATCGAGGTAGAAGAAGTGGTGAAAGGAATTAGGAGCATGCAGGCGGGAAAGGCCCCGGGACCGGATGGATTCCCAGTCAAATTCTATAGAAAATATGTGCACTTGCTCGCCCCGGTACTGACGAGGACCTTTAATGAGGCAAAGGAAAGGGGACAACTGCCCCCGACTATGTCTGAAGCAACAATATCGCTTCTCTTAAAGAAGGAAAAGGACCCGCTACAATGCGGGTCCTATAGACCTATTTCCCTCCTAAATGTAGAGGCCAAGGTAATGGCAATGAGAATAGAGGAATGTGTCCCGGGGGTGGTCCACGAGGACCAAACTGGGTTTGTGAAGGGGAGACAGCTGAACACGAATATACGGAGGTTGTTAGGGGTAATGATGATGGCCCCACCAGAGGGAGAAACGGAGATAGTAGTGGCGATGGATGCCGAGAAAGCATTTGATAGAGTGGAGTGGGATTATTTGTGGGAGGTGTTGAGGAGATTTGGTTTTGGAGAGGGGTATGTTAGATGGGTGCAGCTGTTGTATAGGGCCCCAGTGGCGAGCGTGGTCACGAATGGACGGGGATCTGCATATTTTCGGCTCCATAGAGGGACAAGGCAGGGATGCCCTCTGTCCCCATTATTGTTTGCACTGGCGATTGAGCCCCTGGCGATAGCGTTGAGGGGTTCCAAGAAGGGGAGGGGAGTACTTAGGGGAGGAGAAGAGCACCGGGTATCTTTGTATGCGGACGATTTGCTACTATACGTGGCGGACCCGGCGGAGGGGATGCCAGAAATAATGCGGATACTTGGGGAGTTTGGGGATTTTTCAGGGTATAAATTGAACATGGGGAAAAGTGAGTTGTTTGTGGTGCATCCAGGGGAGCAGAGTAGAGAAATAGAGGACCTACCGTTGAGGAAGGTAACAAGGGACTTTCGTTACCTGGGGATCCAGATAGCTAAGAATTGGGGCACATTGCATAGGTTAAATTTAACGCGGTTGGTGGAACAGATGGAGGAGGATTTCAAGAGATGGGATATGGTATCCCTGTCAATGGCAGGGAGGGTGCAGGCGGTTAAGATGGTGGTCCTCCCAAGATTCCTCTTTGTGTTTCAGTGCCTCCCGGTGGTGATCACGAAGGCTTTTTTTAAAAGGATTGAAAAGAGCATCATGGGTTTTGTGTGGGCCGGGAAGACCCCGAGAGTGAGGAAGGGATTCTTACAGCGTAGCAGGGATAGGAGGGGGCTGGCACTACCGAGCCTAAGTGAGTATTATTGGGCCGCTAATATTTCAATGGTGAGTAAGTGGATGGGAGAGGAGGAGGGAACGGCGTGGAAGAGATTAGAGAGGGCGTCCTGTAGGGGGACTAGCCTACAGGCTATGGTGACAGCCCCATTGCCGTTCTCACCGAGGAACTACACCACAAGCCCGGTGGTGGTGGCTACACTGAAGATTTGGGGACAGTGGAGACGGCATAGGGGAAAGACTGGAGCCTTGGGGGGGTCCCCGATAAGAAACAACCATAGGTTTGCCCCGGGGGGAATGGATGGGGGATATGGAATGTGGCAAAGAGCAGGAATAACGCAACTGAAAGATCTGTTTGTGGATGGGAAGTTCGCGAGTCTGGGAGCGCTGACCGAGAAATATGGGTTGCCCCAAGGGAATGCATTCAGGTATATGCAACTGAGGGCTTTTGCGAGGCAACAGGTGAGGGAATTCCCGCAGCTCCCGACACAAGAGGTGCAGGACAGAGTGATCTCAAAGACATGGGTGGGGGATGGTAAGGTGTCAGATATATATAGGGAAATGAGGGATGAAGGGGAGACTATGGTAGATGAACTAAAACGGAAATGGGAAGAAGAGCTGGGGGAGGAGATCGAGGAGGGGCTGTGGGCAGATGCCCTAAGCAGGGTAAACTCGTCGTCCTCGTGTGCCAGGCTAAGCCTGATTCAGTTTAAGGTATTACACAGGGCACATATGACTGGAGCACGGCTCAGTAAATTTTTTGGGGTGGAGGATAGGTGTGCGAGGTGCTCGAGAAGCCCAGCGAATCATACCCATATGTTTTGGTCATGCCCGGCACTACAGGGGTTTTGGATGGGGGTGACAAAGGTGCTTTCAAAAGTAGTAGGAGTCCGGGTCGAACCAAGCTGGGGGTTGGCTATATTTGGGGTTGCACAAGAGCCGGGAGTGCAGGAGGCGAGAGAGGCCGATGTTTTGGCCTTTGTGTCCCTAGTAGCCCGGCGCAGGATATTGCTAATGTGGAAAGAAGCCAAGCCCCCGGGGGTGGAGACCTGGATAAATGACATGGCGGGGTTTATAAAGCTAGAGCGGATTAAGTTCGTCCTAAGGGGGTCGGCTCAAGGGTTCACCAGGCGGTGGCAACCGTTCGTCGAATACCTCGCAGCAAGATAGACGGAATGGGAAAAAGAAGGCAGCAGCAGCAGCCCAGGATCGGGGGGGGGGGGGGGGGGGGGGCGGGGGGGGGGTGGGGGGGTGGGGGGAGGAACCAGAAGGACTCTCAGGGTTGTTAATATATACTGTATAGTATGTATAGGTCGTTGCTACAGATAATTATATATTGGACTGTTAAATTATATTTTTGGAGAGTGTTACTTGTGACAAGGCAGTTGCCAATTAGGGCTAGTTTTCATTTTTGTTATTTATTATTTATTCATTTTTTTTTGTTTATAAAATAGGTCATTGCTATTTGTGTTGTTATAATATTGTGTAAAGGATGCACAATGTACTGTGTTGGTTGACCAAAAATTTTCAATAAAATATTTCATAAAAAAAAAATGTTATGGTTGAAGCTAATTGAGAAGTAAATTGGGAAGGGGGGAGACATTGGGAAATGTGGGCGCCGGTGAGGGGGGAAAGACGGGACATAGTTGGAGAATGGCGTAGGGGAGGGGGAGGGGAAAGGGAGCTGCGACATAAGAGGCGGGTCAGGTAAAGGGATGTTCCCGCGCCAGAAAGAATAAGGCGGGAAGACAGGCGCAAGGCGGATGGGAGTTCCCCACACGGGGGGGTCGAGGAGTGAGCAGGAGTAGCCGGGGTCAGTTGAAGTCAGCTGACTTACGGAAGTAATATGGGGGGAGCAATCACGCTAGAAAGAGATCTAGCGGGGAGGGGGGGGGGGAAACAACTGGGTTGCTGCTGCGGAAATCCAAAAGGAAATGGCTAAAGAGTGGGTGGACGGGGATAGTGTGCGACGCTGGGGGAGCGAGTGGGAGCGCGGAGGCGGGATATGGGACTGGCCTAGAGAAGGTAATGGCTAGTCGACACGGGAGGGGGGCAGGTAGCCCCCTAGTGAGGCTGATCACGTGGAACGTGAGAGGCCTGAACGGACCGATAAAAAGGGCCCGAGTGCTTGCGCATTTGAAAGGACTAAGGGCAGACGTGGTTATGCTCCAAGAGACGCACCTAAAGGTGGCGGACCATGTTAGGTTAAGGAAAGGATGGGTGGGACAGGTATTCCACTCAGGACTAGACGCAAAGAACAGAGGGGTGGCCATTTTGGTGGGGAAACGGGTAGCATTTGAAGCAAAGAACATCGTAGCAGATAGCGGAGGTAGATATGTAATGGTGAGTGGCAGGCTGGAGGGAATGGAGGTCGTGTTGGTTAATGTGTATGCCCCAAACTGGGACGATGCGGGATTTATGAGACGGATGCTGGGGCATATACCGGACCTGGAGGTAGGAAACTTGATTTTAGGAGGAGACTTTAATACGGTGCTGGACCCGGGGCTAGATAGATCCAGCTCAAGGACCGGAAGAAGGCCGGCAGCGGCCAAGGTACTTGAGGGGTTTATGGACCAAATGGGGGGAGTGGATCCATGGCGATTTCTTAGACCTAGGGCTAGGGAGTTCTCCTTCTTCTCCCATGTCCATAAAGTGTACTCCCGGATAGATTTTTTTGTTTTGGGAAGGTCGTTGATCTCTAGAGTGGAAGAAGCTGAGTACTCAGCCATAGCGGTTTCGGACCATGCCCCACACTGGGTGGACCTGGAATTAGGAGAGGAAAGGGAGCAGAGAACACTCTGGCGATTAGATGTGGGATTGATGGCGGATGAGGGAGTGTGTGCAAGAGTGCGGGGGTGTATTGAGAGATATCTGGAGGTCAATGACGACGGCGAGGTCCCTGTGGGAGTGGTATGGGAAGCACTAAAAGCGGTGGTCAGAGGAGAGCTGATCTCCATTGGGGCCCACAAAAGGAAAACAGAGGCCAAGGAAAGGGAAAGATTACTTGGGGAGATTTTAAGGGTGGATAGGGAATTTTCAGAGACCCCGGAGGAGGAACTGTACAGGGAGAGGAGACGACTCCAGATGGAGTTTGACCTTCTGACCACCAGAAAGGCGGAGGTGCTGTGGAGGAAGGCACAGGGGAGGAGGTATGAATATGGGGAAAAGGCGAGTCGCCTGTTGGCTCATCAATTGCAAAAGAGGACAGCAGCGAGGGAGATAGGAGGAATTAGGGACGAAAGTGGAGACACGGTTCGAAGGGCAGGAAAGATAAATGAGGTGTTCAAGACCTTCTATGAGGGACTGTATAGGTCCCAACCCCCGGAGGGAGAGGAGGGGATGCGGCAGTTCCTGGACCAATTGAGGTTCCCGAAAGTGGAGGAGCAGGAGGTGGTAGGCCTGGGGGCACCGATTGGGGTGGACGAGGTTATTAAGGGATTGGGAAGCATGCAAGCAGGGAAGGCCCCGGGACCAGACGGGTTCCCGGTGGAATATTACAGAAAATATGTGGACTTGTTGGCCCCGTTGATGGTGAGGACGTTCAATGAGGCCAGGGAAGGGGGGACTCTACCCCCGACGATGTCGGAGGCGACGATATCGCTAATTTTGAAGAGGGATAAAGATCCGTTGCAGTGCGGGTCCTATAGACCTATTTCATTATTGAACGTGGACCCCAAATTGTTGGCAAAGGTACTGGCATTGAGGATAGAGGACTGTGTCCCGGGGGGGGGTGCACGAAGACCAGACAGGGTTCGTAAAAGGGAGACAACTGAATGTTAACGTGCGACGACTATTAGGGGTGATAATGATGCCCCCAGTGGAGGGGGAGGCAGAGATAGTGGCGGCAATGGATGCAGAGAAGGCATTTGATAGGGTGGAGTGGGAGTATTTATGGGAAGTGTTAAGGAGGTTTGGGTTAGGGAACGGGTTTATTAGCTGGGTTAGACTTCTTTATGGGGCTCCAACGGCAAGTGTAGTTACAGGTCGACAAAGATCGGAGTATTTCCGACTATATAGGGGAACAAGACAGGGATGCCCGCTGTCTCCATTGTTGTTCGCGTTGGCAATTGAACCTCTGGCCATGGCGTTGAGAGACTCCAGGAAATGGAGAGGGGTGATTAGAGGGGGAGAAGAACACCGAGTCTCGTTATACGCAGATGACCTATTGTTATACGTGTCGGACCCAGCGGGGGGGATGATAGAGGTTATGCGAATTTTGAGGGGGTTCGGGGATTTCTCGGGGTATAGGCTAAACATGGGGAAGAGTGAATTATTTGTGATACATCCAGGGGACCAGAGTAGAGAGTAGAAGGCTTGCCTCTAAGGAAAGTGGAAAGAAACTTCCGATACCTGGGGATTCAGATCGCTAGGAGCTGGGGAACCTTGCACAGACTTAATCTGACACGGCTGGTAGAACAAATGGAGGAGGACTTCAAGAGGTGGGACATGCAGCCTCTGTCGCTGGCGGGCAGGGTGCAAGCAATCAAGATGATGGTCCTCCCGAGGTTCTTATTTGTATTTCAATGTCTCCCTATACTAATCACCAAGACCTTTTTTAATAAAATAGACAGGAGCATAACGAGCTTCGTGTGGGCAGGGAAAGTTCCGAGAGTAAGGAGGGGGTTCCTTCAGCGTAGTAGAGACAGAGGAGGATTGGCACTACCGAACTTGGGCGATTACTATTGGGCCGCCCATGTGGCAATGATACGTAAATGGATGATGGAGGGTGAGGGAGCGGCGTGGAAAAGATTGGAGAGAAAGTCCTGTAAAGGGACGAGTTTAGAGGCGCTGGTGACGGCGCCGCTACCGTTCTCACCTAAAAGGTTTACCACGAATCCGGTGGTGGCGGCAACATTAAATATCTGGGGACAGTGGAGGCAACAGAGAGGGGTGCGGGGAGCCCTGGTGGGGTCCCCAATCAGGAACAACCATAGGTTCACCCCAGGAAGAATGGATGGAGGATTTCAGAGCTGGCACCAGTTGGGAATTAGGAGGGTGGGAGATTTGTTTATAGATGGGACTTTTGCGAGCTTGGGAGCATTGGAGGAAAAGTATGGGCTGCCCCGGGGAAATTTCTTGAGATATATGCAGGTGAGGGCGTTTACTAGACAACAGGTGAGGGAATTTCCGTTGCTCCCGACACAGGGGATTCAGGACAGAGTGCTTTCAGGGGTGTGGGTCGGAAAGGGCAAGGTGTCAGAGATATACCGAGAGATGAGGGAAGAGGGGGAGGAGTCGGTGGGCGAACTAAAAGGAAAGTGGGAAGAAGAACTAGGGGAGGAGATAGAGGAGGGTATGGGGCTGATGCCCTAAGCAGGGTAAATTCCTCTTCCTCATGCGCCAGGCTTAGCCTGATTCAATTCAAGGTGCTACATAGAGCACACATAACGGGAGCAAGATTTGAGCAGGTTCTTTGGAGTGGAGGACAGATGTGGGAGGTGTGGCGGGAGCCCGGCAAACCACGCACATATGTTTTGGGCGTGCTCGGCACTGGAAGGGTATTGGAAGGGAGTGACTGGAGTGATTTCGAACGTGGTGAAGGCCCGGGTCAAACCAGGCTGGGGGTTAGCTCTATTTGGAGTTGCGGATGAGCCGGGAGTGCAGGAGGCGAAAGAGGCCGACTTTGTGGCCTTTGCGTCCCTAGTAGCCCGGCGCAGGATCCTACTCATGTGGAAGGAGGCGAAACCCCCCGGACTGGAGGCTTGGGTAAATGATATGGCGGGGTTCATTAAATTGGAGCAGATAAAGTTTGCCCTGAGAGGGTCGGCTCAAGGGTTCACCAGGCGGTGGCAGCCATTTCTCGACTACCTAGGGGAACATTAGAGGGAAGACAGATGACCAGCAGCAGCAACCCAGGGGGGAGGGGGGGGGGGGGGGTGTTTAGTTTAGTTTATGTTAAAAGATAATGGGGTTTTGTTATTTGTGTATTGTTAAAAATTTCTTTATTGTTACGTTTGCTTTGTAAGAGGGGAAAAATTGTTATCATAGATTATCATAGAATTTACGGTGCAGAAGGAGGCCATTCGGCCTATCGAGTCTGCACCGGCTCTTGGAAAGAGCACCCTACCCAAGGTCAACACCTCCACCCTATCCCCATGACCCAGTAATCCCACCCAACACTAAGGGCAATTTTGGACACTAAGGGCAATTTATCATGGCCAATCCACCTAACCTGCACATCTTTGGACTGTGGGAGGAAACCGGAGCACCCGGAGGAAACCCACGCACACACGGGGAGGATGTGCAAACTCCACACAGACAGTGACCCAAGCCGGAATCAAACCTGGGACCCTGGAGCTGTAAAGCGATTGTGCTATCCACAATGCTACCGTGCTGCCCCCAACCATGTTGTCTGGAAAAAATTCTCAATAAAATATATTTTTTTAAAAAATAAAATAAATTCCCCCTTTAGCTGTTCCAATTTAATAACAAGACCCCATAAACCAGAAAACCCTTTTCAAAGGGATGGCCCAGCACACAGCACTCAAGACCTAATACGGATGCTCCTGTTTTCTTTCCAAAACAGCAGGTTTGAATTTCTTCCAGAAGACAGTTATTTCATTTCAGGTTATCAAGCAGTCTGGAAAACAGCTTTTAAAATGCAGATAGAGAAAACCCTTCTTTCAACCTGGGCAGAGAAAAAAACAGTTCAAACTCAAAGCGAGTAAAACCAACTCCCAGAGCCACAGCCCAGCTCCACCCACACAATGACATCACTGAAGCCATGTGATAAGACAAAAACATTTCTTAAAGGGACACTCCCATGGCAGAGGAAAGAGGATAAAATGCTGGAAAGACACAAAAGGGAACAATGTGGGAGGGAGGGGGAACCCCCCCCCCCCGCAACCACAGGAAAAACACAGCCAACGTCGACGGGGAAGAAAAGAAAGGGGGCGAGAGGAAAGGGAGAAAAGGGGGGGGAACCCCTCCCTGAAAAACTGACCGAGGGGACACAAGGGAGTGGGGAGGGGAGGGGGGAGCGGTGGGGGGGGGGGGTGGGGGGGGACACATGCCGAGCCAGAGGGCAGCAGAATATAAATAGGCAAATTAAGGGAAGGACAAGACAAATCTTCTTACAGTAAGTAAATAAACATGGCCAACAATGTACAGAACTGGTTATAAATTTTGAAAATGCCAATAAAAAGATTTTGTTTAAAAAATGTTGTGTTATGAAATCCTTGATAATGGCTCTAGCAACTTCCCAATACCAACGTTAGGTTCACTGGTCGAAAGTTCCCTGTTTTTTCTCTACCTCCCTTTTTGAACAGTGGGGTTATATTAGCTGTTAAGTAATGGGTTAAGAGACATTGCAATTAGTTGTCTCATTTATGTTAAGTATCCATTAATTGACACTGATATGTAAAGGGGCTTCAGGTGGCCTCTGTCAGGTGGTGTGTTGTTAAGAGTTTTGTGCAGAGGCTGTGGAAGTGAAATAAATGGTGTTTGGTGAAAAGGAACAAGAATTTTAGACTCTTCATTTCACAGCAACTAAAACGTCTAACAATGGTAGCAGAGGATGGTTGCTGTGCAAATGTGAAGGTTTGAAAGATACAACTTTTCCTGATCAAACCAAGGAGTGAGTGAGAATGAAAAAAAAAAACATGGCTGAACCCAGGATAAAGATGGCTGGATATGACTATCCTCCCTTATTTTCTGAAAGGGAATCGTACGACCAATGGAGAAGTGCAGTAGTTATGTGGACTAAAGTAACTGCTTTGGGAAAGAGAAAACAAGGTATGGCATTGGCTCTTTCTCTACCGGCAGTAAAATCCGAAACAAAGTGCTTTCTGAGCTGGAATTGGAAGAGATAGACTCAGAAGAAGATCTGGAGACTTCATTACATTATATGGATAAGATTTATAAGAAAGATGACTTGTTAAGTGCGTATGAAGCATGGTCGGATTTTGATAAGTTCCGGAAAATGGAGGATATCTCCATGGAAGACTATATAATGGAATTTGGCAGACTATATAAAAGGCTGCAGAGACACAATCTGGAATTTCCACAGTCTGTGTTGGCCTTTAAATTACTTGACTGTGCTAGAGTGAGCAACATGGATAGGCTCCTGGTTTTGACAGGAGTTCAGTTTACTGATAAGGATACCTTATTCGAACAGATGACAAAAGCTTTACAAATGTTTCTGGGGAAACATTCGATTCCGATGGCTCTGATGACCCAAATAGGTCAGCCTGCAATAAGGCAGAATATGGAACATACACTAGTAACAGGATGGCAAAATCGTACGGCTACGAACAGGGCTCAAGACTATAGACGGAGACCAAGACAAGGAAATTATGAAGACAGAAACCCAGTTAGAACCTACAATAGGAAGATGAACCCCAGAAATGCACGGGGCATGATAAATCGATGTTTTTGATGTGACTCTCAATACCATTATGCGTTCAACTGTACAACTCGTTATGATAGAGTGTTTGAAGCGACACATGACACGGAAGAGTCAGAAGAGGAAAAAGATAGTGACCAGAAAGAAGGCATTGTCCTATTGACAAGCAGTTTTACGCCGGTAATGAGGGTGTTGGTTGCAGAATCCTTCAACTCTGCTGTATTGGACAGTGGCTGCACATCTACTGTGTGTGGAATTGACTGGTTAAAATGTTACCTGGACTCTTTGAATGCTGAAAATCGTAACAAGGTTAAGGAATTTGAAAGTTCCACAAGTTTCAGGTTTGGGGATGATAATACTCTGAAGTCACTGAAAAGAGTGGTGATCCCTTGCAATATTGCCGGAGTGAATCATTTCATTAGCACGGATGTTGTATCAAGTGAGATACCTTTGCTTCTGAGCAGACCATCGATGAAGAAAGCACACATGAAACTGGATATGGATCAGGATAAGGCAACAGTTTTTGGAAAGACGGTGGACTTACAATTTACACAGTTGGGATATTATTGTATTCCATTACTGACAAACAATTTTTCAAGTAGAGTGGTTAAGGATGTGTTAATGGCAGTTGAAAATGGGACTTTAGCTGATAAAAAGCTTGTGGTATTAAAACTGCACAGGCAATTTGCACATCCGTCTCCTCAGAGGCTGAAAAATTTATTAAAGGATGCAGGGGTAAGGGATGACGACTATACTAAACTGATAGAACAGGTTAGTGACTCCAGTGAAGGTTGTAGGAAGTACAGAAGGACGACACCAGCACGACCGATAGTAACCCTACCTTTGGCCAGGGATTTTAACGACATTGTGGCCATGGACCTTAATATCTGGGATAAAGCAAATAATATATTTATTTTGCATTTTGTAGATTTAGCAACCAGATTTAGTCAATCAACAATTGTACGAAGTAAAGAAAAGAGAGTAATTCTGGATCAAATCGTGGAAAAATGGATAGGGACAGGAATGGGTCTACCGGCAAATTTCCTTACGGACAATGGGGGAGAATTTGCTAATGATGAGTTTAGGGATATGTGTGAAAACATGAATATCAGAGTCATGAATACAGCTGCAGAAAGCCCATTTAGTAATGGTGTCTGTGAAAGAAACCATGCTGTCATCGATGACATGCATCGGAAAATTTTGGCAGATCGACCAAATTGCAGACTAAATTCAGCTTTAGCATGGGCAGTACATGCAAAGAATTCATTGCAGATGGTTGGGGGCTATAGTCCTTATCAATTAGTGTTTGGTAGAAATCCTAAAATTCCGTCCATTTTGGATGACCAGCCTCCGGTTTGGGAGGGGACTACAATTAGCTCTGGTTTTGCTGAACATTTAAATGCATTACATCGCAGTAGAAAAGCTTTCCTCTAGGTCATTGATAAAAATGACAAACAGCAACGGCCCCAGAACAGATCCTTGTGGTACTCCACTTGTGACTGTACTCCATTCTGAACATTTCCCATCAACCACCACCCTCTGTCTTCTTTCAGCTAGCCAATTTCTGATCCACATCTCTAAATCACCCTCAATCCCCAGCCTCCGTATTTTCTGCAATAGCCTACCGTGGGGAACCTTATCAAACGCTTTGCTGAAATCCATATACACCACATCAACTGCTCTACCCTCATCTACCTGTTCAGTCACCTT
This sequence comes from Scyliorhinus torazame, assembly GCF_047496885.1. Taxonomy (NCBI): domain Eukaryota; kingdom Metazoa; phylum Chordata; class Chondrichthyes; order Carcharhiniformes; family Scyliorhinidae; genus Scyliorhinus; species Scyliorhinus torazame. The sequence continues at coordinate 110,602,710 of NC_092707.1, forward strand.
CTCAAAGAACTCAATAAGGTTTGTGAGGCATGACCTACCCTTCACAAAGCCATGCTGACTATCCCTGATCATATTATTCCTATCTAGATGATTATAAATCTTGTCTCTCATAATCCCCTCCAAGACTTTACCCACTACAGACGTGAGGCTCACCGGTCTATAGTTGCGGGGGTTGTCTCTGCTCCCCTTTTTGAACAAAGGGACCACATTTGCTATCCTCCAGTCCTCTGGCACTATTCCTGTAGCCAATGATGACATAAAAATCAAAGCCAAAGGTCCAGCAATCTCTTCCCTGGCCTCCCAGAGAATCCTAGGATAAATCCCATCAGGTCCCGGGGACTTATCTATTTTCAGCCTGTCCAGAATTGCCAACACCTCTTCCCTACGTACCTCAATGCCATCTATTCTATTAGCCTGGGGCTCAGCATTCTCCTCCACAACATTATCTTTTTCCTGAGTGAATACTGACGAAAAATATTCATTTAGTATCTCGCCTATCTCTTCAGACTCCACACACAATTTCCCATCCCTGTCCTTGACTGGTCCTACTCTTTCCCTAGTCATTCGCTTATTCCTGACATACCTATAGAAAGCTTTTGGGTTTTCCTTGATCCTTCCTGCCAAATACTTCTCATGTCCCCTCCTTGCTCGTCTTAGCTCTCTCTTTAGATCCTTCCTCGCTACCTTGTAACTATCCATCGCCCCAACCGAAACTTCACACCTCATCTTCACATAGGCCTCCTTCTTCCTCTTAACAAGAGATTCCACTTCCTTGGTAAACCACGGTTCCCTCGCTCGACGCCTTCCTCCCTGTCTGACCGGTACATACTTATCAAGAACACGCAGTAGCTGATCCTTGAACAAGCCCCACTTATCCAGTGTGCCCAACACTTGCAGCCTACTTCTCCACCTTATCCCCCCCAAGTCACGTCTAATGGCATCATAATTGCCCTTCCCCCAGCTATAACTCTTGCCCTGCGGTGTATACTTATCCCTTTCCATCATTAACGTAAACGTCACCGAATTGTGGTCACTGTCCCCAAAGTGCTCTCCTACCTCCAAATCCAACACCTGGCCTGGTTCATTACCCAAAACCAAATCCAACGTGGCCTCGCCTCTTGTTGGCCTGTCAACATATTGTTTCAGGAAACCCCCCTGCACACACTGTACAAAAAACGACCCATCTATTGTACTCGAACTATATCTTTTCCAGTCAATATTTGGAAAGTTAAAGTCTCCCATAATAACTACCCTGTTACTTTCGCTCTTATCCAAATCATCTTCGCCATCCTTTCCTCTACATCCCTAGAACTATTAGGAGGCCTATAAAAAACTCCCAACAGGGTGACCTCTCGTTTCCTGTTTCTAACTTCAGCCCATACTACCTCGGAAGAAGAGTCCCCATCTAGCATCCTCTCCGCCACCGTAATACTGCTCTTGACTAGCAGCGCCACACCTCCCCCTCTTTTGCCTCCTTCTCTGAGCTTACTAAAACACCTAAACCCCGGAACCTGCAACATCCATTCCTGTCTCTGCTCTATCCATGTCTCCGAAATGGCCACAACATCGAAGTCCCAGGTACCAGCCCATGCTGCCAGTTCCCCTACCTTGTTTCGTATACTCCTGGCATTGAAGTAGACACACTTCAAACCACCTACCTGAACACTGGCCCCCTCCTGCGACGTCAAATCTGTGCTCCTGACCTCTATACTCTCATTCTCCCTTACCCTAAAACTACAATCCAGGTTCCCATGCCCCTGCTGCATTAGTTTAAACCCCCCCAAAGAGCACTAACAAATCTCCCCCCCAGGATATTTGTGCCCCTCAGGTTCAGATGTAGACCATCCTGTCTGTAGAGGTCCCACCTTCCCCAGAAAGAGCCCCAGTTATCCAGAAATCTGAATCCCTCCCGCCTGCACCATCCCTGTAGCCACGTGTTTAAATGCTCTCTCCCTATTCCTCATCTCACTATCACGTGGCACGGGCAACAACCCAGAGATAACAACTCTGTTTGTTCTAGTTCTGAGCTTCCATCCTAGCTCCCTGAAAGCCTGCCTGACATCCTTGTCCCCTTTCGTACCTATGTCGTTAGTGCCAATGTGGACCACGACTTGGGGCTGCTCCCCCTCCCCCCTAAGGACCCGGAAAACATGATCCGAGACATCACGTACCCTTGCACCTGGGAGGCAACATACCAAACGTGAGTCTCTCACGCTCCCACAAAATCTCCTATCTGTGCCCCTGACTATAGAGTCCCCAATTACTAATGCTCTGCTCCTCTCCCCCCTTCCCTTCTGAGCAACAGGGACAGACTCCGTGCCAGAGGCCCGTACCCCATGGCTTACCCCTGGTAAGTCGTCCCCCCACAAGTATCCAAAGCGGTATACTTGTTTCTCAGGGGAACGACCGCAGGGGATCCCTGCACTGACTGCTTTTTCCCAGTCCCTCTTACAGTTACCCACCTATCTCCAATCTTTGGTGTAACTAATTCCCTGAAGCTGCTATCTATGACCCCTTCTGCCTCCCGAATGATCCGAAGTTCTTCCAACTCCAGCTCCAGTTCCCTAACTCGGTCTTGGAGGAGCTGGAGATGGCAGCACTTCCTGCAGGTAAAATCAGCAGGGACACTAACTGCATCCCTCACCTCAAACATCCTGCAGGAGGAACATTGCATTCCCTTCCCTGCCATTCCTCTAACTTTCTACCAAGATCTGGCTAACAACTAAATTAAATTTTTTATAAAAAATAATAATAATATAATAAAATAAAGTAATGGTGCCTGTGAAAGAAATCATGCTGTCATCGATGACATGCTTCTGAAAATTTTGGCAGATCGACCAAATTGCAGGCTAAATTCAGCTTTAGCATGGGCAGTACATGCAAAGAATTCATTGCAGATAGTTGGGGGCTATAGTCCTTATCAATTAGTGTTTGATAGAAATCCTAAAATTCCATCCATTTTGGATGACCAGCCTCCAGCTTGGGAGGGGACTACAATTAGCTCTGGTTTTGCTGAACATTTAAATGCATTACATAGCAGTAGAAAAGCTTTTTTGGAAGCAGAAGTTTCTGAAAGGATTCGCAGAGCTTTAAGACATAACGTGCGGCCATCAGATGCCGTTTTTCAGCAAGGAGGCATGGTGTACTATAAGAGAGACAATTCTAATGAATTGAAAGGCCCAGGGAAGGTCCTAGGCATAGATGGCAAAACAATTATTTTGCAACATGGTAATCAAACTGTTCGGGTCCATTCATCAATGATAATGGGTACAGATTACAAATTTTCAAATTTAGACAGAGCAGACAGACATGACAAGGAACCAGAGTCATCTGGTACGCATGTGTTACAGAACTATGAGGACCAATTAACTGATATAGACAGGGTTTCTGTGGAGGAACACACTTCTGGTGAATTAAAACAGACCATTTTTCCGAAAGGGCAACTGCCAAAAGTTGGTACAAAAGTGACATACTTGCCTGAAGGGTCGAGTCAATGGAAGGATGCAACTGTTATTAGTAGAGCAGGGAAGGCCACTGGAAAGTATAAACATTGGTTGAATGTACAGCATTCAGGGGAAGGAGTCAAGACAATGGATTGGGAAAACGAAGTACAAAAATGGAGGGCTCAGAAACGCAGTGCCAGTTCAGATAGTACATCGGATAGTGAGCAGGTCCACAGGAAAAGGTCGAGAACCACTGAAAGGACATCCCACAGCAGAAGGGAAAGATCAAGCAGTAGCAGTACAGGACGAGATACCAGGCGGGAGAGGGGACGTAGTTTATCAAGATCTCGGAACATGAGTAAGACTATGAATACTAATAGGAGTAGAAGCCCACATGCACGTGAGATTTTGGTGGCTTCAAATAAATTAAATGAAAAAGTTGTTAAAGAAGCTAAACAGCAAGAATTGCATAGTTGGAGTGAATTTTGGGTATACACGGAAGTACCGGATAGGGGACAAAGAGCTCTATCCCACAGATGGATTTGCACGGAAAACGTTGTTCCGGATGGAACTTATAAGGCAAAGGCCAGGCTCGTGGCAAGGGGATTTGAAGAAAACTGAGAAGATCAGGATTTAAGGGTAGATTCACCTACAGCAGGAAAGGTTATTTTAAAGATCTTCTTGGCTCTATTAGCCACAAAGGCATGGGAATGCAAATCTATAGATATAAAAGCTGCCTTTTTGCAGGGGCATCAGCTCCAGAGAGACATTTTTCTCCGTCCTCCTAAAGAAGCAACTAACACAGAAGGGGTACTCTGGAAGTTGAACAAATGTGTATATGGATTAAATGATGCATCTAGAGTGTGGTATTTTTCGGTAAGGTCAGTTTTGTTAAAGTTAGGCAGTTGCCAGTTGAAATCAGATCCTTCAATGTTTTACTGGCACTATAAAGGAAATCTTTCTGGCATTTTTATGATGCATGTCGATTATTTTTTGTGGGGTGGGACTAGTGATTTTGAAGTTATTGTAACCTCTGGTTTGAGGAAAGAATTCAGGGTTGGAAGTCAGGCTTCCGGTGCATTTAAATATATTGGACTGGAAATTGGACAGACTAAATTAGGGGCAACTTTACGTCAGCAATCTTATTTGGAAAGCATCACCCCAATAGCAATTAGTCGTGGCCGAGTTTCACAAAAAGACGCAATGGTTTCAAAGATAGAAAAAGAGCAACTGCGAAGTGTAACTGGGCAACTGAACTGGTTAGGTAGACAGACTAGACCGGACATGAGTTTTGATGCCTTAGAGTTGAGTACAAAAATGAATGATCCCAAAGTGGAAGAAATAATCAGAGCAAATAAAGTGTTGGCCAAACTAAAAATGCAGGATTGTGTTTTGAAGTTCACGGTTTTAGGTGACCTTAAGCACTTGAAACTCATAGTTTATAGTGATGCATCCTACGCAGATTTATGTGATGGGGTTTCAAGCGCAGGAGGTTTTATAATTTTCCTTTTGGGGAACAATGGTAAATGTTGCCCACTTGTGTGGGAAACAAAGAAAATAAGGAGAGTGGTAAAAAGCACTTTGGCTGCTGAGACATTAAGCCTTGTAGAGGCGGTGGATATGGCTTTTTATATAAGTATGATATTGACAGAAATTTGAGGATTAGGGGATTTGAGTAATATACCTATTGACTGTCACATTGACAATAAATCCCTGTGGGAAAATGTGCACTCTACAAAAAGTGTCAATGAAAAGAGGTTACGGATAGACATCGGAAGTTTGAAGCAGATGTTGGACAGAGGGGAAATAACAAAAATTAAATGGGTCGACGGGAGCTATCAACTGTCAGACTGTTTTACGAAAAGAGGGGCGAGTTCACAAAAACTTTAGGATATTGTTAATGAAGGGCGCTTGTTTCTGTGACTGTTTTTTTTTCTTTCTCGTCCAAACAAAAAAAAAAGAAAAGGGGGGGACGCCATGTGTGTCTTTGAGGTTCTTGAAATTTTGTTTTCACCTAATTTTTTTTTTCTCCAAGGAAGGGGAGACTGTTAAGTAATGGGTTAAGAGACATTGCAATTAGTTGCCTCATTTATGTTCAGTATCCATTAATTGACACTGAGATGTAAAGGGGCTTCAGGTGGCCTCTGTCAGGTGGTGTGTTGTTAAGAGTTTTGTGCAGAGGCTGTGGAAGTGAAATAAATGGTGTTTGGTGAAAAGGAACAAGAACTTTAGACTCTTCATTTCACAGCAACTAAAAGGTCGAACAATAGCTACCCTCCAATCTGTAGGAAACATTCCAGAGTCCAAAGAATTTTGGAAAATGACCACCAATGGATCTACTATTTCTAGGACCACTTCCGTAAGTATTCTGGGATGAAGATTATCAGGCTCTGGAGATTTTTCCACCATTAATTTCACCAAAACCATTTCTTTACTAATACTAACTTCGTTCAGCTCCTCATTGAAACTATTGTTTTTCAGAACTACCGGAACATTGTTCATGTCTTCCTTTGCAAAGGCAGAAGCAAAGTATGAATTTGGTTCCTCAGCCATTTCTTTATTCCCCGTTATGAATTCCTCCATTTCAGACTGTAAGGGGCCTACATCAGTTTTTATCAATCTTTTTCTCTTTACATACCTATAGAAACATTTGCAGCCAGTTTTTATGCTACCCACTAGCTTACTTTCAAATTGTATTTTCCCCTTCTTAATCAATCCCTTGGTTTGCCATTACTGAATTTTAAATTATTCCCAACCCCCAAGTCTATGCCTCTCCTTTGAATCTAATACTATCACTAATTTCCCTTGTAAGCCTTGGTTTGACTCCTGAGTATAACTCCTGGGGATAGCCCTCTTGCTCCCAACACATGACCTCTTTTATAGCCACGTCATTGTGTTCTCATGTCTACACCATGTTTGGTTAAAATGCTAAACCTCCCATCTACCTGTGGGTGTATCTTCACACATGGTCTGAAATGGTCCAACAAGGTCCACCGTTGCCTTATTATGATCTCCAGAGACTCACAGCTTTAAATAGAAATTTGAATTTCCAGTTAATAATTGACAACAATATTCCATATTTTAAGCCTTTTACTGTAACCAAAGGTTAAAGGTTCTATTGACTAACCACCATATTTGTACAGTTTTGGTGTCCTTATCTGAGGAAGGATGTTCGTGCTATGAAGGGAGTGCAGTGAAAGTTTACCAGTCTGATTCCTGGGATGGCAGGACAACAAATAACAAAGAACAAAGAAACGTACAGCTCAGGAACAGGCCCTTCGGCCCTCCAAGCCCGTGCCGACCATGCTGGCCGTCTACACTAAAATATTCTACACTTCCTGGGTCCGTATCCCCCTATTCCCATCCCATTCATGTATTTGTCAAGATGCCCCTTAAATGTCACTATCGTCCCTGCTTCCACCACCTCCTCCGGCAGCGAGTTCCAGGCACCCACTACCCCCTGTGTAAAATAAACTTGCCTCGTACATCTACTCTAAACCTTGCCCCTCGCACCTTAAACCTATGCCCCCTAGTAATTGACCCCTCTACCCTGGGAAAAAGCCTCTGACTATCCACTCTGTCTATGCCCCTCATAATTTTGTAGATCTCTATCAAGTCGCCTCTCAATCTCCGTCGTTCCAGTGAGAACAAACCAAATTTATTCAACCACTCCTCATAGCTAATGCCCTCCATACCAGGCAATGACTTGGAGGAGGAGGCTGATGGGTGATCAGTAAATTTGCTGATGACACCATGATTGGTGGAGTAGTGGATGAGGTGGAGGGCTGTTGTAGGCTGCAAAGAGACATTGATAGGATGCAGAGCTGGGCTGAAAAATGGCAGATGGAGTTTAACCCTGATAAGTGCGAGGTGATTCATTTTGGTAGAAACAATTTGAATGCGGATTACAGGGTCAACAGCAGGGTTCTGAGGAATGTGGAGGAACAGAGAGATCTTGGGGTTCATGTCCACAGATCTCTGAAGGTTGCCACTCAAGTGGATAGAGCTGTGAAGAAAGCCTATAGTGTGTTAGCGTTTATTAACAGGGGGCTTGAGTTTAAGAGACGCAGGGTTATGCTGCAACTGCACATGACCCTGGTGAGACCACATTTGGAGTATTGTGTGCAGTTCTGGTCACCTCACTATAGGAAGGATGTGGAAGCATTGGAAAGGGTGCGAAGGAGATTTACCAGGATGCTGCCTGGTTTGCAGGATAAGTCTTATGAGGAAAGGTTGAGGGAGCTAGGGGTTTTCTCTTTGGCGCGGAGGAGGATGAGAGGCGACTTAATAGAGGTTTATAAGATGATAAGGGGGATAGATAGAGTGGACGTTCAGAGACTATTTCCTCGGGTGGATGTAGCTGTTACAAGGGGGCATAACTATAAGGTTCAGGGTGGGAGATATAGGAGGGATGTCCGAGGTTGGTTCTTTACTCAGAGAGTGGTTACGGTGTGGAATGGACTGTCTGCTGTGATAGTGGAGTCGGACAGTTTAGGAACTTTCAAGCGGTTATTGGATATGCACATGGAGCACACCAGAATGACAGGGAGTGGGATAGCTTGATCTTGGTTTCGGACAATGCTCGGCACAACATCGAGGGCTGAAGGGCCTGTTCTGTGCTGTACTGTTCTATGTTCTATAACATATACTATGCTTGCACCCCAGGATTACATGGAAAACAGAAGACACAGGATGAAGCAAGGACTGTTAACATGTGTTTGGATCATCGCTGGACTTCTGCAACTGCGCGCGCAACGGACTCTTGTTACAAACCCCACACCAGCCCCGAACACTACCACACAACAGGCCACCACCAGCCCGGACACTACACCACACATAAAGACAGACATCGAAACCCCCTCCTGGTGCGAAAACATTGCCAAATGGAACCCCCTTTCATACATAGTAGAGGCCCTTCTAGTAATTGCAATAATCTGCAGTGTCATTCAGACACTCCGACTCCGTAAATGACGAGCAAAAGCCTCCTGCTCCCCGATATATACAGTCCGATCCCCCTTCTTTGGAATTCAACAAAATTAAACTCATGTAACAATCGTTGCTAAAAATAAACCATGTACCTCTTTAACTTTATTAGGATTAAGTAGAAATGTGATGCGGCTGTTTTACATTTTGTACTGTATATAAGTTTGTTGATATTCACCAGCAGCATGAGAGAAGCTTAGATAGCGTTAGCTAGAGATCAACTGTGCAGATAAATTAAATGTTTTCTAGTGACCTGAATTAGAGTAACCGTTAGAGATGAATTAATTTATGAATGTATTAATAGAATATTAGGTAAATGTAGATAGAGTAGAGTAGAACCTTGCCTTGACCAAGGGTGACCGGTCCACCAAGGATGAACAGGGATCAGTAGTGTGATCCACCACGCTTCATGTTCAGGATCAAAAGGACGGAATGTAGCCATCTAAGATGGCCACCTGCAAAGGACCATAGGAATTATGGCCAACCCAGGACTCAGGCAGATACAGAGCCTATGTGTATCTGAAATACAGGTAACCAGACCTGATCGAAACCCCCACTCATTTACATTTTAATGGCCCATTTTCCCAGAACAATAGAACTCCAATCAAGCAACCGTTACAGCCACAGACTGATCGGCACCACTCCCCTTACTCAGAAAGCCCAACTGCCAAGGTCAATGACCACTAAGGACCCACCCAGCCACCAAGGCACCCGCCCCTTTATTGGCCGAAATCGAAGAGTGATCAGAGCCCGGTCGAACTATTGGGTCCAAGGTTAAGGACCGCTCCAAAGAGTGCGAAATCCCAGGGGGATAAAAGAGCACACCCATGTGTTCTGTCTCTTTTGGATCCGGCCTGTGCCAACCCAATTGCAGCAGGAACAGCCAGCTAAGTTCAAGACCAACGATCACTACCTGACGGATGAGCCCAGCAGAGATAGAGCCACTTTCTTCGAACCAGCCAAGTGAAACCCAGATAAGGGCCTTATCCATTTGCACAGTGCCGGTCGCCCTGAAGTTAAGTATAGGTTATTGTAGCCGATAGGTGTAGTTTAACTGATAGGTGTAGTTTAACTCATAGTAGATATTGTGTTTGCATGTTGAGATAACTATTGTGTCTGTAAATAAACAATCTTTTAAACTAACTAACTGGTTGTGTGGTCATTTGATCGATATAAGGGAAGGCTTGTGGTTCGCCAAGATAAATAAACAGAGCAACACTACCACTGAGACTCATGCTTGGATCAAAAATGAACTCCTCGCTCTAGTCTTCGCCTGATAGAAATTTCAAAACTTAGAATCATAGAATCATAGAAAACCTACAGTGCAGACGGAGGCCAATCGATTCTGCACTAACCCTTTGAGAACTCCACCCAACCCCACTCCCCCGCCCTAACCCAATAACCCCTTAACCAACATGCACACTGCGGAAGGGAAGTTAGTGTGAGGATTAGTTGCCCGCTTCGAGAATACATTAATATTAATTGCTGTTAAAGAAAAGGCACTTGCTAAAGCATGATGGGAATGCTTGACTATATTTTAACACTGCTTTTGAACAAAACTTAGAAGGTCTGGTAATGTAAACAAAATACTGCTACCAAACAGCTAAAACCTTATTATGCTGACAAGTTGTTTTAGAGTTGTTTTAGCAAGGGCAAGAAATGCGTACTTTCCCAAGGTTTGTTTAACATAAACATGGCCAGCCAGATGCTGTTTACTTCTAGATTTGTTTATTTCAGACTATAAAGATACGGGGCGAAATTCTCCGGAAACGGCGCGATGTCCGCCGACTGGCGCCCGAAACGGCGCAAATCAGCCGGGCATCGCGCCACCCCAAAGGTGCGGAATGCTCCGCATCTTTGGGTGCCGAGCCCCAACATTGAGGGGCTAGGCCAGCGCCAGACGAATTTCCGCCCCGCCAGCTGGCGAAAAGGCCTTTGTTGCCCCGCCAGCTGGCGCGGAAATTACATCTCCGGGCGGCGCATACGCGGGAGCGTCAGCGGCCGCTGATAGCATTCCCGCGCATGCGCAGTGGAGGAAGTCTCTTCCGCCTCCGCCATGGTGGAGACCATGGCGGAGGCGGAAGGGAAAGAGTGCCCCCACGGCACAGGCCCGTCCGCGGATCGGTGGGCCCCGATCGCGGGCCAGGCCACCGTGGGGGCACCCCCCCGGGGCCAGATCGCCCCGCGCCCCCCCAGGACCCCGGAGCCCGCCCGCGCCGCCTTGTCCTGCCAGTAAGGTAGGTGATTTAATTTACGCCGGCGGGACAGGCATTTTAGCGGCGGGACAACCGGCGCGGCGCGATTCCCTCCGGGTCGGAGAATTTCGCCCATGGTTTCTTCTGTCTGATCTCAGAGTGCTGTGGAATGGCGATTAGCCATTGCAGCCTCTCCACGATATCGTGCTAATAAATTCCTGAAACGAAGCTCGAAGCCTCTGTCTATTGTTATTTCCATGACACACACCTTTGGACTTCACATATGCTGATACATGAATGCTTCATATATCATAGAATTTACAGTGCAGAAGGAGGCCATTCGGCCCATCGAGTCTGCACCGGCTCTTGGAAAGAGCACCCTACCCAAGGTCAACACCTCTACCCTATCCCCACAACCCAGTAACCCCACACAACACCAAGGGCAATTTTGGACACTAAGGGCAATTTATCATGGCCAATCCACCTAACCTGCACATCTTTGGACTGTGGGAGGAAACCGGAGCACCCGGAGGAAACCCACGCACACACGGGGAGGATGTGCAGACTCCACACAGACAGTGACCCAAGCCGGAATCGAACCTGGGACCCTGGAGCTGTGAAGCAATTGTGCTATCCACAATGCTACCGTGCTGCCCTATATGGTCATCCTGCAACTTCATATGTGGTCATCCTGCAACTGTTGAGATGGATCATCAGCTACTCATAACTATCTTAAAAAAAACTTTTCACACTGCGTCTGCATGGCTACAACACTACAACCTCAGCATTGTCTAAAAACATGGTAAGGAGCCAATGCCCTCTCCAGAACCTTCTTATCCACCACAGGTTGTGAGGGAGACCATGACGGAGACATAGACATTAAGGCAATAGAGGTGTTGTTCTCTCGTCGAATTTAGGAGCTCAAACAGACCTTACACATGGACATCACATGCACAATGTCATTTGAGGGGCTGGTCAGATCACCAAGGGAGCTTCCCCACGAGGTCCATAGATTCTTCACCATCAGAGATGAACTAACTGTACAGGGGGACTGGTTTAGCAGGGCTAAATAGCTGGCTTTTAAAGTAGACCAAGGCAGGCCAGCAGTACGGGTTCAATTCCCATACCAGCCTCCCCAAACAGGCACCAGAATGTGGTGACTAGGGGCTTTTCACAGTAACTTCATTTGAAGCCTACTTGTGACAATAAGCGATTTTCATTTCATTTTGGATGGATAATACTGCGTGGCCAGCAATTCATCATTCCTACTGCCCCCCAGAGGTACTACACATAACAACTGCACTAAAGGCACCCTGGATTGGAAGCAACCAGATACAGGACCAAGGAATCACTGGACTGGCCTTCCAAGTACGCAGACTTGGAGTGGGAATTCTCCAGATGCGCACCGTGCAAAGCACTAAAGCTGCATCTGGAACCGTTGCATTTATAAGAGGTTCCAGAGGTCCCATGGTCATCACAGCAGCTGATATCTTCGAAAGGAATGGTAAATAACATTTGATTCATATTCTGGATGGTTTGAACTCGACTACCTGCCAAATACAAGTAATGATGTGGAGATGCCGGCGTTGGACTGGGGTGAGCACAGTAAGAAGTCTTACAACACCAGGTTAAAGTCCAACAGGTTTGTTTCGATGTCACTAGCTTTCGGAGCACTGCTCCTTCCTCAGGTGAATGAAGAGGTATGTTCCAGAAACGTATATATAGACAGATTCAAAGATGCCAGAAAATGCTTGGAATGCGAGCATTAGCAGGTGATTAAATCTTTACAGATCCAGAGATGGGTAACCCCCGGTTAAAGAGGTGTGAATTGTGTCAAGCCAGGACAGTTGGTAGGATTTCGCAGGCCAGATGGTGGGGGATGAATGTAATGCGACATGGTCTTATGGACATGAATCCCAGGTCCCGGTTGAGGCCGCACTCATGTGTGCGGAACTTGGCTATAAGCTTCCGCTCGGCGACTCTGCGTTGCCGCGCGTCCTGAAGGCCGCCTTGGAGAACGCTTACCCGGAGATCAGAGGCTGAATGCCCTTGACTGCTGAAGTGTTCCCCAACTGGAAGGGAACATTCCTGCCTGGTGATTGTTGCGCGATGTCCGTTCATTCGTTATCGCAGCGTCTGCATGGTTTCGCCAATGTACCACGCTTCGGGACATCCTTTCCTGCAGCGTATGAGGTAGACAACGTTGGCCGAGTCGCACGAGTATGTACCACGTACCTGGTGGGTGGTGTTCTCACGTGTCATGGTGGTATCCATGTTGATGATCTGGCACGTCTTGCAGAGATTGCCATGGCAGGGTTGTGTGGTGTCGTGGTCACTGTTCTGAAGGCTGGGTAGTTTGCTGCAAACAATGGTTGTTTGAGGTTGCGCCGCGGTTGTTTGAACGCAAGTAGTGGGGGTGTGGGGATGACCTTGGCAAGATGTTCATCTTCATCGATGACGTGTTGAAGGCTGTGAAGAAGATGTCATAGTTTCTCCGCGCCGGGAAAGTACTGGACGGCGAAGGGTATTCTTTTTTTAAAAAATAATTTTTATTAAAGGTTTTCATAAAATATCAATAACAAAATGAGAAAGAAAAAAGAACTCAACAGGGTTAAGTACAAAACACAATCTAAAAAAGCAATCCCCCAAACCCCTCCCCCCCGTACCTAAATAATAAATTAACATTAACACCCCGACTTAAGACAACAGGTGTATACACCCCCTCAGACCCTTCCAGTGTAAATAACATAAACAAAAATAAAGTAAACCCCCCCCCCCCACCCCCTGAGCTGCTGCTGCCATTGACCAATGTCTATCGTTCTGCCAGAAAGTCTAAGAACGGGTGCTACCGCCTAAAGAACCCTTGTACCGACCCTCTCAAGGTGAATTTCACCCTCTCCTTTTTAATGAACCCTGCCATATTGCTGATCCAGGATTCCACGCTTGGGGGCCTCGTATCTTTCCACTGAAGAAAAATCCTTCGCCGGGCTACCAGGGACGCAAAGGCCAGAATTCCGGCCTCTTTCGCCTCCTGCACTCCCGGCTCCTCTGCCACCCCAAATATTGCAAGCCCCCAGCCCGGTTTGACCCTGGATCCTACCACCCTCGTCACCGTCCTTGCTACGCCCTTCCAAAATTCCTCCAGCGCTGGGCATGCCCAGAACATATGGGTGTGATTTGCTGGGCTCCCTGAGCACCTAACACACCTGTCCTCACCCCCAAAGAACCTGCTCATCCTTGTCCCAGTCATGTGTGCCCTGTGCAGCGACGAAGGGTATTCTGTCGGTTGTATCCTATGTTTGTCTTCTGAGGAGGTCGGTGCGGTTTTTTGCTGTGGCGCGTTGGAACTGTCGATCGATGAGTCGAGCGCCATATCCCGTTCGTACGGGGGCATCTTTCAACGTCTGTAGATGTCTGTTACGCTCCTCCTCGTCTGAGCAGATCCTGTGTATACGGAGAGCTTGTCCATAGGGGATGGCTTCTTTAGTGTGTTTAGGGTGGAAGCTGGAGAAGTGGAGCATCGTGAGGTTATCCGTGGGTTTGCGGTAAAGCGAAGTGCTGAGGTGACCGTCCTTGATGGAGACGAGTGTGTCCAAGAATGCAACTGATTTTGGAGAGTAGTCCATGGTGAGTCTGATGGTTGGATGGAACTTATTGATGTCATCGTGTAGTCGTTTCAGTGATTCTTCGCCATGGGTCCAAAGGAAAAAAATGTCATCGATGTATCTGGTGTACAACGTCGGTTGAAGGTCCTGTGCGGTGAGTCGGTCTTGTTCAAACTTGTGCATGAAGATGTTGGCGTATTGGAGTGCGAATCTGGTCCCCATGGCTGTTCCGTGCGTCTGGATGAAGAACTTGTTGTCGAAGCTGAAGACGTTGTGATCCAGAATGAAGCGGATGAGTTGCAGAATTGCGTCTGGAGATTGGCAGTTGTCGGTGTTGAGTACTGAGGCTGTTGCAGCAATGCCGTCATCATGGGGGATGCTGGTATAAAGTGCCGAGACGTCCATTGTGACGAGGAATGTTCCTGGTTCAACTGGTCCATGGGTGCTGAGTTTCTGTAGGAAGTCCGTCGTGTCGCGACAGAAGCTGGGCGTACCTTGTACGATGGGTTTCAAGATGCTCTCGATGTAGCCAGAGAGGTTCTCACACAGGGTCCCATTGCCTGAAACGATAGGACGGCCTGGTGTGTTGGCCTTGTGTATTTTCGGGAGACAGTAGAGATCTCCAATGCGGGGAGTTTGTGGGATGAGAGCACGTAGGGTGCTCTGAATATCTGGATCCAAGGTCTTGATCAGTCTGTTAAGTTGGTGGATGTGTTCCTTGGTCGGATCTGCGGGTAACTGTCTGTAGTGTTCTTGGTTGTTCAGTTGTCGGTATACTTCTTTGCAGTAGTCCGTTCTGTTCAGTATGACAGTGGCCCCTCCTTTGTCTGCTGGTTTGATGACGATGCTGCGGTTGGTCTTGAGAGCGCGGATGGCATTGCGTTGTGCTTGGGTGACGTTCGGGGCTGTCCTGTGAATGCGACTGATGAATCTGGCATTGACGCGACCCCTGACGGCTTGAGCATACATGTCGAGTCTAGGGCAGCGGCCTTCCGGAGGGGTCCAAGTAACACAGCCATCATCAAGCTTAAGAGATTTCTTGCTTCAAATGGCATCCCTCAGAGATTCACGAGGGACATTGCTCACCAATTAATCTCGTTGAATTTCACAACTGAGCACACACGTGGGACACACCAGGACCATGATTCCTCCTGCCAAGGCTCTGCTGCAGCCCAAACCTGAAACCAACGTGAATTATGCCCTCCTTCCACTCAGATTGAGAAGCAAATGCACTATGATGGAGATGCCCACAGACTCTGCCCTCTAACACCTAGTCAAACAGTCAGGATCCAGACCATACATGACCATGACCAGTGGGTGGTGCTGCACAGTAATACTCACAACTGAATAGTTATGTGGTAACCTCAGGCGGTTCCCCAGTATGTACGCAATCACCATCACCTTCTGCAAGTGGTAGAACCAGCACCAATAGATAACACAGCATGTGATGATGTGGCTACAAAAGAGATCATGTGGCGGGAGCATGGTATTTATCCGGGAGCGCTGGAGTTACTCCCAGGAGCACAGGCAGAATACAAGTGTTGAATATAGTTGTTGAGCTCAGGAATAAACTACCTTTATTAGAAATCCTTTGTTAGGAAAATAAAGGTAGTTTTAAAGGATTTGTATTTGTATTGGTGAATATTAGAAATGAGGTAACGTTTAAGTGGGTTTAATTTAATATTTCTGCGCCTAGAAAGGTAAAACTTATAGTTAGATTTATGCTGGCCAAAGGTGGTTGGTTTCAATTCTTTTTTTAAAATTTAGAGTACCCAATTAATTATTTTCAATTAAGGGGCAATTTAGAGTGGCCAATCCACCTAGCCTGCACATCTTTGGGTTGTGGGGGCGAAACCCACGCAAACACGGGGAGAATGTGTAAACTCCACATGGACAGTGACCCAGAGCCGGGAACGAACCTGGGACCTCGGCGCCGTGAGGCAGCAGGGCTAACCCACTGTGCCACCATGCTTCCCAGTTTCAATTCTAACTGTGATTCTATTGTACTTAGAGAGGGTTACAGCATGAATAATAAATAAACCAGCAGTGGTTGCTTAGCAACTGGGGCCTTGTATGTCAAAGAACCTTTCACGTTTTAGTTTAGCTAATTTGATTGCAGTTGGAGTTAGATAGTGAGAGAGAAAGCAGTTCTCACAGCTCTGCTAGTAGCAGTTGATTTTAGAAGGCTAAAGGGGGAACATCTCAGCCTTGCTAGAAGCAAAGCCATACTATGGAGTAATAGTTCAACTCAGCATGATCCATGACAACCAGCAACCGAACCCAGGCACGATGATCGAGATTACGGTTCCTAATCCATTCAGTGACCACGGCAATCTCAGTGCCAACTGCCATTCATTCAAGCAAAAATTTCAGCTTTACATGGAAGCATCCGACCTACATGGCATGGCCGATGTTGAGAAGATTGCTCTTCTACTCACCATTGCGGGTGAACATGCAACAGAGATCTTCCGCTCCTTTAAATACTCCAGAGGGTAGGACAGAATGCGATGCCAGACAGTCCTGGACAAATTTGAAAGCTACTGCGAGGTAAACACAAAAGAAGTCGGTAAAACTGGTGCCAATACTCACCACGAGGCAGAGGTAGGGTTGCAACAAAAGCAAACGGCAATTTTGATTGGCAGCCACCTTGCGCGTATCCAGCCGGCCCAGTCCGCACATGTGCAGTTCCTGGGAAGACGCAAACCGGCAAAACTGTGTTTTGCGCATGCACGAGAAGCCGCGCATGCGCAGTTGTGAAAAGAGCGCACAGTAAAGGAAAGGCGATTTGCGCATGCACAATCCATTCCTACGCTTTACGTCACGAGCGTCATGACTTCAGAGGCCCCGACCACGCCCACTTAAAGGGGAAATGTCTAAAAATTACAAAGAGTTTTAAAGCCGCAAAACATCATTCTTTCACCTCAAAAGACAGAACAATGCCTGAACTTCTACCAGTAGTTGAAATCAACCTCTGCAGAACCCTGCAACAAGCAGTTAGCACCGTCCAAAGAGATGATTTGGTCCTTGAAGACTACTACTCAGACGATGATTTCTTCCTTGGACACAGAGAGCGCAATACCGAAACACAAGAAGATAATTGGTTTATCGAAGAATACTACTCAGACATGGCTGAGTTATTCGGATATGATGATCATCATATGAGCATCAGCGCCCCAGTTGAAAAGCTCAAACCGACTCTACTCTACTCATGGTGGATGCCATGGCAGATCGTCGATACATTGGATGACAGCAACGTGTCAAATACCCATGAAGAAGACGAAGCCCACAGAGAGCGGCCTGATGCCACACGAAATGTGGTCCACGCACCACGAAGAGTCCCCGACTCCACACAGAGAGCGATGAAAGAATCCACAGCGAGACCACTGCATGACTCCGTTGAGAGTGCACAAATCGACTCCACAGCGAGACCACTGCACGACTCCACACAGGGAACGATGCCAGACTCCACAGAGAGAGCGATACAAGCCTCCACAGCGAGCTCGTTGACAGACTCCACAATAGGAGCAACTCAAGACTCCAAAGCGCAGTCCATGCATGAACAAGAGCATGAAGGTCTATCCACCTTATCTGAGCAACCAGCAGCAGATGATGCAAGTCTGCCACGCTCACGTGAACAACAGAAAGACTATGACAGCCTACCCAGGTTACTTGAGCCACCAGAAGAAGACTCTGACAGTCTACCAAGCTCATCTAACCAACAAGACGACACTGCAGGTCTACCCACTGTATGTGAGACAAGTGACGAAGGCATCACAATTCCCATACAAGATGTGCAACATCATAGCGAGACTGACAGATCTCAGCTCATATGCACAGAGGCACTCGACAATCCAAGTGAAACTACTAGTGCGTCCAGTGCGACCACGTCAATTGAAACCTCATCCACTCGAGCCTCTCCACAAGAAAATGAAATCTTGAACATTTTGACTCCAGGCGAGGAGCATCAAGAAACCAAAGATGATTCAGGTGAACCAGAACAGACTCCAGACGGGGAGCATCGACAAGCCAAAGATGATTCAAGTGAACCGGACATGACTCCAGACGGGGAGCACCGAGGAATCAAAGACGAAATGCTCAATGAAACAGCAGATGCCACAAAGGACACTGACACAAGTAACTTTGTGAAGGACTCGAATTCTCCACTTGGAATAGTCATTGAGCGCAACAAACACAACAACAAAACCGACAAAAACAACAACACAGACAACAACAAGAAGCGTACCAAAGGCACCAACGTCAACAACAAGCACGACAAAATCAACAACACTGGAACAACGACTGGTACGACATGGTACAACTCTACAAATGCAGGACACTGTGACAGCACAGCTCAAGACAATGGCAAGTGTGCAGATATACCATGGCATGATAACGCATCTTACAAATTCACATTTGCTACACTACAAACAAGCAGACCAGCTTTCAAGACAGCTGACATACGGCATCATTACCGCAAACACAGACACCAGTCCAGGTCAGGCAGGAAAGATGACATCAAGAATCACTACCACAAGCATCGGAAAAAAAAGGGTCCAAATCAGACAACGAAGTGATTTGACCATTTGCTCACCTCCTGATGACTTCTTGGTCCCTTAAGCACAGGGACACTGACGGCGTTCACAAGGAAATGACAACATCAACATCGACACTTCAATAACAAAACAAGAAAGCCACTCGACCATATAAATTCATAAACTTTGGACTCATACATATTATTTGGTATTGTATAACCATCACTGTCATCATGATTTGTACATGTCATCACTTATCTACCTATTTTGTTCAATTTTCTTTAACCAAGTACAGAAAATATGTAACACGAAAAAAGGGGGGATGTGGTGATATGCATCACTGTATATACACAAGGGGTTAATGTAAATACACTACAACTAAGTAACCACTAGAGGGAGCACCAGAGATGTCATGACATGCAGACAAACAGCCAATGGATCATTACAACAAGAGGGCAACCCATATAAAAGGACAGGGCACGCATGCTCTGCCTCTTTCCACAGACAGACATCTAGAGAGTACATCAGGGTTGATCACACCCAGCACGTGGCTTAGAGCAGGCTGGTAAAAATAGACTGAGTTACTACAGCTAGATTAGCAGAGAGTCGAACTCATTTAAGAACTGTGTTAATAGTTCAATAACCAAGTTGAACTCATTTTAATAGTCTGGAGCTTCCTTTGTCAAAGCATACATCAAGGAAGCAGCTTATGCTACACAAAGCAGCATAACACAACAGCCGGTGCTAGCCCCTTAATGCTCGGTGAATTGATCTAGGTGCGGCGCCAGTTTTGCTGTCGTAGTACACCGCTAATTCTGCCCCAGAGTCAACACTTAGTCTCAGGAACGGAGAATCTGGCTGATCGTATTTTGAGCCAGGGTTCCATTCTTGGATCTTCCCATCCAGTTATATCACCAACTGGGATTGTAACACCTTGGTTGGTGTTGGTGATTTAAGGAGCCCACATCATTCGACACACAATTTAGCAATTTAAATTGATGGTGAGCTCCTACAGCAATGTTCAGATGCTGAGGTCACTTTATAAGACAAGGACATAATTCTAACTGCACATCCTAATTCTGAACATCAATTAAAGAATTGTCAGACGCCTAAGGGCTGCAGCTGTCCAGTGGGGACTTTCACTGTATGTTTGTGACTGAGGTGAGCTGAGGATTTATGTAAATATAGTGTGTATATACCGCAGGAGTCCTGCAGGCGGTGCTAGTTACAACTGAGCAGGAGAGATTGGAACGTGCTGAGCATCTGAACTCCACTGACTGCATAATATCATTTTCTATTAGTTATTGCACTAATGCTAGCACAGTGTTGATTCAGTGAGCGCTTGGTGCTTTCACCATAATGGTAAATCATTCTGGATCTTTCCTAAGGTCTTGATATTCTTCTTAAAGTATGATGACTCCAACTGAGGACTAATGAGTGTTTTAATTTGATTTGATTTGATTTGATTTATTGTCACAAGTACCGAAATACAGTGAAAAATATTTTTCTGCGGCCAAGGGAACATACACAGTATGTACATCGTAGACAAAAAAAGAATAATCGGCAGAGTACATTGACAAATGGTACATCGACAAACAGTGTGGAACAAGGGGCCAGACAAAGCAAATACATGAGCAAGAGCAGCATAGGGCGTTGCGAATAGTGTTCTTACAGGGAACAGACCAGTCCGAGAGGGAGTCGTTGAGGAGTCTTGTAGCTGTGGGGAAGAAGCTGTCCCTATATCTGGATGTGCGGGTCTTCAGACTTCTGTATCTTCTGCCTGATGGAAGGTTCTGGAAGAAGGCAAGGCCTGGGTGGGAGGGGTCTCTGACAATGCTGTCTGCCTTCCTGAGGCAGCGGGAGGTGTAGACAGAATCAATGGGAGGGTGGCAAGCTTGTGTGATGCATTGCACACTCTGCAGTTTCTTGCGATCTTGGGCCGAGCAGTTGCCATACCAGGGTGTGATGCAGCCGGATAGGATGCTCTCTATGTCACATCTGTAGATGTTTGTGAGAGTCGATGCAGACATGCCAAATTTCTTTAGCTTCTGCAGGAAATAGAGATGTTGTTGGGCTTTCTTGACTGTTGCATCAACGTGAGTGGACCAGGACAGACTGTTGATAATGGTGACCCCCAGGAACTTAAAGCTATTGACCATCTCCACTTCGGAGCCATTGTTGCAGACAGGAGGGAGTGGGCGGGGGGAGTGTCGTGCTGCGCTTCCTGAAGTTGATGATCAGTTCCTTGTCTTTCCGGTTTGAAGTGTTTCGAGCTCTATGGACAGAATTTAATGAGTGTAGCTGTGGTCTCACCCAACCCCATGTTGCTTCTCTCTGGCCTAAAGCAATTACAAGTTAATCAGGCATTTATCTAGACAACGTCGGACCTCTCTTACATAGAACTATGGAATTCCTACAGTGCAGAAGAAGGCCATTTGGCCCATCAAGTCTAAACCGACCCTCTGAAAGAGCAGCCAACCTAGGCCCACTCCACTGCCCTACGACATCTTCTTCGCAGCCTTCAACACGTCATCTTGCCAAGGCCATCCCCACACCTCCACTACTTGCTTTCAAACAACCGCGCAACCTCAAACAGGCCATTGTTTGCGGCAAAGTACGCAATCTTCAGGAGAATAGCACACTACCCTGCCATGGCAACCTCTGCAAAACGTGCCAGATCATCAACATGGGTACCACCATTACACGTGAGAACACCATCCACCAGGTACGTTGTACATACTCATGCGATTCGGCCAACGTTGTCTACCTCATACGCTGCAGGAAAGGATGTCCCGAGGCGTGGTACATTGGCGAGACCATGCAGACTCTGCGACAACGGATGAACGGACATTGCACGACAATCGGCAGGCAGGAACATTCCCTTCCAGTCGGGGAACACATCAGCAGTCAAGGGCATTCAGATTCTGATCTTCGGATAAGCGTTCTCCAAGGCGGCCTTCAGGACGCGCGACAACACAGACTCGCTGAGCAGAAACTGATAGCCAAGTTCCACACACATGAGTACGGCCTCAACCGGGACCTTGGATTCATGTCACATTAAATTCAACCCCACCATCTGACCCGGGCTTGCAAAATCCTACCAACTCTCTCCAGTCGTTCCATCTGGACCTATAAAGACTTAATTACCTGCAAAGACTCGCATTCAAAATATCGTGTTGCATTGTAGACTTTATCTATATATACGTTTCTGGAATATACCTCTTCATTCACCTGAGGAAGGAGCAGTGCTCTGAAAGCTAGTGATTCGAAACAAACCTGTTGGACTTTAACCTGGTGTTGTCAGACTTCTTACTGTGCTCACCCCAGTCCAACGCCGGCATCTCCACATCATAAATTACCAAGCCAAAGATCCTTACTACCATAGATGTGAAGGATGGTTGCTGGCAGGGGAAGCTGGATGCAAGCAGCAGCTTTCTAACTACATTCTGGTACCATTCGGGAGATACAGATGGTGATACAGAAGATTATCAGTCAGTGATGGCCCAGAGTGCAAACCACAGTGGATGATCTACTAGTTAATGGAGGTGGAGACTCAATGGAAGAAGCCCTGGTTGACCATGATCAGAATGTAATGTGGCTGCGACAGAGAGCTCACCAGATGCAGCTGAAGTTGAACAAGAAAAAAACTGTAATTGAGGATTCCTGAAGTCAAGTAGGATCTGTACCGACAGCAAAAGGCCTTCACCTGGATCCTGACCAGGTAAGAGCTAGAGCGGCAATGCAGCAATCAACAGATGTGAAAGCAGTGCAATGATTTGTTGGATTTGTGAATTATTCAGCAAAAGATACGATGTCAATGAGACAGGTGTTGGTGCAGTCCTAATGCAACAAGGAAAACCAGCTGCAGTTTCATCCAGGGCACTAACGCAAATGGAACAACATTCAGATCAAGAGAGAGTGCCTGGTTTTGCTTGTGAGCATCTTCATCAGTACCTGCTTGGGAGAGACAGAGTAGCAATGATGTCCAACCACAAGACAAAGCATTGTTCTCAAAATGCTCCATCTGCTCCAAATCGTCTACAAAGCGTGTTACTATGTTTACAAAGATATCATTTGGACATGACATACAAACAAGGGAAACAGATGTACATTGGGGACATGCTGTCGAGAACAGCACTCCCCATGAAGAAAGTTGAGGATGCCACAACAGACTGTGAAATCTTCCAGTTTCAATGTGAAGCAGCAGGACCTCATGATCTGGGAGTCATCAACCCCGCAGAGTAATTCGGCGGGATGCTCCCTCAGAATCGGGAAACGAGATTGGGCAGAGAATTGGTTCCAATGCCAAAACCGCAGCGAGTGCCGATTTCACACCAAATCGCAATTCTCCGAAACCTTGACAGCGGCGTCAATGCGGACCGGAACGAATATACAGTAAATGCCGTTGGCATATCCGGTAACTCCGGGCCCTCCGCTATTCTCCGTGTCCAGTATGCCAAATTTCCAACGGCGAGGTTCACTTGCGCTTTTAAAAATTGTGAAACAGGCTCCGTGGTTGCTGGCGGAGAGGGAGGAGTTATGAAAAGTATCCATCATCGTCATAGTTTACTGACAGTTGTGCCGCTAGCTAGGGGGATTCTGCCAGAGCCGGAGGGAGTAGCAGGGGTTGGCCAGGAGATGGACTGAGGGGTTCGGGTGGATGGGCACAGAACACCATTGCCGCAGTCGGCAAGGTAGCCATGCAGCTGCATACGCCGCTGACTGCCCACTGTGAACTTAGGGCCACAGTCACATGGGTACCCCCCCCCCCCCCCAAGCCATCCCCCCAATGCCCTCTGGCCCCAGCTGACCCTTCAGATGCATGGGCGTTCTCCAGCACAACCAGTGCCATCTTGTTGGCTGGGATAGTGTGTGTCGGAAGTGAAGTGTGTATAGGCGGCTGTAGCTTGTCGGCCTCCTGAGTGTCAATCGTGAATTTGGCACTATTTCTCATTGGAATCGATTGTGTTCCACGCGGCAGTGGTGCTAGCCCCTCAACAGTCACTGAATTGATCCAGGTGCTGTCATGGAAGTCACGAATCCTGCCCCGGCATCAACACTTAGTCTCGGGAACAGAGAATCCCACCGATTGAATCTTACAGAAAAGTGCCTTGCTCAAATCAAGCAAAACTACCCAACAAGATGCAACTCTCCAAGTGCCACAAGAAGTAGTGCTGAAAGGATAGCCTGAGAACATCAAGGGCACACCTGTGGTCACAAGAGCATATCGAGATGAATTAACAGCCCAAGCTGGCTAAGGCGAATGGAGGAGATATGCTGAAGTTTATCCAGAGAAACCAAAATAGAATTGAATTGAGTCTGAGAAAGGCAAGAAAAGAGCTCTACATTGGCCAGTGTGGTGCTTGTAATGAGAACCAAGCTAAACAAGCTAGAGAGCCATTGATAACACATGACATCCCAGACAGAACAAAAATGAAGCTGTGAGTAGGCCTCTTCACTATAGCAGGAACTGATTATATTGTCGCTATAGATTCTATTCTGATTACTGGGAATCAGACCAGCTGACTCCAACAATGACAGGAGAAATAGGGAATGCCTGAAAGCACACTTCAGTCATTACAGCATTACAGACATTGTGATGAGTGACAAAGGCACTCAGTTCATGAGTGAAGAATTCAGCTGTTTCACAAAACATTGGGAAATTCAAAAATCATCTCTGCACTATCTCCAGTCAAATGGAAAGGCGACAGTGAAAATCGCCAAAGGAACCATCAAGAAACCGACCAAATTTGGCAAGGACGAATACAAGCCAATCTTTGAGTGGAGAAATACATTGACTTGAAAGCATGGAACGTAGTCCAGTCCAAAGACTAATGTCAAGTGGGCCACAAACTACTCTTCGAATAGCAAAAAAGCTACTGAAACCCGAAGTATTATATGCGTGAATGAAAATAAAATCAAGTTTTGCAGAAAGCCAAATTTCAATTTGACAAGACTGCCAAACCATTGCCAGAGCTGAGCATTGGAGACCCAGTCAGGATACAAACCTTCAACACTCTCAACAGAAACTAGCCCAACTGGGACATGTGGAGAGAAGTTGCCACCTCAATCGTACGTAGTGTGAAGTGGGAAATGGTTCAAAAGGGCACTTGGCACAGAAGATGGCTGCCTGACGCACAAGATGGAGACACAGAGACTAAAGCTGACATAACTGATGCCTGGAGTCCAGCGGGGTGCCAGTAGGACAGATAGGAACAGATCCAGGACAAAGGAAGCCAGACAGGAAGGTTAAGAAATACATAAATGCGGGACACCACTTGAATAAAGCTGACTTCAGCCAAGGTGTTCACAATGATATGCTAATACGAATGTCTTGGGCCATTTCCTAAAACAAAGGGACAATCGATACTACCTTCCTGCTGCCTGTAACCTGTTAAACCTCTTTGACTGTGGCCATGTGTAAATGGCAAAATGCTTACAAATAGCGATGTACAATCTATAAAATGTTTAAAGATAACAAGATGATAATTGTTTTGTATCTGGGCTCATTGTGAACCCAAAGTATAAAATGAATGACTGCCATTCAAACCGGGAGAAAGGCTGGCTACCGTACCGCAGGGTACATACGCTTTCTCCCGAAGCTTTGTGTAACAATAAAACTGCATTTATCTGATCACAGCAAGTCTGACTCTTGAAGTGGTTGATTTTTCCCACAACATAGTGCAAGTGAATATACAGGTGCAATGACAGGCATATACAAGCAACTAGAGAAACTATTCCTTCACAGCAATTGGTTAGTCAAGGGTCTCACCAGTTGTACTGAGTACAGAATAACCATCAATCCCAGAGCTCCATGTATCCCCAACAATGAAAATGGAACCAAGGCAGTTGCCACGACAGCAAGTGCCACGGGAATGACACTGCCCGGAGAGAGAATATCATTCAGACATACAGGAAATGACAATGCGCACACACCATTAATAGACCTGCACTATTTAAGACTATGTATGTAATACAGATGCAGAGACTGATGTGTAGCACTAACAGTTGTTAATGCAGGAGAACAGTGAGTATATAGTGGGTAACTTGGGTAACCCACAGTTGGGTAACCCACAGATTGTGCATCCAAATTTGTCTTTTGTTCATGATGAAAAGGGGGGTGTTTGAGTTTTGAAATGCAACAATAGTAAATGTCCTATGAGGCTTGCTGTAGTCATGTGAGCTCTGCCATGAGGGCAGCTCTGTCAGCTGCCATCTTACAACTAGTTCAATGAAGGTTCTCACTGAGATAGAGACTGAGAAGCTCTGCAGTCTTTAAACATGAAAAACTTTCCTTTTGCTCTTTGTGGACTTTTCAAACATGTTTTAAGTTTCCTTGATTTTGCTTGTCTGTATATTTTCATGTTCTCTCTTTGCTTGCCATAGAACCATAGAATATCTACAGTGTAGAAGGAGGCCATTCAGCCCATCGAATCTGCACTGATCTTCTGAAAGTGTGCACCCTACCTAAGCCCACTCTCTTGCCCTATCCCCGTAACCCCACCTAACCTGCACATCTTTGGACTGTGGGAGGAAACTGGAGCACCTGAGGAAACCCACCGCAGACATGGGGAGAATGTGCAAACTCCACACAAAGTCTCCCAAAACCGGAATTGAACCTGGGTCCCTGCCACTGTGAGGTTCCTAATTTCCTTTCCAGTTTCACTGCCATGCTCTCTGTGCTCTTCTACACTTTCTGCAGTATTAAGCTCTGGGTGTCTGAAATAAGCTTCCAATTGTTCACCTTGTCATCCAGGGGGCTCTAGGTTTGGCAACCCACTCTTAATCTTTGTGGGAACAGATTTACTCTGAACATCTTCAATCCCCTTCTTGAATGCTACCCATTACTGTGACACTGATTTACTTTCACGCAGCTGTTTGCAATCCACTTTTGCTAAATCACTCCTCGGCTGAGTAAAAATTGGCCTTCCCCTAATTTAGAACTCTTGGTCTCCTGACAACCCAACGTGGCAATTCGCTAGAACAATTCATATGAACTGGAAACGTTAACTCTGTTTCTCTCTCCTAAGATCTTCTGAACTTTTCCAGCATTTTCTGTTATTTACAGTTTCTCCAGGTTTGGCATGAGTGTATATATCTCCACTGGTTGGTTAATATAGTCTCTCCTTTGTGAAGAATGTGAACCCATCTTCAACATCGCCCTGGCTAACCTCTCTCCATTTCTGCGATGTGGGAAGCCTTTTATGTTTATTGGCACTTGGGTGGCATCGCCAGGTCAGAGCAGATCACCTTTGTCTTTCCAAGTCAAGGTACCGTGACTCTAAATTCCCACATCCTCTGTCTGTGGTGATAGTTTACACTTCGGAGGTCAGGAGCCCTTCGCGGTTCCACCAACACTGTATTATTCTCATTCTGGCTTCAGGACATTCACATGGTAGACCTACTCAAGCGTTATTCTCTGAGATTTTCTTACCTTACGCTTCACAGATTTCCCCAATCAGATAACCTCATGAGATCCCTGCCCCGATGTAAAGGGTCTCTCTTCAGGTCCGGAATCTAGGGTTGTAATGCCTGGTTGGGATTTCTTGACTGGAGGCCCTATTGTACTGGGTTCTCTGCTTTCCCTGCACCTACTCCAAATGAGCCCTTGCTATGGGCATAACCACCTCGATCCCCTCCCTCGTCTTCATTACATGTTGCACAATATTTTAATTCAATTGAATTTTATTTAATTTAGATCTGGAATTTAAAAAGCCAGTATTACTAATGGTGACTATGATGCAGTCCTACTGGATTCTGGTAAAAACCCATCATTGATATCCTTCAGGAAAGGAAATCTCTGGGTACAGTTCTGGAATCCACATTATAGGAGGGATATGACTGCATTGGAAAGGGATTTACCAGGATGTTGCTTGGGCTGAAGAGAGATTGGATAGACTGGGGTTGTTTTCCTTGGAGCAGAGGAGACTGAGGGGGAACATGATGTTGCCTTTTTACCCTTTATGTGAACCACAAGCTGTTTCTTATATTGACCAAATGACCACACAACCAATATGTTAGCTCAAAAATACAGTTTATTAATAACACAAGACTTGTATCTCTATGCAATAATACACGCGGCTCCGTACTAAACTACACCTAACAACTAAGATGACTTTTACTTAACTTCGAGTGACCGGCATTGTGCGAGATAAGGCCTTTATCCGGGTCCACGTGGTCGGTTGGAAGTTGTTGGGTCCGTCTCAGCTGGGCTTCTCCTTCAAGATGGTCGCTGGTCCTTGAACTTGGTTGTTCTGCTGCAGTTGGTCGCGCACAGGCCGGTCCCAAAAGAGACCGATCCCCAGTGCGCAGGGCTTTTTATCTTTGTCTCTTTCGTGCCCTTTTGGGTGGTCCTTACTCCAGGTCCAATGGATCGATAGGGTTTTCGATCACCCTCATCGATCTTAGCCAATAAGGGGGCGGAAACCTCAAGGCTGGGCGGGTCCTAGCTTTCATTGGCCCAGGCACGTAGGCCTTTCCAAATGAGGGGGGTGGCGCTGGTTAGTCTGCTATCGCTGATGGTCCTTAATGCGAATGCTATTGGCTTGGGGGAAATGGTAATTGATTCTCAATGGATGCAAGTTTCAGCCAAGTCTGATTTCTTTGCACAATACACAGAGGCTGTGTACCTGTCTGTATCCCAAATTGACCAGAATTCCCATGGTCCTTTGCAGGTGGCCATTTTACAAGGCTACAATGAGATGTATAAAATTATGAGGGGCGTAGATAGAGTAGACAGGAATAAACCTTTCCCCTTGGCGGAGCGATCAATGACCGGGGGCATAGGTTTAATGCAAGGGACAAGAAGTTTAGAGGGGATGCGACAAATAACCTTTTCACCCAGTGGGTGGTGGGAGTACGGAATTCGCTGCCTGAAAGGTTGATGGAGGCAGAGACCCTCATAACATTTAAGAAGTATTTAAATGTACCCGTACCAGCCTCCCCGAATAGGCGCCGGAATGTGGTGACTAGGGGGTTTTCACAGTAACTTCATTGAAGCCTACTTGTGACAATAAGCGATTATTATTATTAAATGTGCACTTGCGATACCAAGGTAGACAACGCTATGGGCCAAGTGCTAGGAAATGGGATTAGAATAGTTAGGTGGTTGTTTTTGACCAGCGCAAACACGATGGGCTGAAGGGCATTTTCTGTGTTCTAGGACTCTATGGCTCTATGACTTGTCCTTACCTGGTCTGACCTGCAGGTGTCTCCACATCCACAGCAATCTGGCTGACTGTGAACCGCCCCTGAAGTGATAAATTAGGTGCCACAAAACGTTTTATTGTGAACTATGAGGAGAACGGTCAGAAACGTCAAAAGGCCACAGCTAGGCTGATGGAATGGGCAGGCAGCTTGGAGGAAAAAGAAAATTCCACAAGTGGCAACTGAGATTTAGTGAGAGGAAGTGTGAAATGATTGATTTGTTAAGGAAGAACAAGGTAATATAAAATGAAGCAAATGCAGGAATGGAGGGACCTGGGGGTAAATGTGCACAAGTTGTTGACAGTGTGGACAGATTGGGAAGCGGTTATTAAAACAGATGGTACTCTGGGTTTTATAAATGGGGCCAAGGCACACAAAACAAGGAACTGAGGAGAAAGGTGAATAGAACATTGGGTGGAATTCTTCGTCGACTGACGCCGGAAACGCGATTGGGTGGAGAATCAGTTTTGACGCCGGAATTGTGGCGGGCGCCAGGTTCACGCCAAATCGCAATTCTCCGGTGCCTCGACTGTGGAGTCAATGCATTCCGCTCCGCACTTGCAGTAAATGCCGTTTGCGTAACATTAGCGGGCCTGACCCGGTATTCTCCGGGGCCTCTGCGATTCTCGCCTCCACTGGGGGGAATTCCCAACGGCGAGGATCACTTGTGCTTTTAAAAATCGAGAAACAGGCGCCATGGCTGATGAGGGAGGGAGAGGAGGTAGGACATGCAGAGACGCGATCATGGGCTGCTGGCCCTGACACTGGCTGGGCTGGCTGGGCTGACTGGGGTGGGGGGGCCCTCTGCCAGGGCTGGGAGGGTGGTCCGCATTGTGGTGGCCTGCTGCATTCTCCCCAACATGGCTCAGCAGAGTCGTGACGTGCTGAAGGAGGAGGCTGCATGCCAGTCCTCGTCAGAAGGTGGAGGATGAGAATGGACAGGACATGGGACCCGGGCAGGCAAGGGAGGCCGCACAAAGTGTGCACCAAATGCCGACGCGCAGGGGACGCTCTGATCACCTCCAGGTTCACCGGCTTGGGGGGAGGGGACTGACCAGGGGCACGGACACCGCGTTCTCCCCCCCCCCCCACCCAACCTCCTACCCCAGCCACACCCCTACCTGCAACCCCCCCCGTGATACATTCCTGTCCACTACGGCAGGCCCTGGGTTTTTTTGTTTCTTTTTTTTGATAAATGTTGATCTTTATTAGTGTCACAAGTAGGCTTACATTAACACTGCAATGAAAATCCTCTAGTCGCCACACTCCGCCGCCTGTTTGGGAACATTGAGGGAGAATTCAGAATGTCCAATTCACCGAACAAGCATGTCTTTCGGGACTTGTAGGAGGAAACCGGAGCACCCGGAGGAAACCCACGCAGACACGGGGAGAACATGCAGACTCCGCACAGACAGAGACCCAAGCCGGGAATCGAACCCAGGACACTGCCGCTGTGAAGCAACAGTGCTAACCACTGTGCTACCGTGTCCGCCCACGGTGTCGGTTTGGAGTATCCAATTCTTTTTTTCCAATTTAGGGCCAATTTAGCGTGCCCAATCCATCTACCCTGCACATCTTTGGGTTGTGGGGGTGAGACCCACGCAGACACGGGGAGAACGGGCAAACTCCACACGGACAGTGACCCAGGGCCGGGATCGAACCCAGGTCCTCAGCTCAGTGAGGCAGCAATGCTAGCCACTGTGCCAGTGCGGCCCCTGGGTCGGCAGTAACAGTGGGTATGGTCCACGGGATGGAGGATGATGACAAATCGCTCTGGGTTGATCTCTGGTGCTCCGCATCGTTCAACAACGTCTGATGCCTGTCCACGGTGGTATTTTCCACCGTCCACCTGGGTGATCCCTGCATGCAAGCCGGTTATTCCAGTACACAGTCCCATCGAACCCCTGGGGTGGCAGAGGTGGGTACGGGGGGGACGGGGGGACGGGGGGGGGACGGGGGGGGGACGAAGGGGGGACGACGACACCAGAGCAGTGAGCGTAGGTTGAACTGCGGTCCCTGAGCGAAACCCACCCCCAATATCCGCTCATTCCCCCCCCCCCATCCCCTCTACAGCCAGCCCAGACCAGCCCACCCCTCACACCCTTCTGACAGAGAAACGAGGCAGGTTGCAACATTGTGTACAGGTGTTTAATGTGAAAACGTACATAGATTCGTGCCCTAGACTCTATCGTTAAATTGTGCTCTGCACCCGTGCCAACTTAACGGTACATCAGGGGTGGAGGCGGCCCACTGTGATTCCCGCCCTGTGACCTGGGTCCCCTTTGGCAAATGTCTTCTGGAGTCGCAGGTGGCGTGGTGCCACCCTGTTCTGCCCGTTGCCCACCAGTTGCATCAGGGACAAGAGGGGGGGAGTCCGAAGTGCTGCAGTGTTCCAGCAACTGCCCTGCAGGAGTCACCGGCAAGGGCCCCATCACCTCCTCCTCCCTCAAGGTGCCTGATGGCCCCCGGGCTACTCCATGGGATGGGGGTGCGAGTTGAGCTAACCCCTGAGGCTCCTCTGCCAGTCCTGGAGGCCTGCTGCCATCTCAGCCAGGGTCTGAATGCTCGCAACCATGGAGCACCGGGAGTGGATCATCTCCGTCTGGGACTGCGCCACATCACACTGCGACTATGTCACCACCTCCTGGGTCTGTGCCACATCAGCCAGTGACTGCCACCATCTCCCTCTGGGACAGGGCCACCTCCCTCTGTGTCTGTATGTCGGCCAGCGCCTGGGCAATGCTGCCGACGTTCTCAGCCATGGCCCGCGGTGATTGGGCTACGCTCAGGAGCGCCGCTCCAAATGGCTCTGGCACATGGCTGCCTGTGGGAGGGCAGCCCTGTCCTGGGCCTCGACCAGCGTTTGCACAAAATGCTCCAGGCCTTGGACAGGCTAATCCATGGCCGGATAACTTGCCCCCAAGGCCTCCACCGTGGACACCACCCGAGCGGTGTTGACATGGGTGGCATGTATGGCCGACACCACCTCCTGCTCCTGCACGCGGTTGGACTCCTCCACCTGCACCTTCAGGAGCTGGATGCTTGCCGACAATCCCTCATGTAGTCCCTGGCTCTGTGACTGCATCTCCACAATCGATGGGACAGTCCGTTCCAGAGACCCGAAACCCATCTGGACGGCAGCTAGTCCCTGGGGTTGATCCCTCCCCCTCGGGAGTTCCTCCTTCCACCTGCTATACTGGAGCACGTGTGTACTCTGCACCAGAAAGTGCCCCAGGAGCCTCTTCATTAAAGTGACCAACCAAGGTGAGTGTCTCTGGGATGGTGGAGGGTGTTGGAGACGGCTGTGATGGACAGGAAATCTGTGACATCTGCGGACTGAAGCTCTGGGATGTCCTGGGTCTCGGGTCGATGACACCCGTCCGTGCCGGTGTCATCCTCGTCTCTGGCCAGCACCTGCCGTTCTGGCTGTGGATGTGGCAGGGGTCAGGGGCGGGGGACACCAGTAGGGCCCGCCTCATCACAAGCAGCTCCTGAAAGACACAAGGCTGGGAGTGGGGGGGGCACAGGTCCGGCGGTTCCCCTCCAGTCTTTTCCTGCTCCCGCCGGTGATGGCCGCCTTTTCCTGGGAGGAGGGGCGGGGGACAAAAAACGCACAGTGTTAGACAGTCCGACTCATACAGCCCAGGGGATGGGAAGCTGGTGGCTTCAGTGGCCAAGGCACCCAGCCATGGTGGTTGGCATGGGTGCCGGCATGTGGTACAGGGTGGGGGTTCGGCTGCCCTCCTTGTGGGGGGGAGGATAAGGGTGTGTGGGACCGGGGTTGGTGGCAGGGGCACAGTGCCGCATGCTCACACTGGCCACCCTGAGGAGGTTGTGCAGTTTCTTTCTGCACCGTTGGCCATCCCAGCTCGCGTTGCTCACGGCGCTCAGCTGCCTCTGCCACCTGCACCCAGGCACAGCGAACGGCAGGCAGCCTCCTTCCCGGGCCCGGGTACAGGGTCACCCGCCTCTCTTCCACGGCGTCCAGCAGGGCCTCGAGCTTGGCGACTGTAAAACGGGGTGGCGCTCTCCTCGCTGCCATCTTATTGGCTGGGATGGTGTGTGTGAGGGCAGTGCAGTGTATATCTGCTGTCATAATATACACCAGTATATCATGGTGCAGACACACACACTGATGGATACACAGTGGGACCAATCAACACACACAACACCGCAGCCAACCACCAGTTAGAGCACACTCACCATAAAGACAGGGGGCATCAGAGTTCCCGCTCATTCAGGATGCAGCCTCCCAGAAGGACAGAGCTTACAGCACAGATCTTCACCATGTGCTGAGTGCATAGACTGGTTAGGACAGGCATAGGCCTTTAGTTTAATCTCACATCGTGTTAACTCACAGTGAAAGTATGTTCAACAGTTTCTAACTTAATAAAATAGTGTTACACTATTTTAAGTGTTGGTGGCCTGTATGTGTTCCACGGATCCAGAGCACCCAACACATCATGGTACCAGTAGTTGACAAACAAAGAACAAAGAAATGTACAGCACAGGAACAGGCCCTTCGGCCCTCCAAGCCCGCGCCGACCATGCTGCCCGACTAAACTACAATCTTCTACACTTCCTGGGTCCGTATCCCTCTATTCCCATCCTATTCATGTATTTGTCAAGATGCCCCTTAAATGTCACTATCGTCCCTGCTTCCACCACCTCCTCCGGTAGCGAGTTCCAGGCACCCACTACCCTCTGCGTAAAAAACTTGCCTCGTACATCTACTCTAAACCTTGCCCCTCTCACCTTAAACCTATGCCCCCTAGTAATTGACCCCTCTACCCTGGGGAAAAGCCTCTGACTATCCACTCTGTCTATGCCCCTCATAATTTTGTAGACCTCTATCAGGTCCCTCCTCAATCTCCTTCGTTCCAGTGAGAACAAACCGAGTTTATTCAACCGCTCCTCATAGCTCCTCAATGCCCTCCATACCAGGCAACATTCTGGTAAATCTCTTCTGCACCCTCTCTAAAGCCTCCACATCCTTCTGGTAGTGTGGCAACCGGAATTGAACACTATACTCCAAGTGTGGCCTAACTAAGGTTCTATACAGCTGCAACATGACTTGCCAATTCTTATACTCAATGCCCCAGCCAATGAAGGCAAGCATGCCGTATGCCTT
Source organism: Scyliorhinus torazame (assembly GCF_047496885.1). Taxonomy (NCBI): domain Eukaryota; kingdom Metazoa; phylum Chordata; class Chondrichthyes; order Carcharhiniformes; family Scyliorhinidae; genus Scyliorhinus; species Scyliorhinus torazame. Next base: position 110,636,805 of record NC_092707.1, read on the forward strand.
CTTGACTACCTTCTCCACCTGTGTTGCCCCTTTCAATGACCTGTGGACCTGTACTCCTAGATCTCTTTGACTTTCAACACTCTTGAGGGTTCTACCATTCACTGTATATTCCCTACCTGCATTAGACCTTCCAAAATGCATTACCTCACATTTGTCCGGATTAAACTCCATCTGCCATCTTCCGCCCAAGTCTCCAAACAATCTAAATCCTGCTCTATCCTCTGACAGTCCTCATCGCTATCCACAATTCCACCAACCTTTGTGTCGTCTGCAAACTTACTAATCAGACCAGTTACATTTTCCTCCAAATCATTTATATATACTACAAAGAGCAAAGGTCCCAGCACTGATCCCTGTGGAACACCACTGGTCACGGCCCTCCAAATAGAAACGCATCCTTCCATTGCTACTCTCTGCCTTCTATGACCTAGCCAGTTCTGTATTCACCTTGCCAGCTCACCCCTGATCCCGTGTGACTTCACCTTTTGTACTAGTCTACCATGAGGGACCTTGTCAAAGGCCTTACTGAAGTCCATATAGACAACATCCACTGCCCTACCTGCATCAATCATCTTAGTGACCTCCTCGAAAAACTCTATCAAGTTAGTGAGACACGACCTCCCCTTCACAAAACCATGCTGCCTCTCACTAATACGTCCATTTGCTTCCAAATGGGTGTAGATCCTGTCGCGAAGAATTCTCTCCAGTAATTTCCCTACCACTGAAGTAAGGCTCACCAGCCTGTAGTTCCCTGGATTATCCTTGCTACCCTTCTTAAACAGAGGAACAACATTGGCTATTCTCCAGTCCTCCGGGACATCCCCTGAAGACAGTGAGGATCCAAAGATTTCTGTCAAGGCCTCAGCAATTTCCTCTCCAGCCTCCTTCAGTATTCTGGGGTAGATCCCATCAGGCCCTGGTGACTTATCTACCTTAATATTTTTTAAGACACCCAACACCTCGTCTTTTTGGATCTCAATGTGACCCAGGCTATCTACACACCCTTCTCCAGACTCAATATCTACCAATTCCTTCTCTTTGGTGAATACTGATGCAAAGTATTCATTTAGTACCTCGTCCATTTCCTCTGGCTCCACACATAGATTCCCTTGCCTATCCTTCAGTGGGCCAACCCTTTCCCTGGCTACCCTCTTGCTTTTTATGTACGTGTAAAAAGCCTTGGGATTTTCCTTAACCCTATTTGCCAATGACTTTTCGTGACCCCTTCTAGCCCTCCTGACTCCTTGCTTAGGTTCCTTCCTACTTTCCTTATATTCCATGCAGGCTTCGTCTGTTCCCAGCCTTTTAGCCCTGACAAATGCCTCCTTTTTCTTTTTGACGAGGCCTACAATATCTCTCGTTATCCAAGGTTCCCGAAAATTGCCGTATTTATCCTTCTTCCTCACAGGAACATGCCGGTCCTGAATTCCTTTCAACTGACACTTGAAAGCCTCCCACATGTCAGATGTTGATTTGCCCTAAAACATCCGCCCCCAATCTATGTTCTTCAGTTCCCGCCTAATATTGTTATAATTAGCCTTCCCCCAATTTAGCACATTCATCCTAGGACCACTCTTATCCTTGTCCACCAGTACTTTAAAACTTACTGAATTGTGGTCACTGTTACCGAAATGCTCCCCTACTGAAACATCTACCACCTGGCCGGGCTCATTCCCCAATACCAGGTCCAGTACCGCCCCTTCCCTAGTTGAGGGATGTTAGAACGTCTTAGACCTACCTGCAAGTGATCTGCCTTCTACCAGCATACAGCCATCCTGCAAAATGGACAGCGTCCGCCCGCCGCCGCCGCTCCGCATCACCGCCCGGGGCCAACTGGAAGATATTCAAACAACGCTTCCAGCTCTACCTTGAAGCCACAGACCAGGAAGCTGCCTCAGACACCAGGAAGATCGCTCTCTTCCTATCGACGGCCGGGACCATGCCATCCACATTTTCAATTCTCTCACCTTTGCTGATGGTGAAGTTAAATCAAAATTCAAGACGGTCTTCCTTAAGTTTGACAGTCACTGCGACATCGAGGTGAATGAAAGTTTCGAGCGCTATGTATTCCAACAGCGTTTGCAGGGTAAGGATGAACCTTTCCAGTCCTTTCTCACCCACCTCCGCATCCCTGCGCAGTCCTGTAATTACGGGTCCACCTCCGACTCCACGATATGCGACCAGATCGTTTTCGGTGTTCAGTCGGACCCCCTACAGCAGCAGCTCCTCAAGGTAAAGCAGCTCACCCTAGCGACTGCCATCGAGACTTGCGTGCTACACGAACACGCCACTAGTCGGTATTCCCACATCCAAGCGTCTGAAATGGTGTCGTGGCAAGGTCCCCACGAGACAGAACGGGTCCAAGCAATTGAGCAACTCCAGGGCCTCAGCCTGGATGAGGGCGGCCATTTTGCGCGCTTTTCGCGGACTTCCGCGCTTGTGCGCACCAAACGAGGGGACAGCAACGTCGACGAACGTACTGCGCAGGCGCGCACCACGTACGACTGCACCACCGCGGTGGCGCAGCGAACGTACTGATGCTACAAAGTGCGGCAACTGTGGCTCCGCCCACTTAAAGCGGCAATGTCCTGCCAAATCCCGACGATGCTTGTGATGTGGCAAACTTGGCCACTATGCTGCTTTATGCAGATCAGCTCAGCCTGCCAACTCTCGTTGCTCCAGCCAGCCTCGCAGGAATGTCCAGGCCATTCAACCCACGGTCACCGAGCCCGATTCGGACCTGCTACCCGATATTGACACCGAGGACCCGAAGGCGCATTTTCGAGTCGGTATCATTACAAAAAACAGGGTGTCCCCGAAGCAAAGAATCCAGCCTCTATCGGTATACAGCATCGATCCGGACGATGAGTGGTGTACAACCTTTATGGTCAACCGGTCCAAAATATGATTCCACCTGGACACCGGTGCCTCCGCCAATCTCATTGCGCGGTCTGACCTCCAAAGCCTTCGTGTCAAACCAGCCATCCTGCCATCAGCCTGCCAGCTATTAGATTATAATGGCAATGCCATTGCTGCCAGCGGCTCATGCCAACTTGAAGTGACGCACAGGTCACGCAAAGCCATCCTTCCCTTTGAAATTGTGTGCTCCTCGAAAGCCTCCCTGCTTGGCGCGCAGCCATGCAAGCTGTTGAACCTAGTTCAGAGAGTTGACTTTCTCTCCTGCTGACACATCTGCCTTTCAGGACACTGACTTCAGGGCGCAGCTCAACGCCATTATCAACCAGCACCACGACGTCTTCGAGGGCATGGGCACGCTCCCGTACACCTACAAGATTTTATTAAAACCGAATGCCACGCCTGTGGTGCATGCACCTTGCAGGGTCCTAGCACCCCTTAAGGACTGCCTCAAGCAGCAGCTACAGGACCTCCAGGACCAAGGAGTGATTTCCAGAGTCACGAAACCAACCAACTGGGTCAGTTCCATGGTATGTGTAAAAAAGTCTTCCGGCGAATTGAGAATTTGCATTGATCCCAAGGATCTAACTCGCAATATTATGAGAGAGCACGATCCAATTCCCAAGCGCGAAGAGCTCACATGGGAGACGGCTCGCATCAAGCTCTTTACCAAACTCGATGCCTCAAAAGGATTCTGGCAAATCCAGCGCGACAAATCCAGCATGAAACTGCACATTTAACACCCCCTTTGGAAGATATTGTTACAACAGGATGCCGTTTGGCATCATCTCTGCATCAGAAGTGTTCCATAGGATTATGGAACAAATGATGGAAGGTATTGAAGGTGTTCGCGTCTATGTCGATAACATAATCATTTGGTCCACCACCTCGCAGGAGCATGTTAGTCGCCTCCAGCGTGTATTCAGACGTATACATGAGCAGGGCCTCCGCCTCAACAGGGCCAAATGCTCTTTTGGTCAGACAGAACTCAAGTTCCTCGGGGACCACATCTCCCAATTGGGTGTGCAGCCGGATGCGGACAAGGTAGCTGCCATCACAGCTATGAAAACACCAGAGGACAAGAAGGCGGTCCTCCGATTTCTGGGCATGGTCAATTTTTTAGGGAAATTCATCCCTAATCTCGCCTCTCATACCACGGCTCTCAGGAACCTGATCAGGAAGACGACAGACTTCCAATGGCTCCCTGCCCACGAGCGCGAATAGAGAGAACTCAGGGCAAAACTGACCACGGCCCCGGTCTTAGCTTTCTTTCATCCAGTAAAGGAGACCAAAATTTCGACCAATGCCATTCAATCCGGCATAGGGGCAGTGCTCCTTCAACGTGATGAGGCCTCATCATGGGCCCCTGTCGCATATGCGACACGTGCGATGACCCCCACGGAGCAGCACTACACGCAGATAGAAAAGGAGTGCCTGGGCCTTCTGACCGGTGTTGTTAAGTTTCACGATTATGTCTACGGACTTCCTCAATTCACCGTCGAGACCGACCATTGCCCGCTGGTCACTATAATACAGAAAGACTTGAACGACATGACGCTTCGCCTCCAGCGTATTCTTCTCAAGCTCCAGCGATACGACTTCCAGCTGGTATACATCCCAGGCAAGGACCTCATCATTGCTGCTGCTCTCTCCAGGGCAGTCAACACTCCGTGTGACCCCGCGGGGTTTGTCTGCCAGGTTGACGCCCATGTGGCGTTCATGGCCTCCAATCTACCTGCCACGGATGAACGCCTCGTCCAAATTTGCCGCGAGACAGCGGCTGACCCCTTGCTACAGCGTGTCATGTGCCACCTAACAGATGGGTGGCTCAAGGGCCAATGCCCTCAATTCTATAATGTCAGAGATGATCTGGCGGTAGTAGACGGGGTTCTTCTAAAACTGGACCACATTGTCATCCCGCACAGCATGCGCCAGCTCGTCCTGGAACAGCTACACGAGGGCCACCTTGGCGTGGAAAAGTGCCGCCGACGGGCCCGAGAGGCAGTGTACTGGCCTGGCATTAATGAGGACATAGCTAACACAGTGCTCAACTGCCCCACTTGTCAGTGCTTCCAGCCGGCCCAACCACGTGAGACCCTGCAGCCCCATGAGTTGGTCACGTCACCATGGACCAAGATGGGCATCAACCTGTTCCACGCGCTGGGTAGAGACTATGTCCTGATCGTGGACTACTTTTCAGATTACCCGGTGGTTATACAGTTGCACGACCTCACCTCGTCCGCAGTCATTCGTGCATGTAAAGAAACATTTGCTCAACATGGCATCCCGCTCACAGTTATGTCGGACAATGGCCCCTGCTTCGCCAGCCAAGAATGGTCCAGCTTTGCCAGGTGGTACAATTTTGCCCATGTAACATCCAGTCCCCTGTACCCCCAATCCAACGGCAAAGCAGAGAAGGGCGTCCACATAGTCAAACGGCTCCTATGCAAGGCTGCCGATGCTGGATCTGATTTCTACCTTGCCTTGCTGGCCTATCGCTCCGCCCCACTGTCCACTGGCCTGTCGCCAGCCCAGTTACTCATGAGTCGCACCCTGAGGTCGACGGTGCCGTCCATCCATGTCCCAGACCTCGACCACGTTCCGGTCCTTCGCCGGATGCTGCTGTCTCGTGCACAGCACAAGGCGGCTCATGACTCCCGTGCAGCTGATCTCCCTGCTCTGGCTCCAGATGACAATGTCCGCGTCCATCTTCCGGATGGTGGCTGGTCTGCAACTGCAGTTGTCCTTCGGCAGGTGGCCCCCCGCTCGTTCCTGGTTCACCTACCGGATGGCTCTATTCTGCGCCGCAATCGACGCGCCCTTTGTCTCATTCCATGCTCGCCACGTGATCCTCCAGTGTCGCCTCGCCCTCCTGCTGACCCTGCCACGGACTATGCAGAGCTCCCTGTCACTCTGCCTCCCCCTGACTTTGACGCAGTCCAGCCCGCTCCTGAACCGGCGGCTCTCGACCCACCCTTGAGGCGGTCAACCAGAATTTGTCGCCCACCTCAGAGACTTCCCTGGTTTGTATATAGTGTTTATCTCGTTACTCTTGTTGCATACTGCTTCTCTGCACCAGGCACCTTCCCATGTAAATAGCTTAGTTCTCATGTACGTAGTCCTGTAAATATGTCTTCGCACCCCACACGTAGTTAGGAACATTCTCACCACACATTATTTATTGCCACACACATACATTTCTTTATAAAAGGGGGGATGTCATGATATACACCAGCATATCATGGTGAAGACACACACACCGATGGACACACAGCAAGACCAATCAACACACACAACACCGCAGCCAATCACCAGTTAGAGCACAAGCACTATAAAGACAGGGGGCATCAGAGTTCCCGCTCATTCGGGATGCAGCCTCTCAGAAGGACAGAGCTTACAGCTTATAGCACAGATCTTCACCATGTGCTGAGTGCATAGACTGGTTAGGACAGGCATAGGTCTTTAGTTTAATCTAACATCGTGTTAACTCACAGTGAAAGTATGTTCAACAGTTTCTAACTTAATAAAATAGTGTTGCACTATTTTAAGTGTTGGTGGCCTGTATGTGTTCCACGGATCCAGAGCACCCAACACATCGTCTGCGGCTGCAGCTTGTCAGTCTCGTGAGTGTCCATCGCAAAACCGCGAATCCTGCACAGTAAGGCCTTTGACAAGGTCCCTCATGGCAGACTGAGGTACAAGAGGTGAAGTCACACAGGATCACAGGTGAGCTGGCAAGATGGATACAGAACTGGCTCGGTCATAGAAGGCAGAGAGTAGCAATGGAAGGGTGCGTTTCTGAATGGAAGGCTGTGACTAGTGGTGTTCCACAGGGATCAGTGCTGGGACCTTTAGCTGTTCGTTGTATATATAAATGATTTGGAGGAAAATGTAGCTGGTGTGATTAGTAAGTTTGCGGACGACACTAAGATTGGTGGAGTTGCAGATCGTAATGAGGATTGTCAGAGGATACAGCAGGATATCATAGATTATCATAGAATTTACAGTGCAGAAGGAGGCCATTCGGCCCATCGAGTCTGCACCGGCTCTTGGAAAGAGCACCCTACCCAAGGTCAACACCTCCACCCGATCCCCATAACCCAGTAGCCCCATCCAACACTAAGGGCAATTTTGGACACTAAGGGCAATTAATCATGGCCAATCCACCTAACCTGCACATCTTTGGACTGTGGGAGGAAACCGGAGCACCCGGAGGAAACCCACGCACACACGGGGAGGATGTGCAGACTCCGCACAGACAGTGACCCAAGCCGGAATCGAACCTGGGACCCTGGAGCTGTGAAGCAATTGTGCTATCCACAAGGCTACCGTGCTGCCCACTGATATAGATCAGTTGGATACTTACGCAGAGAAATGGAAGATTGAGTTTAATCCGGACAAAAGTGAGGTAATGCATTTTGGAAGGTCTAATACAGGTGGGAATTATACAGTAAATGGCAGAACCCTTTGGAGCATTGACAGGGAGAGAGATCTGGGCATACAGTTCCACAGGTCCTGAAAGTGGCAACACTGGTGGATAAGGTATCAAGAAGGCATACGGCATGCTTGCCTTCTTCGGTCAGGGCACTGAGTATAAAAATTGGCAAGTCATGCTGCAGCTGTGTACAACCTTAGTTAGGCCACACTGGAATATTGTGTACAATTCTGGTCGCCACACTACCAGAAGGATGTGGAGGCTTTGGAGAGGGTACAGAAGAGGATTACCAGGATGTTGCCTGGTCTGGAGGGTATTAGCTATGAGGAGAGGTTGGATAAACCGGATTGTTTTCACTGGAATGACGGAAGTTGGGGCGACCTGTAGAGGTTTACAAAATTATGAGTGGCGTGGACAGAGTGGATAGTCAGACATTTTTTCTCAGGTTGGAAAAGTCAATTACTAGGGGACTTAGATTTAAGGTATGAGGGGCAAAATTTAGAGGAGATGTGCAAGGCAAGTTTTTTACACAGAGGGTGGTGAGTGCCTGGAAGGCGCTGCCTGGGGAGGTGGTGGAAGCAGATATAATAGAGACGTTTAAGAGGCCTCTTGACAAAAACATGAAAAGGATGGGAATAGGGAATATAGACCCTGGGAGTGCAGAAGGTTTTAGTTTCGACAGCCATCATGATCGACACAGGCTGAGAGGGCCAAAAGGCCTGTTCCTGTATTGTACTGTTCTTTGTACTTGCAGTGGTGCAGGAAGCATCACCACCTTCTCAAGAGAAATTTGGAATGGGAGATAAACACCAGTGACTTTCATATCCGTAAATGAATAAAATAAACTCACCTGTTAAAGGTTGATGTCAGGAAGCAATTCTTCATCGTGGATATCTGAAACTTTTCTCCCCAGTAAACTGCTGAAGCCCAGTGAATTAGCGTCAATGTCAGGACGGGGTGGACCTTTACATGGACACATGAAGGGCAGACCATGTGAAGAAGGTACATGAAAACTGCTAACCCCCATGTCCACACTCTGAGCTCTGGCTCAGAGCTCTGGTCCTCTTGTTGAATCATTCAATACCTCATCAGTTCTCCAAACTCAGTTTTCCAATTCTGGTCACTGGTGCGAATCGACCAAAACCAATTGGAATGGAACAACTACAGTTTTGCTCTCAAGGGTTAGATATTTATTTATTTCCTGATTTAATAAGTTGCCTGTGACCTGCTCCATGTGAGCTTGGCTCCATCCTGCACTCACCTCACCTTACCCCTGCTGATCAAAGTCTCAGTGGGCAGTGGCCCCAGGGAACGTCACAACGAGATAAAAATCAAAAGAAACCGCACTTTACTAAGTGCTGCCATTCAAGGTTCAAAACAAGTAGGCTGGTCCTGAATTCTTACCTGTTGAGCTAAGCATTTACTGTGAGTATTCAAACCTGCTGCTACAAGAACCACTGGCATCTGTCTGGAGTGTTTGAGCTTGGTAAAAGCTCTCATTGATGGCTGTGTCTGACTGAGCCTGTCAGGCGATGCATACTGATCACTCTGACTCTCCAGCTGATATTATCAGTCAGCCTCAAAACAAACAGCCTTATCACAATGTCCAACAATGGAGAATCTGCAGCCGACTGGAAGGAAATGTGTCCAATCATCACATATCAGGAAATGTGACATTTGTTTAAGCTTTACACAGCTATAGCATTTACAACCTACATGTCAATGCTTTGTGAATCCAAGCGTTCTCCATTTAACGCATTGATGCACACATTGGGGTCGTCTGTCACCGTGTAGAACACTGAATGGAACAGAAGGCCATTCAGTCCCTCGAGCTTGTTTTGCCATTCTATTAGATATGGTTGATCTGCATCTGATCTTCATTTATTCACCTTTGCTCCATTTCCCTAGAATTCCCCTTTATCCAACAAAAACATCAGACATGAAAGCTCAGTTGTTCCCCCAGTACCCATAGTCTATTGTGGAGAGTGTTGCAAATTTCATTCTCCTTTGTTTGAAAAGTCCTTCCTGATTTCACCCCTGAACAACAACGCTCTAATGTATTTTACCCTCTTGTTCTGGATGCTTCCACAGGTGAAATAGCTTCTCGATATATATCTTTTCAAACCCTTTTGCCATTTTAAACACCTCAGTTACATCAATCTTCCAAACTCCAATGGTACACTCTGTGCAAATATCTTCAGTAATTCATCTCTGGTGGTGGGGCAGAAAGGGAAGGACGGGGCGACACGGTGGCACAGTGGTTAGCACTGCTGTCTACAGTGCTGAGGACCCGGGTTCAATCCCGGTCCGGGTCACTGTATGTGAGGAGTTTGCACATTCTCCCTGTGTCTGCATGGGTTTCACACCCACAACCCAAAGATGTGCAGGTTAGGTGGATTGGCCACATTAAATTGCCCCTTAATTGGAAAAAAAATACAGTCCGTCATATCTGCCAGATGATGGCACACCTGGCACCGAGGGGGTATGGGGGAGGATATCTTCTCCTGATGGTCATCAAGGTGACAGTCGCCTTGAACGTCTATGCCACAGGGTCTTTCCAGTCGCCGAGTGGGGACCTGTCCAGGATCTCACAGACCTCGATGAACAGGTGCAGCCCCGCCTTCACGGAAGCCCTGTATGCCCAGGCAGATCAATACATCCACTTCCATGTGGACCGAGCCCACCAGGATGTCCGAGCATCAGGGTTCGCCACCATCGGCAGGTTGCCCCGGGTCCAGGGGGCGATTGACGGGATGCATGTACATAACAGGCCGCTCTACACCAACCGAAAGGGGTACCACTCGATGAACGTTCAGCTGGTGTGTGACCATCAGCTGCGCATCACTCACCTCTGCGCCCAATACCCGGCTGGGTGCACGTCGCCTTCATCCTAGCACACTCGGCAATTTCTGACATTTTCGAGCCCCCCTCCACCCGTTTGAGGGATTGGCTCCTGGGCAACATGGGTTATCCGCTGCGATCATGGCTGACGACACCTAACTGGAGGCCACAGACCGATGCGGAGACCCACTCAATGATGCCTATGCAGCGACCAGGAGTGTGATCGAGCGGTGCTTTGGACTCCTGAAGATATGGTTCAGGTGCTGGACCATTCTGGAGGGGCCCTCCGTATGATGCTCAGAGGGTTGCCCGCATTGTGGTGGCCTGCTGTGTCCTCCACAAACTCGTACAGCAGAGCGGTGACGTGCTGGAGGAGGATGATGAAGGCCAGTCCTCGTCCAATGAGGAGGATGCGGGGGTCAGGGGAGGATGGGAAGGACATGGGTCCCAGGCAGGCAAGGAAGACCGCACGATGTGTGCGCTAGGGCCAACGCGCATGGGACGCTCTGATCGCCTCCAGGTTCACCGACTAGGAGGGGGGTAGAGGGGGGGAACTGGCCAGGGGCACGGACACCACAGCCCAACACCACACCACCTCACTTCCACCCTGTCCCCCCGTCCCCCACCCTCCAACTGCCATCCCCTCTGTGATACATACCTGTTGCACTACGAGGTGGGGACCCTGGGTTGCCAGTAATAGCGGGTCTGGTCCTTGGGATGCAGGATGACGTCAACCTGCTCTGCGATGAGCTCTGGTGCTCCGCATCTAATGACAACGTCTGACTCTTGCCCACAGTAGCACTTTCCACCTGGGTGATTCCTGCATGTGAGCTGGCTATTCCAGCACACGGTCCCATCGAATCCCTGGGGTGGCGGTGGTGGGGACGGTCGAGGCGCAGGGAGGAAGAGGGTGGGGAGCAAGGGCCACCCATAGGGTCTACACCATTACCCCGCCTCCCTCCTCCCGACCAGCCCAGACTAGCCGACCCCTCCCACCCATCAGACAGGGCACCAAGACAGGTTGTAACAGTGGTAGCAGGTGTTTATTGTGAACAAATATATACAGATTTGTGCGCTAGCCCCAAGAATTAAACTGTGCCCTGTATCCGTGCCAACTCAACTGGTATCTAACATTCTGGCCTTATGGACCCGAACACTACAACAAGGTAGATCCTAAGATGGTACAGCAGGAGTGGAGGCAGCCGGCTGTGATTCCTATCCTGTGAACTGGGTCCCCTTTGGGGGCGTCTTCTGGGCGACCGGGCCTGGATGGGCCCCGCTGCTGCTCGGGTGTCCCAGGTGGCGTGGTGCTGCCCTGTTCTGCCCACTGCCCACCAAATGCGCCAAGGATAGGAGGAGGGGGATCCGAGGTCCTGTGGCGTTCCGGCACCTCCCCTGATGGCCCCCGGGCTACTCAATGGGACGGGAGAGCGATCGGAGCTATCCCCTGAGGCTCCCCCCGCCACCTGGCACTGCACGCGTTGCTCTCAGCCAGGGTCCGCACGCTCGGGACCATGGAGCACAGGGAGGGGACCATCTCCGTCTGGGACGGTGCCACATCTCCATGCAACTGTGCCACCACCTTCTGGGTTTGTGTCACATCAGCCAGTGACTGCGCCATCTCCCTCTGGGACAGGGCCACCTCCCTGTGCCTGCGCCACATTGGCCAGCGCCTGGGCAATGCCACCGACATTCCCGGCCATGACCTGCTGTGACTGGGCCACGCTCAGGTGCGCCGCCGCTGCAATGTCCAAGTGGCTCTGGCACATGTCTGCCTGTGAGGTGGCAGCCTTGTTCTGGGTCTTGGACAGCGCCTACACAGAATGCCCTAGGCCTTGGACATGCTGATCTATGGCCGAAACCGTTGCCCCCAATGCCTCCACCGCGGACGTCATCCGTGAGGTGTTGGCCTGGGTGGCATGCATGGTCGGCACCACCACCTGCTCCTGCACACGGTTGGACTCCTCCACCTGCGCCTGGGGGTACTGGATGCTCGCCGACAACCCCTCATGTAGTCCCTGGCTACATCTCTGCTATCGTTGGGACTGTCTGTTCCAGAGGCCCGAGGCCCGTCTGGACGGCAGCTAGTCCCTGGGGTCAGCCTGCTTCCGACCATCCGCACCCTCGGGTGCTCCTACCTCTACCTGTTGTACTGGGTCAGCTGTGTGGTACGCACCAGAGAGTGTCCCAGGAGCCTCTCCACTCACAAGCCCAACCGGGGTGAGTGTCTCTGGGTTGGTGGAGGGTGTTGGAGACAGCTGTGACGAAAATCACTGCCATCCTTCGACCCAAGCTCCAGGTCTCCTGAGTCTCAGCTGATATCAGAGCTGCTCTAAGCATCACTGCTCAGCTCACTGGGGGTTTCTGGCTGTGGCACTGGCTGGGGCGAGGGCACCAGATGGACCCGCCCCATCTCCAGCAGGCCCTGCATGACACAAGACGAAATGCATGATTAGACCGTGAGCCGGGGGGAGTGGGTGTTGTGGTGTAGGGTGAGGGTGGTGCGGGGGTGAGAGTGCAGTAGGGTGAGGGTGGTGTGGGGGTGAGAGTGCAGTAGGGTGAGGGTGGTGTGGGGGTGAGAGTGCAGTAGGGTGAGGGTGGCGTGGGGGTGAGAGTGCAGTAGGATGAGGGTGGTGTGGGGTGAGAGTGCAGTAGGGTGAGGGTGGTGTGGGGGTGAGAGTGCAGTAGGGTGAGGGTGGTGTGGGGGTGAGAGTGCAGTAGGGTGAGGGTGGTGTAGGGTGAGGGTGGTGTGGGGGTGAGGGTGCAGTAGGGTGAGGGTGGCGTGGGGGTGAGAGTGCAGTAGGGTGAGGGTGGCGTGGGGGTGAGAGTGCAGTAGGGTGAGGGTGGCGTGGGGGTGAGTGTGGCGTGGGGGTGAGTGTGGTGTGGGGGTGAGGGTGGTGTGGGGGTGAGGGTGGCGTGGGGGTGAGAGTGCAGTAGGGTGAGGGTGGTGTGGGGGTGAGAGTGCAGTAGGGTGAGGGTGGTGTAGGGTGAGGGTGGCGTGGGGGTGAGGGTGCAGTAGGGTGAGGGTGGCGTGGGGGTGAGTGTGGTGTGGGGGTGAGGGTGGTGTGGGGGTGAGGGTGGCGTGGGGGTGAGAGTGCAGTAGGGTGAGGGTGGTGTGGGGTGAAGGGTGGGGTGTGGACACAGGTGCCACGGGGAACCGCACCTCAGCGGGGTGCCACTTCCTCGCTCGTGACCTCCCTTTCTTCCGCCGCTGGCTCTGTCCAGTGCCCTCTGCTCAGCCTTTATGAGGGGCCGCAGATCTGGTGATCCCCCTCCTGTCTTCTCCGGCTCACGGCGATTATATGCAGCCTTCTCCTGGGGGTGGCGGCGGGGAGGGGGGAGAAACAGGAGACAACAGTACATACACTACACTGAGCTAGACACTAGAGGGAGCACCACAGCCATGACACACAGACAGTCAACCAATAGATCAGTAAGATAGGACACGACCAATGGGCATTCACGATACACACAGAGGTGACACTACCACAGGGGGGCATTACGCCAACCCATATATAAGGACACAACACACATGATCTTCCTCTTTCCAGTGGAGACACTCGGTGAGTACAGACACAGGGTTGATTGAACATCACACCCACCACGTGGATTGTAGCAGACTGGTTCATCAGTCTGAGTAGCTATAGCAGGATTAACAGTAGAGTCAAATCCAAGCAGGAGAGTCGTTAACAGTAATAAATGTGTTGAAGCTATCTCCAAGTCTGAACCCTCCTTTATCAGCGTGCACATCAAGGAAGCAGCTTAGAGCAAAACAAAACACAGCCCAGGTTGTTTGGTCACTGCATTTGTGAGATCTTTGTTTTTGTGTAAAGTTGCTCTTGTGTTTCCTTGTATCACAGCAATGGCCGTTCTTCAAAAATACTGACTAGGCTGGAAAACCCTTCAGGCCATCCTGTGGTCATTAAGAGGTGCTGTAGAAATGTAAATTTTTCTTTTATGCTGGAAATTCTACGGCAGTTTGCCAGCTCCTGTGAAGATGGAAAGAGAATGTTTCAAGTTAGTTAGCTGAAACATTAACTCGGTGACAGCAGCAGCACCCAGCTGACTCCACGACAGGTGTTGGCACCATGTTTAATAGTTCTGCATTCACTCTTGTCTAAAGGAGCGTCTGACTGGCCTGGAGGCCCATATGGACATACATATGAATTAGGCCCCTCTTATTGTCTGGTCTGAATATCCCACCTGCTGCCTGACTACAACTGATAATCAAGGTGCTGAATGAGAGTCTGCAGTGAACATGGCTGGGGAAGAACCTGAGTTACCCCCTAGCCAGTGAGGCCTCCCTGCGGGCTTCCCTCCTCCAGACTGCAAGAGGAAGCCAGGATGTTCCCTCCACAAGGGTTGGGAAGAAGAGGCTGGTCCGTTTGCAGAAGAAATGGATAAAGGTTGCAGAGGAGATGGGCAGTTGTGGGGTAAAGCTTCAAACCTGTGTGAGTGCCACCCGCACATCCTTCGCTCTGAGAAAAGTGAGATTCCCGTACTGCTTTCGTCTTTGGGGCCTGCATGTGACAACGTGAGGCAATGCACTGGGTGGGGAAGAAAGAATCACCAGTCAGCTGGAAGGAGGACCAGAGCGGCAGGTCCTGTCATGGTCCTGTCTCTAATTAGTGGCCTACACATATAGAGGATAGGACATATATCCCCAGAAGGGGAGGCAGTGGAGTAGTGGTATTGTCGCAGGACAAGTAATCCAGAGTCCCTGAGTCATGCTCTGGGGACACGGGTTCAAATCCCACCATGGCAGATGGTGAAATTCAAATTCAATAAAAATATGGAATTAGACGTCTAAAGGTGACAACAAAACCATTGTCGATTGTCGGAAGAACCCAACTGGTTCACGAATGTCCTTTAGGGAGGACCATCCTAATCCGGTCAGGCCGACATGTGACTCCGTACCCACAGGAATGTGGTTGACTCTTAAATGCTCTCAGGGAAGGGCAACAAATGCTGGCCCGGCCAGCAACGCCCACATTCCATGAACGAATAAAAACGAAAATCACAAACCAATGGACTGCTACCAGCATAGATGTTGTGCTGGTCTGTGTGAGGAAATGAACAGTGCTTACAGGAGAAGTATCTCCACAATAATGAGGAAATGAGTGGAGGAGTCCAGACCTACATATCCTGACTCTTCATGGAGAAATAGGTCTTCAAACTGTCTGGGTTGGGGTTCAGGGTGTCTGCGTGATGGCAAAACAGGAGTGTTGACACTAGAGAGTGAGAGAGCGGGTTCACGGGAACAAGGCTGTCTCATACATGAGGCATGACGCTAATTTGTCTGCCACTGGACACATGAAGCTTCACATCAGGCATGAGGAAATGGGAAACCCTCAAAGCCTGTGTCTCTCATGCAGATCAGGGTCACCTCAAAAGATGTGGCTTGAGAAACTGCAAGCCAGCCAGCCACAAGTGAGGATGATGAGGGATCCTCAGAGAGTGCATCAACACATCGTTCTCCCTGACCATCCATCACCGCAGATATTCTCATATCGGTGGTATAGGTTTGTGATTAGATTCAGGGTCATAACCTGATGAAGACATCACAGATGCACCATGCAGCTGACGGAGGTTGTGACAGCAAAGGCCAGTTGACGACTGGGGGGGAGTAGGCCCAGGCTGAGTCTCTGGATCCATCAACAACACAGTAGCTGCTGGAGCAACAGTTAGTGGTGGAGGGACAACAGTCAGAGCTTTCAGGAACTGTGCAACACACATGGGGGTGATGGAGGTGTCTATCCAGGACATGAGGGCTGCCATGTCTCAGACATGTGCATGCATAGCTTCTTCCAGCGAGACATTGGAGAGCCAGACCCAGCTGACCGGTCAGTGAGACACACAGAGCCGGACCCAGCTGACCAGTCAGTGAGAGGCACACAGCCAGATCCAGCTGACTGGTCACTGAGACGCAGACAGCCAGACCCAGCTGACCGGTCAGTGAAATGCACACAGCCAGACCCAGCTGACCGGTCAGTGCGACACACACAGCCAGACCCAGCTGACCGGTCAGTGAGAGGCACACAGCCAGATCCAGCTGACCGGTCAGTGAGATGCAAATAGCCAGACCCAGCTGACCAGACAGTGAGAGGCACAGAGCCAGACCCAGCTGACCAGACAGTGAGAGGCACACAGCCAGACACAGCTGACAGGTCAGTGAGACACACGCAGCCAGATCCAGCTGACTGGTCAGTGAGACGCACACAGCCAGACCCAGCTGACCAGACAGTGAGACGCACACAGCCAGACCCAGCTGACCGGTCAGTGAGACGCACACAGCCAGACACAGCTGACAGGTCAGTGAGACGCACACAGCCAGACCCAGCTGACCAGACAGTGAGACGCACACAGCCAGACCCAGCTGACCGGTCAGTGAGACGCACACAGCCAGACCCAGCTGACCGGTCAGTGAGACACACACAGCCAGACCCAGCTGACCAGTCAGTGAGAGGCACACAGCCAGACCCAGCTGACCGGTCAGTGAGACACACACAGCCAGACCCAGCAGACAAGTCAGTGAGAGGCACACAGCCAGACCCAGCTGACCGGTCAGTGAGACGCACACAGCCAGACGCAGCTGACCAGTCAGTGAGAGGCACACAGCTAGACCCAGCTGACCAGACTGTGAGACACACACAGCCAGATCCAGCTGACCGGTCATTGAGACGCAGACAGCCAGACCCAGCTGACCGGTCAGTGAGATGCAAATAGCCAGACCCAGCTGACCAGACAGTGAGAGGCACAGAGCCAGACCCAGCTGACCAGACAGTGAGAGGCACACAGCCAGACACAGCTGACAGGTCAGTGAGACGCATACAGCCAGACCCAGCTGACCAGACAGTGAGACGCACACAGCCAGACCCAGCTGACCGGTCAGTGAGACGCACACAGCCAGACCCAGCTGACCGGTCAGTGAGACACACACAGCCAGACCCAGCTGACCAGTCAGTGAGAGGCACACAGCCAGACCCAGCTGACCGGTCAGTGAGACGCACACAGCCAGACCCAGCTGACCGGTCAGTGAGACGCACACAGCCAGACCCAGCTGACCGGTCAGTGAGACACACACAGCCAGACCCAGCTGACCAGTCAGTGAGAGGCACACAGCCAGACCCAGCTGACCGGTCAGTGAGAGGCACACAGCCAGACCCAGCTGACCAGTCAGTGAGAGGCACACAGCCAGACCCAGCTGACCGGTCAGTGAGACACACACAGCTAGACCCAGCGGACCAGACTGTGAGACACACACAGCCAGATCCAGCTGACCGGTCATTGAGACGCAGACAGCCAGACCCAGCTGACCGGTCAGTGAGATGCAAATAGCCAGACCCAGCTGACCAGACAGTGAGAGGCACAGAGCCAGACCCAGCTGACCAGACAGTGAGAGGCACACAGCCAGACACAGCTGACAGGTCAGTGAGACGCATACAGCCAGACCCAGCTGACCAGACAGTGAGACGCACACAGCCAGACCCAGCTGACCGGTCAGTGAGACGCACACAGCCAGACCCAGCTGACCGGTCAGTGAGACACACACAGCCAGACCCAGCTGACCAGTCAGTGAGAGGCACACAGCCAGACCCAGCTGACCGGTCAGTGAGACACACAAAGCCAGACCCAGCAGACAAGTCAGTGAGAGGCACACAGCCAGACCCAGCTGACCAGTCAGTGAGAGGCACACAGCCAGACCCAGCTGACCAGACAGTGAGACACACACAGCCAGATCCAGCTGACCAGACAGTGAGACGCACACAGCCAGACCCAACTGACCAGACAGTGAGACGCACACAGCCAGACCCAGCTGACCAGACAGTGAGACGCACACAGCCAGACACAACTGACCAGACAGTGAGAGGTACACAGACAGACCCAGCTGACCGGTCAGTGAGACGCACACAGCCAGACACAACTGACCAGACAGTGAGAGGTACACAGCCAGACCCAGCTGACCAGTCAGTGAGAGGCACACAGCCAGACCCAGCTGACCAGTCATTGTGACACACACAGCCAGATCCAGCTGACCGGTCAGTGAGACACACACAGCCAGACCCAGCTGACCAGACAGTGAGACACACACAGCCAGATCCAGCTGACCAGACAGTGAGACGCACACAGCCAGACCCAGCTGACCAGTCAGTGAGACGCACACAGCCAGACACAACTGACCGGTCAGTGAGACACACACAGCCAGACCCAGCTGACCGGTCAGTGAGACACACACAGCCAGATCCAGCTGACCAGACAGTGAGACACACACAGCCAGACCCAGCTGACCAGTCAGTGAGACGCACACAGCCAGACCCAGCTGACCAGACAGTGAGACGCACACAGCCAGACACAACTGACCGGTCAGTGAGACACACACAGCCAGATCCAGCTGACCGTTCAGTGAGATGCACATAGCCAGACCCAGCTGACCAGACAGTGAGAGGCACAGAGCCAGACCCAGCTGACAGGTCAGTGAGACACACACAGCAAGACCCAGCTGACCAGACAGTGAGAGGCACACAGCCAGACACAGCTGACAGGTCAGTGAGACGCACACAGACAGACCCAGCTGACCAGACAGTGAGACGCACACAGCCAGACCCAGCTGACCGGTCAGTGAGACGCACACAGCCAGACCCAGCTGACCGGTCAGTGAGATGCACACAGCCAGACCCAGCTGACCAGACAGTGAGACGCACACAGCCAGACCCAGCTGACCGGTCAGTGAGACGCACACAGCCAGACCCAGCTGACCGGTCAGTGAGACGCACACAGCCAGACCCAGCTGACCCGTCATTGTGACACACACAGCCAGACCCAGCTGACCAGTCAGTGAGAGGCACACAGCCAGACCCAGCTGACCGGTCAGTGAGAGGCACACAGCCAGACCCAGCTGACCCGTCATTGTGACACACACAGCCAGACCCAGCTGACCAGTCAGTGAGAGGCACACAGCCAGACCCAGCTGACCGGTCAGTGAGAGGCACACAGCCATACCCAGCTGACCGGTCATTGTGACACACACAGCCAGATCCAGCTGACCAGACAGTGAGACGCACACAGCCAGACCCAGCTGACCGGTCAGTGAGACACACACAGCCAGACCCAGCTGACCGGACAGTGAGACGCACACAGCCAGACCCAGCTGACCGGTCAGTGAGACGCACACAGCCAGACCCAGCTGACCGGTCAGTGAGAGGCACACAGCCATACCCAGCTGACCAGTCAGTGAGACGCACACAGCCAGACCCAGCTGACCGGTCAGTGAGACGCACACAGCCCGACCCAGCTGACCGGTCAGTGAGAGGCACACAGCCAGACCCAGCTGACCAGTCAGTGAGACGCACACAGCCAGACCCAGCTGACCGGTCAGTGAGATGCACACAGCCAGACCCAGCTGACTGGTCAGTGAGACGCACACAGCCAGACCCAGCTGACCAGTCAGTGAGACACACACAGCCAGACCCAGCTGACCAGTCAGTGAGACACACACAGCCAGACCCAGCTGACCAGTCAGTGAGAGGCACACAGCCAGATCCAGCTGACGGGTCAGCGAGATGCACACAGCCAGACCCAGCTGACCAGTCATTGAGACACACACAGCCAGACCCAGCTGACCGGTCAGTGAGACACACACAGTCAGACCCAGCTGACCGGTCAGTGAGACACACACAGCCAGACCCAGCTGACCAGACAGTGAGACGCACACAGCCAGATCCAGCTGACCAGACAGTGAGACGCACACAGCCAGACCCAGCTGACCAGTCAGTAAGACGCACACAGCCAGACACAGCTGACCGTTCAGTGAGACGCACACAGCCAGACCCAGCTGACCGTTCAGTGAGACACTCACAGCCAGATCCAGCTGTCCGTTCAGTGAGACACACACAGCCAGACCCAGCTGACCGGTCAGTGAGACGCACACAGCCAGACCCAGCTGACTGGTCAGTGAGATGCACACAGACAGACACAGCTGACCAGACAGTGAGACGCACACAGCCAGACCCAGCTGACCGGTCAGTGAGATGCACACAGCCAGACCCAGCTGACCAGTCAGTGAGACGCACACAGCCAGACCCAGCTGACCGGTCAGTGAGACACACACAGCCAGATCCAGCTGACCAGTCAGTGAGACACACACAGCCAGACCCAGCTGACCGGTCAGTGAGACACACACAGCCAGACCCAGCTGACCGGTCAGTGAGACGCACACAGCCAGACCCAGCTGACCAGACAGTGAGACGCACACAGCCAGACCCAGCTGACCGGTCAGTGAGATGCACACAGCCAGATCCAGCTGACCAGTCAGTGAGACGCACACAGCCAGACCCAGCTGACCAGTCAGTGAGACACACACAGCCAGACCCAGCTGACCAGACAGTGAGACACACACAGCCAGACCCAGCTGACCAGACAGTGAGACACACACAGCCAGACCCAGCTGACCAGTCAGTGATACACACACAGGCAGACCCAGCTGACCAGACAGTGAGACGCACACAGCCAGACCCAGCTGACCAGACAGTGAGACACACACAGCCAGACCCAGCTGACCAGTCAGTGATACACACACAGGCAGACCCAGCTGACCAGACAGTGAGACGCACACAGCCAGACCCAGCTGACCAGACAGTGAGACGCACACAGCCAGACCCAGCTGACCGGTCAGTGAGATGCACACAGCCAGATCCAGCTGACCAGTCAGTGAGACGCACACAGCCAGACCCAGCTGACCAGTCAGTGAGACACACACAGCCAGACCCAGCTGACCAGACAGTGAGACACACACAGCCAGACCCAGCTGACCAGACAGTGAGACACACACAGCCAGACCCAGCTGACCAGTCAGTGATACACACACAGGCAGACCCAGCTGACCAGACAGTGAGACGCACACAGCCAGACCCAGCTGACCAGACAGTGAGACACACACAGCCAGACCCAGCTGACCAGTCAGTGATACACACAAAGGCAGACCCAGCTGACCAGACAGTGAGACACACACAGCCAGACCCAGCTGACCGGTCAGTGAGACAGACACAGCCAGACCCAGCTGACCGGTCAGCGAGATGCACACAGCCAGAACCAGCTGACCAGTCAGTGAGACACACACAGCCAGACCCAGCTGACCGGTCAGTGAGACACACACAGCCAGACCCAGCTGACTGGTCAATGAGATGCACACAGCCAGAACCAGCTGACCGGTAAGTGAGACACACACAGCCAGACCCAGCTGACCGGTCAATGAGATGCACACAGCCAGAACCAGCTGACTGGTCAGTGAGACGCACACAGCCAGATCCAGCTGACCAGACAGTGAGACGCACACAGCCAGACCCAGCTGACCGGTCAGTGAGACACACACAGCCAGACCCAGCTGACTGGTCAGTGAGACGCACACAGCCAGACCCAGCTGACCGGTCAGTGAGACACACACAGCCAGACCCAGCTGACTGGTCAATGAGATGCACACAGCCAGAACCAGCTGACCGGTAAGTGAGACACACACAGCCAGACCCAGCTGACCGGTCAATGAGATGCACACAGCCAGATCCAGCTGACCAGACAGTGAGACGCACACAGCCAGATCCAGCTGACCAGACAGTGAGACAAACACAGCCAGACCCAGCTGACCAGTCAGTGAGACGCACACAGCCAGACCCAGCTGACCGTTCAGTGAGACGCACACAGCCAGACCCAGCTGACCGGTCAGTGAGACGCACACAGCAAGACCCAGCTGACTGGTCAGTGAGATGCACACAGACAGACCCAGCTGACCAAACAGTGAGACACACACAGCCAGATCCAGCTGACCGGTCAGTGAGACACACACAGCCAGACCCAGCTGATCGGTCAGTGAGACACACACAGCCTGCTGACCAGTCAGTGAGACGCACACAGCGAAATCCAGCTGACCGGTCAGTGAGACGCACAAAGCCAGACCCAGCTGACCGGACAGTGAGACACACACAGCCAGACCCAGCTGACCGGTCAGTGAGACGCACACAGCCAGACCCAGCTGACCAGTCAGTGAGACACACACAGCCAGACTCAGCTGACCGGTCAGTGAGACGCACACAGCCAGACCCAGCTGACCAGTCAGTGAGACACACACAGCCAGACCCAGCTGACCGGTCAGTGAGACGCACACAGCCAGACCCAGCTGACCAGTCAGTGAGACGCACACAGCCAGACCCAGCTGACCGGTCAGTGAGACGCACACAGCCAGACCCAGCTGACCAGTCAGTGAGACGCACACAGCCAGACCCAGCTGACCAGTCAGTGAGACGCACACAGCCAGACCCAGCTGACCGGTCAGTGAGACACACACAGCCAGACACAGCTGACCGGTCAGCGAGATGCACACAGCCAGAACCAGCTGACCAGTCAGTGAGACACACACAGCCAGACCCAGCTGACCGGTCAGGGAGACACACACAGCCAGACCCAGCTGACTGGTCAGTGAGACACACACAGCCAGACCCAGCTGACCGGTCAGTGAGACACACACAGCCAGACCCAGCTGACTGGTCAGTGAGACGCACACAGCCAGACCCAGCTGACCGGTCAGTGAGACACACACAGCCAGACCCAGCTGACTGGTCAATGAGATGCACACAGCCAGATCCAGCTGACCGGTAAGTGAGACACACACAGCCAGACCCAGCTGACCGGTCAATGAGATGCACACAGCCAGATCCAGCTGACCAGACAGTGAGACAAACACAGCCAGACCCAGCTGACCAGTCAGTGAGACGCACACTACCAGACCCAGCTGACCGTTCAGTGAGACGCACACAGCCAGACCCAGCTGACCAGTCAGTGAGACGCACACAGCCAGACCCAGCTGACCAGTCAGTGAGACGCACACAGCCAGACCCAGCTGACTGGTCAGTGAGATGCACACAGACAGACCCAGCTGACCAAACAGTGAGACACACACAGCCAGATCCAGCTGACCGGTCAGTGAGACACACACAGCCAGACCCAGCTGACCGGTCAGTGAGACACACACAGCCAGACCCAGCTGAACGGTCAGTGAGACGCACACAGCGAAATCCAGCTGACCGGTCAGTGAGACGCACAAAGCCAGACCCAGCTGACCGGACAGTGAGACACACACAGCCAGACCCAGCTGACCGGTCAGTGAGACGCACACAGCCAGACCCAGCTGACCAGTCAGTGAGATGCACACAGCCAGACCCAGCTGACCGGTCAGTGAGACACACACAGCCAGATCCAGTGTCCGTTCAGTGAGACGCACACAGCCAGACCCAGCTGACCGGTCAGTGAGACGCACACAGCCAGACCCAGCTGACCAGTCAGTGAGACGCACACAGCCCGATCCAGCTGACCAGTCAGTGAGACGCACACAGCCAGACCCAGCTGACCGGTCAGTGAGACGCACACAGCCAGACCCAGCTGACCGGTCAGTGAGACGCACACAGCCAGATCCAGCTGACCGGTCAGTGAGACGCACACAGCCCGATCCAGTTGACCTGTCAGTGAGACGCACACAGCCAGACCCAGCTGACCGGTCCGTGAGACGCACACAGCCAGACCCAGCTGACCGGACAGTGAGACACATACAGTCAGACCCAGCTGACCAGACAGTGAGACGCACACAGCCAGACCCAGCTGACCGGTCAGTGAGAGGTACACAGCCAGACCCAGCTGACCGGTCAGTGAGACACACACAGCCAGACCCAGCTGACCAGACAGTGAGACGCACACAGCCAGACCCAGCTGACCGGTCAGTGAGAGGTACACAGCCAGACCCAGCTGACCAGACAGTGAGACACACACAGCCAGACCCAGCTGACCAGTCAGTGATACACACACAGCCAGACCCAGCTGACCAGACAGTGAGAGCCACACAGCCAGACCCAGCTGACCAGACAGTGAGACACACACAGCCAGACCCAGCTGACCAGTCAGTGAGGCACACACAGCCAGATCCAGCTGACCGGTCAGTGAGACACACACAGCCAGACCCAGCTGACCAGTCAATGAGACACACACAGCCAGACCCAGCTGACCAGTCAATGAGACACACACAGCCAGACCCAGCTGACCAGTCAATGAGACGCACACAGCCAGACCCAGCTGACCAGTCAGTGAGACACACACAGCCAGACCCAGCTGACCAGTCAGTGAGACACACACAGCCAGACCCAGCTGACCAGTCAGTGAGACACACACAGCCAGACCCAGCTGACCAGTCAGTGAGACACACACAGCCAGACCCAGCTGACCAGTCAGTGAGACGCACACAGCCAGACCCAGCTGACCAGTCAGTGAGACACACACAGCCAGACCCAGCTGACCAGTCAGTGAGACACACACAGCCAGACCCAGCTGACCAGTCAGTGAGACACACACAGCCAGACCCAGCTGACCAGTCAGTGAGACACACACAGCCAGATCCAGCTGACCAGTCAGTGAGACACACACAGCCAGACCCAGCTGACCAGTCAATGAGACACACACAGCCAGACCCAGCTGACCAGTCAGTGAGACGCACACAGCCAGACCCAGCTGACCAGTCAGTGATACACACACAGCCAGACCCAGCTGTCCAGACAGTGAGACGCACACAGCCAGACCCAGCTGACCAGTCAGTGAGACGCACACAGCTAGACCCAGCTGACCAGACAGTGAGACGCACACAGCCAGACCCAGCTGTCCAGACAGTGAGACGCACACAGCCAGACCCAGCTGACCAGTCAGTGAGACGCACACAGCTAGACCCAGCTGACCAGACAGTGAGACGCACACAGCCAGACCCAGCTGACCAGTCAGTGATACGCACACAGCCAGACCCAGCTGACCAGTCAGTGAGACGCACACAGCTAGACCCAGCTGACCAGACAGTGAGACGCACACAGCCAGACCCAGCTGACCAGACAGTGAGACGCACACAGCCAGACCCAGCTGACCAGACAATGAGACACACACAGCCAGACCCAGCTGACCAGTCAATGAGACGCACACAGCCAGACACAGCTGACCAGTCAGTGAGACGCACACAGCCAGACCCAGCTGACCAGACAGTGAGACACACACAGCCAGACCCAGCTGACCAGTCAGTGGTACACACACAGCCAGACCCAGCTGACCAGTCAATGAGACGCACACAGCCAGACACAGCTGACCGGTCAGTGAGAGGCACACAGCCAGATCCAGCTGACCGGTCAGTGAGAGGCATACAGCCAGATCCAGCTGACCGGTCAGTGAGACGCACACAGCCAGACCCAGCTGACCGGACAGTGAGACACACACAGCCAGACCCAGCTGACCAGTCAGTGAGATGCACACAGACAGACCCAGCTGACCAAACAGTGAGACACACACAGCCAGATCCAGCTGACCGGTCAGTGAGACACACACAGCCAGACCCAGCTGACCGGTCAGTGAGACACACACAGCCAGACCCAGCTGAACGGTCAGTGAGACGCACACAGCGAAATCCAGCTGACCGGTCAGTGAGACGCACAAAGCCAGACCCAGCTGACCGGACAGTGAGACACACACAGCCAGACCCAGCTGACCGGTCAGTGAGACGCACACAGCCAGACCCAGCTGACCAGTCAGTGAGATGCACACAGCCAGACCCAGCTGACCGGTCAGTGAGACACAAACAGCCAGATCCAGTGTCCGTTCAGTGAGACGCACACAGCCAGATCCAGCTGACCGGTCAGTGAGACGCACACAGCCCGATCCAGCTGACCAGTCAGTGAGACGCACACAGCCAGACCCAGCTGACCGGTCAGTGAGACGCACACAGCCAGACCCAGCTGACCGGTCAGTGAGATGCACACAGCCAGATCCAGCTGACCGGTCAGTGAGACGCACACAGCCCGATCCAGTTGACCTGTCAGTGAGACGCACACAGCCAGACCCAGCTGACCGGTCCGTGAGACGCACACAGCCAGACCCAGCTGACCGGACAGTGAGACACATACAGTCAGACCCAGCTGACCAGACAGTGAGACGCACACAGCCAGACCCAGCTGACCGGTCAGTGAGAGGTACACAGCCAGACCCAGCTGACCGGTCAGTGAGACACACACAGCCAGACCCAGCTGACCAGACAGTGAGACGCACACAGCCAGACCCAGCTGACCGGTCAGTGAGAGGTACACAGCCAGACCCAGCTGACCAGACAGTGAGACACACACAGCCAGACCCAGCTGACCAGTCAGTGATACACACACAGCCAGACCCAGCTGACCAGACAGTGAGAGCCACACAGCCAGACCCAGCTGACCAGACAGTGAGACACACACAGCCAGACCCAGCTGACCAGTCAGTGAGGCACACACAGCCAGATCCAGCTGACCGGTCAGTGAGACACACACAGCCAGACCCAGCTGACCAGTCAATGAGACACACACAGCCAGACCCAGCTGACCAGTCAATGAGACACACACAGCCAGACCCAGCTGACCAGTCAATGAGACGCACACAGCCAGACCCAGCTGACCAGTCAGTGAGACACACACAGCCAGACCCAGCTGACCAGTCAGTGATACACACACAGCCAGACCCAGCTGACCAGTCAGTGAGACACACACAGCCAGACCCAGCTGACCAGTCAGTGAGACACACACAGCCAGACCCAGCTGACCAGTCAGTGAGACACACACAGCCAGACCCAGCTGACCAGTCAGTGAGACGCACACAGCCAGACCCAGCTGACCAGTCAGTGAGACACACACAGCCAGACCCAGCTGACCAGTCAGTGAGACGCACACAGCCAGACCCAGCTGACCAGTCAGTGAGACACACACAGCCAGACCCAGCTGACCAGTCAGTGAGACACACACAGCCAGATCCAGCTGACCAGTCAGTGAGACACACACAGCCAGACCCAGCTGACCAGTCAATGAGACACACACAGCCAGACCCAGCTGACCAGTCAGTGAGACGCACACAGCCAGACCCAGCTGACCAGTCAGTGATACACACACAGCCAGACCCAGCTGTCCAGACAGTGAGACGCACACAGCCAGACCCAGCTGACCAGTCAGTGAGACGCACACAGCTAGACCCAGCTGACCAGACAGTGAGACGCACACAGCCAGACCCAGCTGTCCAGACAGTGAGACGCACACAGCCAGACCCAGCTGACCAGTCAGTGAGACGCACACAGCTAGACCCAGCTGACCAGACAGTGAGACGCACACAGCCAGACCCAGCTGACCAGTCAGTGATACGCACACAGCCAGACCCAGCTGACCAGTCAGTGAGACGCACACAGCTAGACCCAGCTGACCAGACAGTGAGACGCACACAGCCAGACCCAGCTGACCAGACAGTGAGACGCACACAGCCAGACCCAGCTGACCAGACAATGAGACACACACAGCCAGACCCAGCTGACCAGTCAATGAGACGCACACAGCCAGACCCAGCTGACCAGTCAGTGAGACGCACACAGCCAGACCCAGCTGACCAGACAGTGAGACACACACAGCCAGACCCAGCTGACCAGTCAGTGGTACACACACAGCCAGACCCAGCTGACCAGTCAATGAGACGCACACAGCCAGACACAGCTGACCGGTCAGTGAGAGGCACACAGCCAGATCCAGCTGACCGGTCAGTGAGAGGCATACAGCCAGATCCAGCTGACCGGTCAGTGAGACGCACACAGCCAGACCCAGCTGACCGGACAGTGAGACACACACAGCCAGACCCAGCTGACCGGTCAGTGAGACACACACAGCCTGCCCCAGCTGACCGGTTAGTGAGACGCACACAGCCAGACCCAGCTGACCAGACAGTGAGACACACACAGCCAGACCAAGTTGACCGGTCAGTAAGACGCACGCAGCCATGCCCAGCTGACCGTTCAGTGAGACGCACACAGCCAGACCCAGCTGACCAGACAGTGAGACGCACACAACCAGACACAGCTGACCAGACAGTGAGACGCACACAGCCAGACCCAGCTGACCAGACAGTGAGACGCACACAGCCAGACCCAGCTGACCGGTCAGTGAGAGGTACACAGCCAGACCCAGCTGACCAGACAGTGAGACACACACAGCCAGACCCAGCTGACCAGTCAGTGATACACACACAGCCAGACCCAGCTGACCAGACAGTGAGAGCCACACAGCCAGACCCAGCTGACCAGACAGTGAGACACACACAGCCAGACCCAGCTGACCAGTCAGTGAGGCACACACAGCCAGATCCAGCTGACCGGTCAGTGAGACACACACAGCCAGACCCAGCTGACCAGTCAATGAGACACACACAGCCAGACCCAGCTGACCAGTCAATGAGACACACACAGCCAGACCCAGCTGACCAGTCAATGAGACGCACACAGCCAGACCCAGCTGACCAGTCAGTGAGACACACACAGCCAGACCCAGCTGACCAGTCAGTGATACACACACAGCCAGACCCAGCTGACCAGTCAGTGAGACACACACAGCCAGACCCAGCTGACCAGTCAGTGAGACACACACAGCCAGACCCAGCTGACCAGTCAGTGAGACACACACAGCCAGACCCAGCTGACCAGTCAGTGAGACGCACACAGCCAGACCCAGCTGACCAGTCAGTGAGACACACACAGCCAGACCCAGCTGACCAGTCAGTGAGACGCACACAGCCAGACCCAGCTGACCAGTCAGTGAGACACACACAGCCAGACCCAGCTGACCAGTCAGTGAGACACACACAGCCAGATCCAGCTGACCAGTCAGTGAGACACACACAGCCAGACCCAGCTGACCAGTCAATGAGACACACACAGCCAGACCCAGCTGACCAGTCAGTGAGACGCACACAGCCAGACCCAGCTGACCAGTCAGTGATACACACACAGCCAGACCCAGCTGTCCAGACAGTGAGACGCACACAGCCAGACCCAGCTGACCAGTCAGTGAGACGCACACAGCTAGACCCAGCTGACCAGACAGTGAGACGCACACAGCCAGACCCAGCTGTCCAGACAGTGAGACGCACACAGCCAGACCCAGCTGACCAGTCAGTGAGACGCACACAGCTAGACCCAGCTGACCAGACAGTGAGACGCACACAGCCAGACCCAGCTGACCAGTCAGTGATACGCACACAGCCAGACCCAGCTGACCAGTCAGTGAGACGCACACAGCTAGACCCAGCTGACCAGACAGTGAGACGCACACAGCCAGACCCAGCTGACCAGACAGTGAGACGCACACAGCCAGACCCAGCTGACCAGACAATGAGACACACACAGCCAGACCCAGCTGACCAGTCAATGAGACGCACACAGCCAGACCCAGCTGACCAGTCAGTGAGACGCACACAGCCAGACCCAGCTGACCAGACAGTGAGACACACACAGCCAGACCCAGCTGACCAGTCAGTGGTACACACACAGCCAGACCCAGCTGACCAGTCAATGAGACGCACACAGCCAGACACAGCTGACCGGTCAGTGAGAGGCACACAGCCAGATCCAGCTGACCGGTCAGTGAGAGGCATACAGCCAGATCCAGCTGACCGGTCAGTGAGACGCACACAGCCAGACCCAGCTGACCGGACAGTGAGACACACACAGCCAGACCCAGCTGACCGGTCAGTGAGACACACACAGCCTGCCCCAGCTGACCGGTTAGTGAGACGCACACAGCCAGACCCAGCTGACCAGACAGTGAGACACACACAGCCAGACCAAGTTGACCGGTCAGTAAGACGCACGCAGCCATGCCCAGCTGACCGTTCAGTGAGACGCACACAGCCAGACCCAGCTGACCAGACAGTGAGACGCACACAGCCAGACACAGCTGACCAGACAGTGAGACGCACACAGCCAGACCCAGCTGACCAGACAGTGAGACGCACACAGCCAGTCCCAGCTGACCAGACAGTGAGACGCACACAGCCAGACCCAGCTGACCAGACTGTGAGACACACACAGCCAGACCCAGCTGACCAGTCAGTGAGACACACACAGCCAGACCCAGCTGACCGGTCAGTGAGACGCACACAGCCAGACTCAGCTGACTGGTCAGAGAGACACACACAGCCAGACCCAGCTGACCAGACAGTGAGACACACACAGCCAGACCCAGCTGACCAGACAGTGAGACACTCAAGCCAGACCCAGCTGACCGGTCAGTGAGAGGTACACAGCCAGACCCAGCTGACCGGTCAGTGAGACACACACAGCCAGACCCAGCTGACCAGTCAGTGAGACACACACAGCCAGACCCAGCTGACCGGTCAGTGAGAGGTACACAGCCAGACCCAGCTGACCGGTCAGTGAGACACACACAGCCAGACCCAGCTGACCAGTCAGTGAGACACACACAGCCAGACCCAGCTGACCAGACACTGAGAGGCACACAGCCAGACCCAGCTGACCAGTCAGTGAGAGGCACACAGCCAGACCCAGCTGACCAGTCAGTGAGACGCACACAGCTAGACCCAGCTGACTGGTCAGTGAGACGCACACAGCCAGACCCAGCTGACCAGTCAGTGAGACACACACAGCCAGACCCAGCTGACCAGTCAGTGAGACGCACACAGCCAGACCCAGCTGACCAGTCAGTGAGACACACACAGCCAGACCCACCTGACCAGTCAGTGAGACACACACAGCCAGACCCAGCTGACCAGACAGTGAGACACACACAGCCAGACTCAGCTGACCGGACTGTGAGACACACACAGCCAGACCCAGCTGACCAGACAGTGAGACACACACAGCCAGACCCAGCTGACCAGTCAATGAGACACACACAGCCAGACCCAGCTGACCAGTCAATGAGACACACACAGCCAGACCCAGCTGACCAGCCAATGAGACACACACAGCCAGACCCAGCTGACCAGCCAATGAGACACACACAGCCAGACCCAGCTGACCAGCCAATGAGACGCACACAGCCAGACCCAGCTGACCAGTCGTGAGACACACACTGCCAGACCCAGCTGACCAGTCAGTGAGACACACACAGCCAGATCCAGCTGACCAGTCAGTGAGACACACACAGCCAGACCCAGCTGACCAGACAGTGAGACGCACACAGCCAGACCCAGCTGACCAGTCAGTGAGACACACACAGCCAGATCCAGCTGACCGTTCAGTGAGACACACACAGCCAGATCCAGCTGACCAGTCAGTGAGACACACACTGCCAGACCCAGCTGACCAGTCAGTGAGACACACACAGCCAGATCCAGCTGACCGTTCAGTGAGACGCACACAGCCAGACCCAGCTGACCAGTCAGTGAGACACACACAGCCAGACCCAGCTGACCAGTCAGTGAGACACACACAGCCAGATCCAGCTGACCGTTCAGTGAGACGCACACAGCCAGACCCAGCTGACCAGTCAGTGAGACACACACAGCCAGATCCAGCTGACCGTTCAGTGAGACGCACACAGCCAGACCCAGCTGACCAGTCAGTGAGACACACACAGCCAGACCCAGCTGACCAGTCAATGAGACACACACAGCCAGACCCAGCTGACCAGTCAGTGAGAGGTACACAGCCAGACCCAGCTGACCAGACAGTGATACACACACAGCCAGACCCAGCTGTCCAGACAGTGAGACGCACACAGCCAGACCCAGCTGACCAGTCAGTGAGACGCACACAGCCAGACCCAGCTGACCAGACAGTGAGACGCTCACAGCCAGACCCAGCTGTCCAGACAGTGAGACGCACACAGCCAGACCCAGCTGACCAGTCAGTGAGACGCACACAGCCAGACCCAGCTGACCAGTCAGTGAGACGCACACAGCCAAACCCAGCTGACCAGACAGTGAGACACACACAGCCAGACCCAGCTGACCAGACAGTGAGACGCACACAGCCAGACCCAGCTGACCAGTCAGTGAGACGCACACAGCCAGACCCAGCTGACCAGACAGTGAGAGGCACACAGCCAGACCCAGCTGACCAGACAGTGAGACACACACAGCCAGACTCAGCTGACCAGACAGTGAGAGGCACACAGCCAGACCCAGCTGACCAGACAGTGAGAGGCACACAGCCAGACCCACCTGACCAGTCAGTGAGACGCACACAGCCAGACCCAGCTGACCAGACAGTGAGAGGCACACAGCCAGACCCAGCTGACCAGACAGTGAGACACACACAGCCAGACTCAGCTGACCGGACTGTGAGACACACACAGCCAGACCCAGCTGACCAATCAGTGATACACACACAGCCAGACCCAGCTGACCGGTCAGTGAGACGCACACAGCCAGACCCAGCTGACCGGTCAGTGAGACGCACACAGCCAGACCCAGCTGACCTGTCAGTGAGACACACACAGCCAGACCCAGCTGACCGGTCAGTGAGACGCACACAGCCAGACCCAGCTGACCGGTCAGTGAGACACACACAGCCAGACCCAACTGACTGGTCAGCGAGATGCACACAGCCAGACCCAGCTGACCAGTCAGTGAGACACACGCAGCCAGACCCAGCTGACCGGTCAGTGAGACACACACAGCCAGACCCAGCTGACTGGTCAGTGAGACGCACACAGCCAGACCCAGCTGACCGGTCAGTGAGACACACACAGCCAGACCCAGCTGACCGGTCAATGAGATGCACACAGCCAGACCCAGCTGACTGGTCAGTGAGACACATGCAGCCAGTTCCAGCTGACTGGTCAGTGAGACACACGCAGCCAGACCCAGCTGACCGGTCAGTGAGACACACACAGCCAGACCCAGCTGACTGGTCAGTGAGACGTACACAGCCAGACCCAGCTGACCGGTCAATGAGATGCACACAGCCAGACCCAGCTGACTGGTCAGTGAGACACACGCAGCCAGACCCAGCTGACTGGTCAGTGAGGCGCACACTGCCAGACCCAGCTGACCGGTCAATGAGATGCACACAGCCAGACCCAGCTGACTGGTCAGTGAGACACACGCAGCCAGACCCAGCTGACTGGTCAGTGAGACACACGCAGCCAGACCCAGCTGACTGGTCAGTGAGACGCACACAGCCAGACCCAGCTGACCGGTCAATGAGATGCACACAGCCAGACCCAGCTGACCGGACAGTGAGACACACACAGCCAGACCCAGCTGACTGGTCAGTGAGACGCACACAGCCAGACCCAGCTGACCGGTCAATGAGATGCACACAGCCAGACCCAGCTGACCGGTCAGTGAGACACACACAGCCAGATGCAGCTGACCAGTCAGTGAGACACACACACAGCCAGACCCAGCTGACTGGTCAGTGAGACACACACAGCCAGACCCAGCTGACCAGTCAGTGAGACGCACACAGCCAGACCCAGCTGACTGGTCAGAGAGACACACACAGCCAGACCCAGCTGACCAGACAGTGAGACACACGCAGCCAGACCCAGCTGACCAGTCAGTGAGACACACACAGCCAGACCCAGCTGACCAGACACTGAGAGGCACACAGCCAGACCCAGCTGACCAGTCAGTGAGAGGCACACAGCCAGACCCAGCTGACCAGTCAGTGAGACGCACACAGCTAGACCCAGCTGACCAGACAGTGAGACACACACAGCCAGACCCAGCTGACCAGACACTGAGAGGCACACAGCCAGACCCAGCTGACCAGTCAGTGAGAGGCACACAGCTAGACCCAGCTGACCAGTCAGTGAGACACACACAGCCAGACCCAGCTGACCAGTCAGTGAGACGCACACAGCCAGACCCAGCTGACCAGTCAGTGAGACACACACAGCCAGACCCAGCTGACCAGACAGTGAGAGGCACACAGCCAGACCCACCTGACCAGTCAGTGAGACGCACACAGCCAGACCCAGCTGACCAGTCAGTGAGACGCACACAGCTAGACCCAGCTGACCAGTCAGTGAGACGCACACAGCCAGACCCAGCTGACCAGTCAGTGAGACACACACAGCCAGACCCAGCTGACCAGACAGTGAGAGGCACACAGCCAGACCCACCTGACCAGTCAGTGAGACACACACAGCCAGACCCAGCTGACCAGACAGTGAGACACACACAGCCAGACTCAGCTGACCGGACTGTGAGACACACACAGCCAGACCCAGCTGACCAGACAGTGAGACACACACAGCCAGACCCAGCTGACCAGTCAATGAGACACACACAGCCAGACCCAGCTGACCAGTCAATGAGACGCACACAGCCAGACCCAGCTGACCAGTCGTGAGACACACACTGCCAGACCCAGCTGACCAGTCAGTGAGACACACACAGCCAGATCCAGCTGACCAGTCAGTGAGACACACACAGCCAGACCCAGCTGACCGGTCAGTGAGACACACACTGCCAGACCCAGCTGACCAGTCAGTGAGACACACACAGCCAGATCCAGCTGACCGTTCAGTGAGACGCACACAGCCAGACCCAGCTGACCAGTCAGTGAGACACACACAGCCAGACCCAGCTGACCAGTCAGTGAGACACACACAGCCAGATCCAGCTGACCGTTCAGTGAGACGCACACAGCCAGACCCAGCTGACCAGTCAGTGAGACACACACAGCCAGATCCAGCTGACCGTTCAGTGAGACGCACACAGCCAGACCCAGCTGACCAGTCAGTGAGACACACACAGCCAGACCCAGCTGACCAGTCAATGAGACACACACAGCCAGACCCAGCTGACCAGTCAGTGAGAGGTACACAGCCAGACCCAGCTGACCAGACAGTGATACACACACAGCCAGACCCAGCTGTCCAGACAGTGAGACGCACACAGCCAGACCCAGCTGACCAGTCAGTGAGACGCACACAGCCAGACCCAGCTGACCAGACAGTGAGACGCTCACAGCCAGACCCAGCTGTCCAGACAGTGAGACGCACACAGCCAGACCCAGCTGACCAGTCAGTGAGACGCACACAGCCAGACCCAGCTGACCAGTCAGTGAGACGCACACAGCCAAACCCAGCTGACCAGACAGTGAGACACACACAGCCAGACCCAGCTGACCAGACAGTGAGACGCACACAGCCAGACCCACCTGACCAGTCAGTGAGACGCACACAGCCAGACCCAGCTGACCAGACAGTGAGAGGCACACAGCCAGACCCAGCTGACCAGACAGTGAGACACACACAGCCAGACTCAGCTGACCGGACTGTGAGACACACACAGCCAGACCCAGCTGACCAATCAGTGATACACACACAGCCAGACCCAGCTGACCGGTCAGTGAGACGCACACAGCCAGACCCAGCTGACCGGTCAGTGAGACGCACACAGCCAGACCCAGCTGACCTGTCAGTGAGACACACACAGCCAGACCCAGCTGACCGGTCAGTGAGACGCACACAGCCAGACCCAGCTGACCGGTCAGTGAGACACACACAGCCAGACCCAACTGACTGGTCAGCGAGATGCACACAGCCAGACCCAGCTGACCAGTCAGTGAGACACACGCAGCCAGACCCAGCTGACCGGTCAGTGAGACACACACAGCCAGACCCAGCTGACTGGTCAGTGAGACGCACACAGCCAGACCCAGCTGACCGGTCAGTGAGACACACACAGCCAGACCCAGATGACCGGTCAATGAGATGCACACAGCCAGACCCAGCTGACTGGTCAGTGAGACACATGCAGCCAGTTCCAGCTGACTGGTCAGTGAGACACACGCAGCCAGACCCAGCTGACCGGTCAGTGAGACACACACAGCCAGACCCAGCTGACTGGTCAGTGAGACGTACACAGCCAGACCCAGCTGACCGGTCAATGAGACGCACACAGCCAGACCCAGCTGACCGGTCAATGAGATGCACACAGCCAGACTCAGCTGACCGGTCAGTGAGACACACACAGCCAGACGCAGCTGACCAGTCAGTGAGACACACACAGCCAGACCCAGCTGACTGGTCAGTGAGACACTCACAGCCAGACCCAGCTGACCAGTCAGTGAGACGCACACAGCCAGACCCAGCTGACTGGTCAGAGAGACACACACAGCCAGACCCAGCTGACCAGACAGTGAGACACACACAGCCAGACCCAGCTGACCAGCCAGTGAGACGCACACAGCCAGACCCAGCTGACTGGTCAGTGAGATGCACACAGCCAGACCCAGCTGACCGGTCAGTGAGACACACACAGCCAGACCCAGCTGACCGGTCAGTGAGACACACACAGCCAGACCCAGCTGACTGGTCAGTGAGACACACACAGCCAGACCCAGCTGACCAGTCAGTGAGACGCACACAGCCAGACCCAGCTGACCGGTCAGTGAGACGCACACAGCCAGACCCAGCTGACCAGACAGTGAGATGCACACAGCCAGACCCAGCTGACCAGTCAGTGAGACGCACACAGCCAGATCCAGCTGACTGGTCAGTGAGACACACACAGCCAGACCCAGCTGACCAGTCAGTGAGACACACACAGCCAGACCCAGCTGACCGGTCAGTGAGACACACACAGCCAGACCCAGCTGACCAGACAGTGAGATGCACACAGCCAGACCCAGCTGACTGGTCAGTGAGACACACACAGCTAGATCCAGCTGACCAGACAGTGAGACGCACACAGCCAGACCCAGCTGACCAGACAGTGAGACGCACACACAGCAGACCCAGCTGACCAGACAGTGAGACGCACACAGAAAGACCCAGCTGACCGGTCAGTGAGACACACACAGCCAGACCCAGCTGACCAGACAGTGAGACGCACACAGAAAGACCCAGCTGACCAGTCAATGAGACGCACACAGCCAGACCCAGCTGACCAGACAGTGAGACACACACAGCCAGACCCAGCTGACTGGTCAGTGAGACGCACACAGCCAGACCCAGCTGACCAGACAGTGAGACACACACAGCCAGACCCAGCTGACCAGTCAGTGAGACGCACACAGCCAGACCCAGCTGACCAGACAGTGAGATGCACACAGCCAGACGCAGCT
Source organism: Scyliorhinus torazame (assembly GCF_047496885.1). Lineage (NCBI taxonomy): Eukaryota > Metazoa > Chordata > Chondrichthyes > Carcharhiniformes > Scyliorhinidae > Scyliorhinus > Scyliorhinus torazame. The sequence goes on from NC_092707.1 coordinate 110,673,887, forward strand.
GACTGGTCAGTGAGACACACGCAGCCAGATCCAGCTGACCAGACAGTGAGACGCACACAGCCAGACCCAACTGACCGGTCAGTGAGACACACACAGCCAGACCCAGCTGACCAGACAGTGAGACACACACAGCCAGACCCAGCTGACCGGTCAGAGAGACACACACAGCCAGACCCAGCTGACTGGTCAGTGAGACGCACACAGGCAGACCCAGCTGACCAGTCAGTGAGACGCACACAGCCAGACCCAGCTGACCCGTCAGTGAGACACACACAGCCAGATCCAGCTGACCGGTCAGTGAGAGGCACACAGCCAGACCCAGCTGACCAGTCAGTGAGAGGCACACAGCCAGACCCAGCTGACCGTTCAGTGAGACACACACAGCCAGACCCAGCTGACCGGTCAGTGAGACACACACAGCCAGATCCTGCTGACCAGACAGTGAGACGCACACAGCCAGACCCAGTTGACCAGTCAGTGAGACGCACACAGCCAGACCCAGCTGTCCGTTCAGTGAGACACACACAGCCAGGCCCAGCTGACCAGACAGTGAGACGCACACACAGCCAGACCCAGTTGACCGGTCAGTGAGACGCACACAGCCAGACCCAGCTGTCCGTTCAGTGAGACACACACAGCCAGACCCAGCTGACCAGTCAGTGAGACGCACACAGCCAGACCCAGCTGTCCGTTCAGTGAGACACACACAGCCTGACCCACCTGACTGGTCAGTGAGAGGCACACAGCCAGACCCAGCTGACCAGACAGTGAGATGCACACAGCCAGACCCAGCTGACTGGTCAGTGAGACACACGCAGCCAGATCCAGCTGACCAGACAGTGAGACGCACACAGCCAGACCCAACTGACCGGTCAGTGAGACACACACAGCCAGACGCAGCTGACCAGACAGTGAGACACACACAGCCAGACCCAGCTGACCGGTCAGTGAGACACACACAGCCAGACCCAGCTGAACGGTCAGTGAGACGCACACAGCGAAATCCAGCTGACCGGTCAGTGAGGCGCACAAAGCCAGACCCAGCTGACCGGACAGTGAGACACATGCAGCCAGTTCCAGCTGACTGGTCAGTGAGACACACGCAGCCAGACCCAGCTGACCGGTCAGTGAGACACACACAGCCAGACCCAGCTGACTGGTCAGTGAGACGTACACAGCCAGACCCAGCTGACCGGTCAATGAGATGCACACAGCCAGACCCAGCTGACTGGTCAGTGAGACACACGCAGCCAGACCCAGCTGACTGGTCAGTGAGGCGCACACTGCCAGACCCAGCTGACCGGTCAATGAGATGCACACAGCCAGACCCAGCTGACTGGTCAGTGAGACACACGCAGCCAGACCCAGCTGACTGGTCAGTGAGACGCACACAGCCAGACCCAGCTGACCGGTCAATGAGATGCACACAGCCAGACCCAGCTGACCGGACAGTGAGACACACACAGCCAGACCCAGCTGACTGGTCAGTGAGACGCACACAGCCAGACCCAGCTGACCGGTCAATGAGATGCACACAGCCAGACCCAGCTGACCGGTCAGTGAGACACACACAGCCAGATGCAGCTGACTAGTCAGTGAGACACACACAGCCAGACCCAGCTGACTGGTCAGTGAGACACACACAGCCAGACCCAGCTGACCAGTCAGTGAGACGCACACAGCCAGACCCAGCTGACTGGTCAGAGAGACACACACAGCCAGACCCAGCTGACCAGACAGTGAGACACACGCAGCCAGACCCAGCTGACCAGTCAGTGAGACGCACACAGCCAGACCCAGCTGACTGGTCAGTGAGATGCACACAGCCAAACCCAGCTGACTGGTCAGTGAGACGCACACAGCCAGACCCAGCTGACTGGTCAGTGAGACGCACACAGCCAGACCCAGCTGACCGGTCAATGAGATGCACACAGCCAGACCCAGCTGACCGGACAGTGAGACACACACAGCCAGACCCAGCTGACTGGTCAGTGAGACGCACACAGCCAGACCCAGCTGACCGGTCAATGAGATGCACACAGCCAGACTCAGCTGACCGGTCAGTGAGACACACACAGCCAGACGCAGCTGACCAGTCAGTGAGACACACACAGCCAGACCCAGCTGACTGGTCAGTGAGACACTCACAGCCAGACCCAGCTGACCAGTCAGTGAGACGCACACAGCCAGACCCAGCTGACTGGTCAGAGAGACACACACAGCCAGACCCAGCTGACCAGATAGTGAGACACACACAGCCAGACCCAGCTGACCAGTCAGTGAGACGCACACAGCCAGACCCAGCTGACTGGTCAGTGAGATGCACACAGCCAGACCCAGCTGACCGGTCAGTGAGACACACACAGCCAGACCCAGCTGACCGGTCAGTGAGACACACACAGCCAGACCCAGCTGACTGGTCAGTGAGACACACACAGCCAGACCCAGCTGACCAGTCAGTGAGACGCACACAGCCAGACCCAGCTGACCGGTCAGTGAGACGCACACAGCCAGACCCAGCTGACCAGACAGTGAGATGCACACAGCCAGACCCAGCTGACCAGTCAGTGAGACGCACACAGCCAGATCCAGCTGACTGGTAAGTGAGACACACACAGCCAGACCCAGCTGACCAGTCAGTGAGACGCACACAGCCAGACCCAGCTGACCGGTCAGTGAGACACACACAGCCAGACCCAGCTGACCAGTCAGTGAGACGCACACAGCCAGACCCAGCTGACCGGGCAGTGAGACACACACAGCTAGATCCAGCTGACCAGACAGTGAGACGCACACAGCCAGACCCAGCTGACCAGACAGTGAGACGCACACACAGCAGACCCAGCTGACCAGACAGTGAGACGCACACAGAAAGACCCAGCTGACCGGTCAGTGAGACACACACAGCCAGACCCAGCTGACCAGACAGTGAGACGCACACAGAAAGACCCAGCTGACCGGTCAATGAGACGCACACAGCCAGACCCAGCTGACCAGACAGTGAGACACACACAGCCAGACCCAGCTGACTGGTCAGTGAGACGCACACAGCCAGACCCAGCTGACCAGACAGTGAGACACACACAGCCAGACCCAGCTGACCAGTCAGTGAGACGCACACAGCCAGACCCAGCTGACCAGACAGTGAGATGCACACAGCCAGACCCAGCTGACTGGTCAGTGAGACACACGCAGCCAGATCCAGCTGACCAGACAGTGAGACGCACACAGCCAGACCCAACTGACCGGTCAGTGAGACACACACAGCCAGACCCAGCTGACCAGACAGTGAGACACACACAGCCAGACCCAGCTGACCGGTCAGAGAGACACACACAGCCAGACCCAGCTGACTGGTCAGTGAGACGCACACAGGCAGACCCAGCTGACCAGTCAGTGAGACGCACACAGCCAGACCCAGCTGACCCGTCAGTGAGACACACACAGCCAGATCCAGCTGACCGGTCAGTGAGAGGCACACAGCCAGACCCAGCTGACCAGTCAGTGAGAGGCACACAGCCAGACCCAGCTGACCGTTCAGTGAGACACACACAGCCAGACCCAGCTGACCGGTCAGTGAGACACACACAGCCAGATCCTGCTGACCAGACAGTGAGACGCACACAGCCAGACCCAGTTGACCAGTCAGTGAGACGCACACAGCCAGACCCAGCTGTCCGTTCAGTGAGACACACACAGCCAGGCCCAGCTGACCAGACAGTGAGACGCACACACAGCCAGACCCAGTTGACCGGTCAGTGAGACGCACACAGCCAGTCCCAGCTGTCCGTTCAGTGAGACACACACAGCCAGACCCAGCTGACCAGTCAGTGAGACGCACACAGCCAGACCCAGCTGTCCGTTCAGTGAGACACACACAGCCAGACCCACCTGACTGGTCAGTGAGAGGCACACAGCCAGACCCAGCTGACCAGACAGTGAGATGCACACAGCCAGACCCAGCTGACTGGTCAGTGAGACACACGCAGCCAGATCCAGCTGACCAGACAGTGAGACGCACACAGCCAGACCCAACTGACCGGTCAGTGAGACACACACAGCCAGACGCAGCTGACCAGACAGTGAGACACACACAGCCAGACCCAGCTGACCGGTCAGTGAGACACACACAGCCAGACCCAGCTGAACGGTCAGTGAGACGCACACAGCGAAATCCAGCTGACCGGTCAGTGAGGCGCACAAAGCCAGACCCAGCTGACCGGACAGTGAGACACACACAGCCAGACCCAGCTGACCGGTCAGTGAGACGCACACAGCCAGACCCAGCTGACCAGTCAGTGAGATGCACACAGCCAGACCCAGCTGACCGGTCAGTGAGACACACACAGCCAGATCCAGTGTCCGTTCAGTGAGACGCACACAGCCAGACCCAGCTGACCGGTCAGTGAGACGCACACAGCCAGACCCAGCTGACCAGTCAGTGAGACGCACACAGCCCGATCCAGCTGAGCAGTCAGTGAGACGCACACAGCCAGACCCAGCTGACCGGTCAGTGAGACGCACACAGCCAGACCCAGCTGACCGGTCAGTGAGACGCACACAGCCAGATCCAGCTGACCGGTCAGTGAGACGCACACATCCCGATCCAGTTGACCTGTCAGTGAGACGCACACAGCCAGACCCAGCTGACCGGTCCGTGAGACGCACACAGCCAGACCCAGCTGACCGGACAGTGAGACACATACAGTCAGACCCAGCTGACCAGACAGTGAGACGCACACAGCCAGACCCAGCTGACCGGTCAGTGGGAGGTACACAGCCAGACCCAGCTGACCGGTCAGTGAGACACACACAGCCAGACCCAGCTGACCAGACAGTGAGACGCATACAGCCAGACCCAGCTGACCGGTCAGTGAGAGGTACACAGCCAGACCCAGCTGACCAGACAGTGAGACACACACAGCCTGACCCAGCTGACCAGTCAGTGATACACACACAGCCAGACCCAGCTGACCAGACAGTGAGAGGCACACAGCCAGACCAAGCTGACCAGTCAGTGATACACACACAGCCAGACCTGGATGGCCAGACAGTGAGACACAGACAGCCAGACCCAGCTGACCAGTCAGTGATACACACACAGCCAGACCCAGCTGACCAGACAGTGAGAGCCACACAGCCAGACCCAGCTGACAAGACAGTGAGACACACACAGCCAGACCCAGCTGACCAGTCAGTGAGGCACACACAGCCAGATCCAGCTGACCAGTCAGTGAGACACACACAGCCAGACCCAGCTGACCAGTCAATGAGACACACACAGCCAGACCCAGCTGACCAGTCAATGAGACACACACAGCCAGACCCAGCTGACCAGTCAATGAGACGCACACAGCCAGACCCAGCTGACCAGTCAGTGAGACGCACACAGCCAGACCCAGCTGACCAGTCAGTGAGACACACACAGCCAGACCCAGCTGACCAGTCAGTGAGACACACACAGCCAGACCCAGCTGACCAGTCAGTGAGACACACACAGCCAGATCCAGCTGACCAGTCAGTGAGACACACACAGCCAGACCCAGCTGACCAGTCAATGAGACACACACAGCCAGACCCAGCTGACCAGTCAGTGAGACGCACACAGCCAGACCCAGCTGACCAGTCAGTGATACACACACAGCCAGACCCAGCTGTCCAGACAGTGAGACGCACACAGCCAGACCCAGCTGACCAGTCAGTGAGACGCACACAGCTAGACCCAGCTGACCAGACAGTGAGACGCACACAGCCAGACCCAGCTGACCAGTCAGTGAGACGCACACAGCTAGACCCAGCTGACCAGACAGTGAGACGCACACAGCCAGACCCAGCTGACCAGTCAGTGAGACACACACAGCCAGACCCAGCTGACCAGTCAGTGAGACACACACAGCCAGACCCAGCTGACCAGTCAGTGAGACGCACACAGCCAGACCCAGCTGTCCAGACAGTGAGACGCACACAGCCAGACCCAGCTGACCAGTCAGTGAGACGCACACAGCTAGACCCAGCTGACCAGACAGTGAGACGCACACAGCCAGACCCAGCTGACCAGTCAGTGATACGCACACAGCCAGACCCAGCTGACCAGTCAGTGAGACGCACACAGCTAGACCCAGCTGGCCAGACAGTGAGACGCACACAGCCAGACCCAGCTGACCAGACAGTGAGACGCACACAGCCAGACCCAGCTGACCAGACAATGAGACACACACAGCCAGACCCAGCTGACCAGTCAATGAGACGCACACAGCCAGACCCAGCTGACCAGTCAGTGAGACGCACACAGCCAGACCCAGCTGACCAGACAGTGAGACACACACAGCCAGACCCAGCTGACCAGTCAGTGGTACACACACAGCCAGACCCAGCTGACCAGTCAATGAGACGCACACAGCCAGATCCAGCTGACTGGTCAGTGAGAGGCATACAGCCAGATCCAGCTGACCGGTCAGTGAGACGCACACAGCCAGACCCAGCTGACCGGACAGTGAGACACACACAGCCAGACCCAGCTGACCGGTCAGTGAGACACACACAGCCTGCCCCAGCTGACCGGTTAGTGAGACGCACACAGCCAGACCCAGCTGACCAGACAGTGAGACACACACAGCCAGACCAAGTTGACCGGTCAGTAAGACGCACGCAGCCAGGCCCAGCTGACCGTTCAGTGAGACGCACACAGCCAGTCCCAGCTGACCAGACAGTGAGACGCACACAGCCAGACACAGCTGACCAGACAGTGAGACGCACACAGCCAGACCCAGCTGACCAGACAGTGAGACGCACACAGCCTGTCCCAGCTGACCAGACAGTGAGACGCACACAGCCAGACCCAGCTGACCAGACTGTGAGACACACACAGCCAGACCCAGCTGACCAGTCAGTGAGACACACACAGCCAGACCCAGCTGACCGGTCAGTGAGACGCACACAGCCAGACTCAGCTGACTGGTCAGAGAGACACACACAGCCAGACCCAGCTGACCAGACAGTGAGACACACACAGCCAGACCCAGCTGACCAGACAGTGAGACACTCAAGCCAGACCCAGCTGACCCGTCAGTGAGACACACACAGCCAGACCCAGCTGACCAGTCAGTGAGACACACACAGCCAGACCCAGCTGACCGGTCAGTGAGAGGTACACAGCCAGACCCAGCTGACCGGCCAGTGAGACACACACAGCCAGACCCAGCTGACCAGTCAGTGAGACACACACAGCCAGACCCAGCTGACCAGACACTGAGAGGCACACAGCCAGACCCAGCTGACCAGTCAGTGAGAGGCACACAGCCAGACCCAGCTGACCAGTCAGTGAGACGCACACAGCCAGACCCAGCTGACCAGTCAGTGAGACGCACACAGCCAGACCCAGCTGACCAGTCAGTGAGACACACACAGCCAGACCCAGCTGACCAGACAGTGAGAGGCACACAGCCAGACCCACCTGACCAGTCAGTGAGACACACACAGCCAGACCCAGCTGACCAGTCAGTGAGACACACACAGCCAGGCCCAGCTGACCAGACAGTGAGACACACACAGCCAGACTCAGCTGACCGGACTGTGAGGCACACACAGCCAGACCCAGCTGACCGGACAGTGAGACACACACAGCCAGACCAAGCTGACCAGTCAATGAGACACACACAGCCAGACCCAGCTGACCAGCCAATGAGACACACACAGCCAGACCCAGCTGACCAGTCAGTGAGACACACACTGCCAGACCCAGCTGACCAGTCAGTGAGACACACACAGCCAGATCCAGCTGACCGTTCAGTGAGACGCACACAGCCAGACCCAGCCGACCAGTCAGTGAGACACACACAGCCAGATCCAGCTGACCAGTCAGTGAGACACACACAGCCAGACCCAGCTGACCAGTCAATGAGACACACAGCCAGACCCAGCTGACCAGACAGTGATACACACACAGCCAGACCCAGCTGTCCAGACAGTGAGACGCACACAGCCAGACCCAACTGACCAGTCAGTGAGACGCACACAGCCAGACCCAGCTGACCAGACAGTGAGACGCTCACAGCCAGACCCAGCTGTCCAGACAGTGAGACGCACACAGCCAGACCCAGCTGACCAGTCAGTGAGACGCACACAGCCAGACCCAGCTGACCAGTCAGTGAGACGCACACAGCCAGACCCAGCTGACCAGACAGTGAGACACACACAGCCAGACCCAGCTGACCAGACAGTGAGACGCACACAGCCAGACCCACCTGACCAGTCAGTGAGACGCACACAGGCAGACCCAGCTGACCAGACAGTGAGAGGCACACAGCCAGACCCACCTGACCAGTCAGTGAGACACACACAGCCAGGCCCAGCTGACCAGACAGTGAGACACACACAGCCAGACTCAGCTGACCGGACTGTGAGACACACACAGCCAGACCCAGCTGACCAATCAGTGATACACACACAGCCAGACCCAGCTGACCGGTCAGTGAGACGCACACAGCCAGACCCAGCTGACCGATCAGTGAGACGCACACAGCCAGACCCAGCTGACCTGTCAGTGAGACACACACAGCCAGACCCAGCTGACCGGTCAGTGAGACGCACACAGCCAGACCCAGCTGACCGGTCAGTGAAACACACACAGCCAGACCCAACTGACTGGTCAGCGAGATGCACACAGCCAGACCCAGCTGACCAGTCAGTGAGACACACACAGCCAGACCCAGCTGACCGGTCAGTGAGACACACGCAGCCAGACCCAGCTGACCGGTCAGTGAGACACACACAGCCAGACCCAGCTGACTGGTCAGTGAGACGCACACAGCCAGACCCAGCTGACCGGTCAGTGAGACGCACACAGCCAGACCCAGCTGACCGGTCAATGAGATGCACACAGCCAGACCCAGCTGACTGGTCAGTGAGACACACGCAGCCAGTTCCAGCTGACTGGTCAGTGAGACACACGCAGCCAGACCGAGCTGACCGGTCAGTGAGACACACACAGCCAGACCCAGCTGACTGGTCAGTGAGACGTACACAGCCAGACCCAGCTGACCGGTCAATGAGATGCACACAGCCAGACCCAGCTGACTGGTCAGTGAGACACACGCAGCCAGACCCAGCTGACTGGGCAGTGAGACGCACACTGCCAGACCCAGCTGACCGGTCAATGAGATGCACACAGCCAGACCCAGCTGACTGGTCAGTGAGACACACGCATCCAGACCCAGCTGACTGGTCAGTGAGACGCACACAGCCAGACCCAGCTGACCGGTCAATGAGATGCACACAGCCAGACCCAGCTGACCGGTCAGTGAGACACACACAGCCAGACGCAGCTGACCAGTCAGTGAGACACACACAGCCAGACCCAGCTGACTGGTCAGTGAGACACACACAGCCAGACCCAGCTGACCAGTCAGTGAGACGCACACAGCCAGACCCAGCTGACTGGTCAGAGAGACACACACAGCCAGACCCAGCTGACCAGACAGTGAGACACACACAGCCAGACCCAGCTGACCAGTCAGTGAGACGCACACAGCCAGACCCAGCTGACTGGTCAGTGAGATGCACACAGCCAGACCCAGCTGACTGGTCAGTGAGACGCACACAGCCAGACCCAGCTGACTGGTCAGTGAGACGCACACAGCCAGTCCCAGCTGACCGGTCAATGAGATGCACACAGCCAGACCCAGCTGACCGGACAGTGAGACACACACAGCCAGACCCAGCTGACTGGTCAGTGAGACGCACACAGCCAGACCCAGCTGACCGGTCAATGAGATGCACACAGCCAGACCCAGCTGACCGGTCAGTGAGACACACACAGCCAGACGCAGCTGACCAGTCAGTGAGACACACACAGCCAGACCCAGCTGACTGGTCAGTGAGACACACACAGCCAGACCCAGCTGACCAGTCAGTGAGACGCACACAGCCAGACCCAGCTGACTGGTCAGAGAGACACACACAGCCAGACCCAGCTGACCAGACAGTGAGACACACACAGCCAGACCCAGCTGACCAGTCAGTGAGACGCACACAGCCAGACCCAGCTGACTGGTCAGTGAGATGCACACAGCCAGACCCAGCTGACCGGTCAGTGAGACACACACAGCCAGACCCAGCTGACCAGTCAGTGAGACGCACACAGCCAGATCCAGCTGACTGGTCAGTGAGACACACACAGCCAGACCCAGCTGACCAGTCAGTGAGATGCACACAGCCAGACCCAGCTGACCAGTCAGTGAGACGCACACAGCCAGACCCAGCTGACCGGTCAGAGAGACACACACAGCCAGACCCAGCTGACCAGACAGTGAGACACACACAGCCAGACCCAGCTGACCGGTCAGTGAGACGCACACAGCCAGACCCAGCTGACCAGACAGTGAGATGCACACAGCCAGACCCAGCTGACTGGTCAGTGAGACACACACAGCTAGATCCAGCTGACCAGACAGTGAGACGCACACAGCCAGACCCAGCTGACCAGACAGTGAGACGCACACACAGCAGACCCAGCTGACCAGACAGTGAGACGCACACAGCCAGACCCAGCTGACCAGTCAGTGAGATGCACACAGCCAGACCCAGCTGACCAGACAGTGAGACACACACAGCCAGACCCAGCTGACCGGTCAGTGAGACGCACACAGCCAGACCCAGCTGACCAGACAGTGAGATGCACACAGCCAGACCCAGCTGACTGGTCAGTGAGACACACACAGCTAGATCCAGCTGACCAGACAGTGAGACGCACACAGCCAGACCCAGCTGACCAGACAGTGAGACGCACACACAGCAGACCCAGCTGACCAGACAGTGAGACACACACAGCCAGACCCAGCTGACCGGTCAGTGAGACACACACAGCCAGACCCAGCTGACCAGTCAGTGAGACGCACACAGAAAGACCCAGCTGACCAGACAGTGAGACGCACACAGAAAGACCCAGCTGACCGGTCAATGAGACACACACAGCCAGACCCAGCTGACTGGTCAGTGAGACGCACACAGCCAGACCCAGCTGACCAGACAGTGAGACGCACACAGCCAGACCCAGCTGACCAGACAGTGAGACACACACAGCCAGACCCAGCTGACCGGTCAATGAGACACACACAGCCAGATCCAGCTGACTGGTCAGTGAGACGCACACAGCCAGACCCAGCTGACCAGACAGTGAGACGCACACAGCCAGACCCAGCTGACCAGACAGTGAGACACACACAGCCAGACCCAGCTGACCAGTCAGTGAGACGCACACAGCCAGACCCAGCTGACCAGACAGTGAGACGCACACAGCCAGACCCAGCTGACCAGACAGTGAGACGCACACAGCCAGACCCAACTGACCGGTCAGTGAGACACACACAGCCAGACCAAGCTGACCAGACAGTGAGACACACACAGCCAGACCCAGCTGACCGGTCAGAGAGACACACACAGCCAGACCCAGCTGACTGGTCAGTGAGACGCACACAGGCAGACCCAGCTGACCAGTCAGTGAGACGCAGACAGCCAGACCCAGCTGACCCGTCAGTGAGACACACACAGCCAGACCCAGCTGACCGGTCAGTGAGACACACACAGCCAGACCCAGCTGACCAGTCAGTGAGAGGCACACAGCCAGACCCAGCTGACCGTTCAGTGAGACACACACAGCCAGACCCAGCTGACCGGTCAGTGAGACACACACAGCCAGATCCAGCTGACCAGACAGTGAGACGCACACAGCCAGACCCAGTTGACCAGTCAGTGAGACGCACACAGCCAGACCCAGCTGACCAGACAGTGAGACGCACACAGCCAGACCCAGCTGACCAGACAGTGAGACGCACACACAGCAGACCCAGCTGACCAGACAGTGAGACACACACAGCCAGACCAAGCTGACCAGACAGTGAGACGCACACACAGCAGACCCAGCTGACCAGACAGTGAGACACACACAGCCAGACCAAGCTGACCAGTCAATGAGACACACACAGCCAGACCCAGCTGACCAGCCAATGAGACACACACAGCCAGGCCCAGCTGACCAGACAGTGAGACGCACACAGCCAGACCCAGCTGACCAGACAGTGAGACGCACACAGCCAGACCCAGCTGACCAGACAGTGAGACGCACACACAGCAGACCCAGCTGACCAGACAGTGAGACACACACAGCCAGACCAAGCTGACCAGTCAATGAGACACACACAGCCAGACCCAGCTGACCAGCCAATGAGACACACACAGCCAGACCCAGCTGACCAGTCAGTGAGACACACACTGCCAGACCCAGCTGACCAGTCAGTGAGACACACACAGCCAGATCCAGCTGACCGTTCAGTGAGACGCACACAGCCAGACCCAGCCGACCAGTCAGTGAGACACACACAGCCAGATCCAGCTGACCAGTCAGTGAGACACACACAGCCAGACCCAGCTGACCAGTCAATGAGACACACAGCCAGACCCAGCTGACCAGACAGTGATACACACACAGCCAGACCCAGCTGTCCAGACAGTGAGACGCACACAGCCAGACCCAACTGACCAGTCAGTGAGACGCACACAGCCAGACCCAGCTGACCAGACAGTGAGACGCTCACAGCCAGACCCAGCTGTCCAGACAGTGAGACGCACACAGCCAGACCCAGCTGACCAGTCAGTGAGACGCACACAGCCAGACCCAGCTGACCAGTCAGTGAGACGCACACAGCCAGACCCAGCTGACCAGACAGTGAGACACACACAGCCAGACCCAGCTGACCAGACAGTGAGACGCACACAGCCAGACCCACCTGACCAGTCAGTGAGACGCACACAGGCAGACCCAGCTGACCAGACAGTGAGAGGCACACAGCCAGACCCACCTGACCAGTCAGTGAGACACACACAGCCAGGCCCAGCTGACCAGACAGTGAGACACACACAGCCAGACTCAGCTGACCGGACTGTGAGACACACACAGCCAGACCCAGCTGACCAATCAGTGATACACACACAGCCAGACCCAGCTGACCGGTCAGTGAGACGCACACAGCCAGACCCAGCTGACCGATCAGTGAGACGCACACAGCCAGACCCAGCTGACCTGTCAGTGAGACACACACAGCCAGACCCAGCTGACCGGTCAGTGAGACGCACACAGCCAGACCCAGCTGACCGGTCAGTGAAACACACACAGCCAGACCCAACTGACTGGTCAGCGAGATGCACACAGCCAGACCCAGCTGACCAGTCAGTGAGACACACACAGCCAGACCCAGCTGACCGGTCAGTGAGACACACGCAGCCAGACCCAGCTGACCGGTCAGTGAGACACACACAGCCAGACCCAGCTGACTGGTCAGTGAGACGCACACAGCCAGACCCAGCTGACCGGTCAGTGAGACGCACACAGCCAGACCCAGCTGACCGGTCAATGAGATGCACACAGCCAGACCCAGCTGACTGGTCAGTGAGACACACGCAGCCAGTTCCAGCTGACTGGTCAGTGAGACACACGCAGCCAGACCGAGCTGACCGGTCAGTGAGACACACACAGCCAGACCCAGCTGACTGGTCAGTGAGACGTACACAGCCAGACCCAGCTGACCGGTCAATGAGATGCACACAGCCAGACCCAGCTGACTGGTCAGTGAGACACACGCAGCCAGACCCAGCTGACTGGGCAGTGAGACGCACACTGCCAGACCCAGCTGACCGGTCAATGAGATGCACACAGCCAGACCCAGCTGACTGGTCAGTGAGACACACGCATCCAGACCCAGCTGACTGGTCAGTGAGACGCACACAGCCAGACCCAGCTGACCGGTCAATGAGATGCACACAGCCAGACCCAGCTGACCGGTCAGTGAGACACACACAGCCAGACGCAGCTGACCAGTCAGTGAGACACACACAGCCAGACCCAGCTGACTGGTCAGTGAGACACACACAGCCAGACCCAGCTGACCAGTCAGTGAGACGCACACAGCCAGACCCAGCTGACTGGTCAGAGAGACACACACAGCCAGACCCAGCTGACCAGACAGTGAGACACACACAGCCAGACCCAGCTGACCAGTCAGTGAGACGCACACAGCCAGACCCAGCTGACTGGTCAGTGAGATGCACACAGCCAGACCCAGCTGACTGGTCAGTGAGACGCACACAGCCAGACCCAGCTGACTGGTCAGTGAGACGCACACAGCCAGTCCCAGCTGACCGGTCAATGAGATGCACACAGCCAGACCCAGCTGACCGGACAGTGAGACACACACAGCCAGACCCAGCTGACTGGTCAGTGAGACGCACACAGCCAGACCCAGCTGACCGGTCAATGAGATGCACACAGCCAGACCCAGCTGACCGGTCAGTGAGACACACACAGCCAGACGCAGCTGACCAGTCAGTGAGACACACACAGCCAGACCCAGCTGACTGGTCAGTGAGACACACACAGCCAGACCCAGCTGACCAGTCAGTGAGACGCACACAGCCAGACCCAGCTGACTGGTCAGAGAGACACACACAGCCAGACCCAGCTGACCAGACAGTGAGACACACACAGCCAGACCCAGCTGACCAGTCAGTGAGACGCACACAGCCAGACCCAGCTGACTGGTCAGTGAGATGCACACAGCCAGACCCAGCTGACCGGTCAGTGAGACACACACAGCCAGACCCAGCTGACCAGTCAGTGAGACGCACACAGCCAGATCCAGCTGACTGGTCAGTGAGACACACACAGCCAGACCCAGCTGACCAGTCAGTGAGATGCACACAGCCAGACCCAGCTGACCAGTCAGTGAGACGCACACAGCCAGACCCAGCTGACCGGTCAGAGAGACACACACAGCCAGACCCAGCTGACCAGACAGTGAGACACACACAGCCAGACCCAGCTGACCGGTCAGTGAGACGCACACAGCCAGACCCAGCTGACCAGACAGTGAGATGCACACAGCCAGACCCAGCTGACTGGTCAGTGAGACACACACAGCTAGATCCAGCTGACCAGACAGTGAGACGCACACAGCCAGACCCAGCTGACCAGACAGTGAGACGCACACACAGCAGACCCAGCTGACCAGACAGTGAGACGCACACAGCCAGACCCAGCTGACCAGTCAGTGAGATGCACACAGCCAGACCCAGCTGACCAGACAGTGAGACACACACAGCCAGACCCAGCTGACCGGTCAGTGAGACGCACACAGCCAGACCCAGCTGACCAGACAGTGAGATGCACACAGCCAGACCCAGCTGACTGGTCAGTGAGACACACACAGCTAGATCCCGCTGACCAGACAGTGAGACGCACACAGCCAGACCCAGCTGACCAGACAGTGAGACGCACACACAGCAGACCCAGCTGACCAGACAGTGAGACACACACAGCCAGACCCAGCTGACCGGTCAGTGAGACACACACAGCCAGACCCAGCTGACCAGTCAGTGAGACGCACACAGAAAGACCCAGCTGACCAGACAGTGAGACGCACACAGAAAGACCCAGCTGACCGGTCAATGAGACACACACAGCCAGACCCAGCTGACTGGTCAGTGAGACGCACACAGCCAGACCCAGCTGACCAGACAGTGAGACGCACACAGCCAGACCCAGCTGACCAGACAGTGAGACACACACAGCCAGACCCAGCTGACCGGTCAATGAGACACACACAGCCAGATCCAGCTGACTGGTCAGTGAGACGCACACAGCCAGACCCAGCTGACCAGACAGTGAGACGCACACAGCCAGACCCAGCTGACCAGACAGTGAGACACACACAGCCAGACCCAGCTGACCAGTCAGTGAGACGCACACAGCCAGACCCAGCTGACCAGACAGTGAGATGCACACAGCCAGACCCAGCTGACTGGTCAGTGAGACACACGCAGCCAGATCCAGCTGACCAGACAGTGAGACGCACACAGCCAGACCCAACTGACCGGTCAGTGAGACACACACAGCCAGACCCAGCTGACCAGACAGTGAGACACACACAGCCAGACCCAGCTGACCGGTCAGAGAGACACACACAGCCAGACCCAGCTGACTGGTCAGTGAGACGCACACAGGCAGACCCAGCTGACCAGTCAGTGAGACGCACACAGCCAGACCCAGCTGACCCGTCAGTGAGACACACACAGCCAGACCCAGCTGACCGGTCAGTGAGACACACACAGCCAGACCCAGCTGACCAGTCAGTGAGAGGCACACAGCCAGACCCAGCTGACCGTTCAGTGAGACACACACAGCCAGACCCAGCTGACCGGTCAGTGAGACACACACAGCCAGATCCAGCTGACCAGACAGTGAGACGCACACAGCCAGACCCAGTTGACCAGTCAGTGAGACGCACACAGCCAGACCCAGCTGTCCGTTCAGTGAGACACACACAGCCAGGCCCAGCTGACCAGACAGTGAGACGCACACACAGCCAGACCCAGTTGACCGGTCAGTGAGACGCACACAGCCAGACCCAGCTGTCCATTCAGTGAGACACACACAGCCAGACCCAGCTGACCAGTCAGTGAGACGCACACAGCCAGACCCAGCTGTCCGTTCAGTGAGACACACACAGCCAGACCCACCTGACTGGTCAGTGAGAGGCACACAGCCAGACCCAGCTGACCAGTCAGTGAGACACACACAGCCAGACCCAGCTGACTGGTCAGTGAGACACACGCAGCCAGATCCAGCTGACCAGACAGTGAGACGCACACAGCCAGACCCAACTGACCGGTCAGTGAGACACACACAGCCAGACCCAGCTGACCAGACAGTGAGACACACACAGCCAGACCCAGCTGACCGGTCAGAGAGACACACACAGCCAGACCCAGCTGACCAGACAGTGAGACGCACACAGAAAGACCCAGCTGACCAGACAGTGAGACGCACACAGAAAGACCCAGCTGACCGGTCAATGAGACACACACAGCCAGATCCAGCTGACTGGTCAGTGAGACGCACACAGCCAGACCCAGCTGACCAGACAGTGAGACGCACACAGCCAGACCCAGCTGACCAGACAGTGAGACACACACAGCCAGACCCAGCTGACCAGTCAGTGAGACGCACACAGCCAGACCCAGCTGACCAGACAGTGAGATGCACACAGCCAGACCCAGCTGACTGGTCAGTGAGACACACGCAGCCAGATCCAGCTGACCAGACAGTGAGACGCACACAGCCAGACCCAACTGACCGGTCAGTGAGACACACACAGCCAGACCCAGCTGACCAGACAGTGAGACACACACAGCCAGACCCAGCTGACCGGTCAGAGAGACACACACAGCCAGACCCAGCTGACTGGTCAGTGAGACGCACACAGGCAGACCCAGCTGACCAGTCAGTGAGACGCACACAGCCAGACCCAGCTGACCCGTCAGTGAGACACACACAGCCAGACCCAGCTGACCGGTCAGTGAGACACACACAGCCAGACCCAGCTGACCAGTCAGTGAGAGGCACACAGCCAGACCCAGCTGACCAGTCAGTGAGAGGCACACAGCCAGACCCAGCTGACCGTTCAGTGAGACACACACAGCCAGACCCAGCTGACCGGTCAGTGAGACACACACAGCCAGATCCAGCTGACCAGACAGTGAGACGCACACAGCCAGACCCAGTTGACCAGTCAGTGAGACGCACACAGCCAGACCCAGCTGTCCGTTCAGTGAGACACAGACAGCCAGGCCCAGCTGACCAGACAGTGAGACGCACACACAGCCAGACCCAGTTGACCGGTCAGTGAGACGCACACAGCCAGACCCAGCTGTCCGTTCAGTGAGACACACACAGCCAGACCCAGCTGACCAGTCAGTGAGACGCACACAGCCAGACCCAGCTGTCCGTTCAGTGAGACACACACAGCCAGACCCACCTGACTGGTCAGTGAGAGGCACACAGCCAGACCCAGCTGACCAGACAGTGAGATGCACACAGCCAGACCCAGCTGACTGGTCAGTGAGACACACGCAGCCAGATCCAGCTGACCAGACAGTGAGACGCACACAGCCAGACCCAACTGACCGGTCAGTGAGACACACACAGCCAGACCCAGCTGACCAGACAGTGAGACACATACAGCCAGATCCAGCTGACCGGTCAGTGAGAGGCACACAGCCAGACCCAGCTGACCAGTCAGTGAGAGGCACACAGCCAGACCCAGCTGACCGTTCAGTGAGACACACACAGCCAGACCCAGCTGACCGGTCAGTGAGACACACACAGCCAGATCCAGCTGACCAGACAGTGAGACGCACACAGCCAGACCCAGATGACCAGTCAGTGAGACGCACACAGCCAGACCCAGCTGTCCGTTCAGTGAGACACACACAGCCAGACCCAGCTGACCAGACAGTGAGACGCACACACAGCCAGACCCAGTTGACCGGTCAGTGAGACGCACACAGCCAGACCCAGCTGTCCGTTCAGTGAGACACACACAGCCAGACCCAGCTGACCAGTCAGTGAGACGCACACAGCCAGACCCAGCTGTCCGTTCAGTGAGACACACACAGCCAGACCCAGCTGACCAGTCAGTGAGACGCACACAGCCAGACCCAGCTGACCCGTCAGTGAGACACACACAGCCAGATCCAGCTGACCGGTCAGTGAGAGGCACACAGCCAGACTCAGCTGACCGTTCAGTGAGACACACGCAGCCAGACCCAGTTGACCGGTCAGTGAGACGCACACAGCCAGACCCAGCTGTCCGTTCAGTGAGACACACACAGCCAGACCCAGCTGACCAGTCAGTGAGACGCACACAGCCAGACCCAGCTGTCCGTTCAGTGAGACACACACAGCCAGACCCAGCTGACCGGTCAGTGAGACACACACAGCCAGATCCAGCTGACCAGACAGTGAGATGCACACAGCCAGACCCAGCTGACCAGACAGTGAGATGCACACAGCCAGACCCAGCTGACCAGTCAGTGAGACGCACACAGACAGACCCAGCTGACCGGTCAGTGAGGTGCACACAGCCAGACCCAGCTGACCGGTCAGTGAGACGCACACAGCCAGATCCAGCTGACAGGTCAGTGAGATGCACACAGACAGACCCAGCTGACCGGTCAGTGAGGTGCACACAGCCAGACCCAGCTGACCAGTCAGTGAGACGCACACAGCCAGATCCAGCTGACAGGTCAGTGAGATGCACACAGGCAGACCCAGCTGACCGGTCTGTGAGACGCACACAGCCAGACCCAGCTGACCGGTCAGTGAGACACACAGCCAGACCCAGCTGACCGGTCAGTGAGACACACACAGACAGATCCAGCTGACCGGTCAGTGAGACACACAGCCAGACCCAGCTGACCGGTCAGTGAGACGCACACAGCCAGACCCTGTTGACCAGACAGTGAGATGCACACAGCCAGACACAGCTTACCAGACAGTGAGACGCACACAGCCAGACCCAGCTGACCAGACAGTGAGACGCACACAGCCAGACCTAGCTGACCGGTCAGTGAGACACACACAGCCAGACCCAGCTGACCAGTCAGTGAGACACACACAGCCAGACCCAGCTGACCAGACAGGGAGACACACACAGCCTGACCCAACTGACCAGACAGTGAGACACACACAGCCAGACCCAGCTGACCAGTCAGTGAGACACACACAGCCAGATCCAGCTGACCAGTCAGTGAGACGCACACAGCCAGATCCAGTTGACCAGTCAGTGAGACGCACACAGCCAGACCCAGCTGACCGGTCAGTGAGACACACACAGCCAGACCCTGCTGACCGGTCAGTGAGACGCACACAGCCAGACCCAGCTGACCGGTCAGTGAGAGGCACACAGCCAGATCCAGCTGACCGTTCAGTGAGACACACACAGCCAGACCCAGCTGACCGGTCAGTGAGACACACACAGCCAGATCCAGCTGACCAGACAGTGAGACGCACACAGCCAGACCCAGTTGACCGGTCAGTGAGACGCACACAGCCAGACCCAGCTGTCCGTTCAGTGAGACACACACAGCCAGACCCAGCTGACCAGTCAGTGAGACGCACACAGCCAGACCCAGCTGTCCGTTCAGTGAGACACACACAGCCAGACTCAGCTGACCAGTCAGTGAGACGCACACAGCCAGACCCAGCTGACCCGTCAGTGAGACACACACAGCCAGATCCAGCTGACCGGTCAGTGAGAGGCACACAGCCAGACTCAGCTGACCGTTCAGTGAGACACACGCAGCCAGACCCAGTTGACCGGTCAGTGAGACGCACACAGCCAGACCCAGCTGTCCGTTCAGTGAGACACACACAGCCAGACCCAGCTGACCAGTCAGTGAGACGCACACAGCCAGACCCAGCTGTCCGTTCAGTGAGACACACACAGCCAGACCCAGCTGACCAGTCAGTGAGACACACACAGCCAGATCCAGCTGACCAGACAGTGAGATGCACACAGCCAGACCCAGCTGACCAGTCAGTGAGACGCACACAGACAGACCCAGCTGACCGGTCAGTGAGGTGCACACAGCCAGACCCAGCTGACCAGTCAGTGAGACGCACACAGCCAGATCCAGCTGACAGGTCAGTGAGATGCACACAGACAGACCCAGCTGACCGGTCAGTGAGGTGCACACAGCCAGACCCAGCTGACCAGTCAGTGAGACGCACACAGCCAGATCCAGCTGACAGGTCAGTGAGATGCACACAGGCAGACCCAGCTGACCGGTCAGTGAGACGCACACAGCCAGACCCAGCTGACCGGTCAGTGAGACACACAGCCAGACCCAGCTGACCGGTCAGTGAGACACACACAGACAGATCCAGCTGACCGGTTAGTGAGACACACAGCCAGACCCAGCTGACCGGTCAGTGAGACGCACACAGCCAGACCCTGTTGACCAGACAGTGAGATGCACACAGCCAGACACAGCTGACCAGACAGTGAGACGCACACAGCCAGACCCAGCTGACCAGACAGTGAGACGCACACAGCCAGACCCAGCTGACCGGTCAGTGAGACACACACAGCCAGACCCAGCTGACCGGTCAGTGAGACACACACAGCCAGACCCAGCTGACCAGACAGGGAGACACACACAGCCTGACCCAACTGACCAGACAGTGAGACACACACAGCCAGACCCAGCTGACCAGTCAGTGAGACGCACACAGCCAGATCCAGCTGACCAGTCAGTGAGACGCACACAGCCAGACCCAGCTGACCAGACAGGGAGACACACACAGCCTGACCCAACTGACCAGACAGTGAGACACACACAGCCAGACCCAGCTGACCAGTCAGTGAGACGCACACAGCCAGATCCAGCTGACCAGACAGTGAGACGCACACAGCCAGATCCAGCTGACCAGTCAGTGAGACGCACACAGCCAGACCCAGCTGACCGGTCAGTGAGACACACACAGCCAGACCCTGCTGACCGGTCAGTGAGACGCACACAGCCAGACCCAGCTGACCGGTCAGTGAGAGGCACACAGCCAGATCCAGCTGACCAGTCAGTGAGACGCACACAGCCAGACCCAGCTGACCGGGCAGTGAGACACACACAGCCAGACCCAGCTGACCGGTCAGTGAGACGCACACAGCCAGACCCAGTTGACAAGTCAGTAAGACACACACAGCCAGACCCAGCTGACCAGTCAGTGAGACGCACACAGCCAGACCCAGCTGACCAGACAGTGAGACACACACAGTCAGACCCAGCTGACCGGTCAGTGAGACACACACAGCCAGACCCAGCTGACCGGTCAGTGAGACGCACACAGCCAGACCCAGTTGACAAGTCAGTAAGACACACACAGCCAGACCCAGCTGACCAGTCAGTGAGACGCACACAGCCAGACCCAGCTGACCAGACAGTGAGACACACACAGCCAGACCCAGCTGACCGGTCAGTGAGACACACACAGTCAGACCCAGCTGACCGGTCAGTGAGACACACACAGCCAGACCCAGCTGACCAGACAGTGAGACGCACACAGCCAGATCCAGCTGACCAGACAGTGAGACGCACACAGCCAGATCCAGCTGACCGTTCAGTGAGACACACACAGCCAGACCCAGCTGACCAGACAGTGAGACGCACACAGCCAGACCCAGCTGACCAGACAGTGAGACGCACACAGCCAGACCCAGCTGACCAGACAGTGAGACACACACAGTCAGACCCAGCTGACCGGTCAGTGAGACACACACAGCCAGACCCAGCTGACCAGACAGTGAGACGCACACAGCCAGATCCAGCTGACCAGACAGTGAGACGCACACAGCCAGACCCAGCTGACCGTTCAGTGAGACACACACAGTCAGACCCAGCTGACCGGTCAGTGAGACACACACAGCCAGACCCAGCTGACCAGACAGTGAGACGCACACAGCCAGATCCAGCTGACCAGTCAGTGAGACGCACACAGCCAGACCCAGCTGACCGTTCAGTGAGACACTCACAGCCAGTTCCAGCTGTCCGTTCAGTGAGACGCACACAGCCAGACCCAGCTGACCGGTCAGTGAGACGCACACAGCCAGATCCAACTGTCCGTTCAGTGAGACGCACACAGCCAGATCCAGCTGACTGGTCAGTGAGACGCACACAGCCAGATCCAGCTGACCAGTCAGTGAGACGCACACAGCCAGACCCAGCTGACCGGTCAGTGAGACGCACACAGCCAGATCCAGCTGACCGGTCAGTGAGACACACACAGCCAGACCCAGCTGACCAGTCAGTGAGACACACAGCCAGACCCAGCTGACCGGTCAGTGAGACGCACACAGCCAGACCCAGCTGACCAGACAGTGAGACACACACAGCCAGACCCAGCTGACCAGTCAGTGATACACACACAGACAGACCCAGCTGACCAGACAGTGAGACACACACACAGCCAGACCCAGCTGACCGGTCAGTGAGAAAGACACAGCCAGACCCAGCTGACCGGTCAGCGAGATGCACACAGCCAGAACCAGCTGACCAGTCAGTGAGACACACACAGCCAGACCCAGCTGACCGGTCAGTGAGACACACACAGACAGACCCAGCTGACTGGTCAGTGAGACACACACAGCCAGACCCAGCTGACCGGTCAGTGAGACACACACAGCCAGACCCAGCTGACTGGTCAGTGAGACGCACACAGCCAGACCCAGCTGACCGGTCAGTGAGACACACACAGCCAGACCCAGCTGACTGGTCAATGAGATGCACACAGCCAGATCCAGCTGACCGGTAAGTGAGACACACACAGCCAGACCCAGCTGACCGGTCAATGAGATGCACACAGCCAGATCCAGCTGACCAGACAGTGAGACGCACACAGCCAGATCCAGCTGACCAGACAGTGAGACAAACACAGCCAGACCCAGCTGACCAGTCAGTGAGACGCACACAGCCAGACCCAGCTGACCGTTCAGTGAGACGCACACAGCCAGACCCAGCTGACCGGTCAGTGAGACGCACACAGCAAGACCCAGCTGACTGGTCAGTGAGATGCACACAGACAGACCCAGCTGACCAAACAGTGAGACACACACAGCCAGATCCAGCTGACCGGTCAGTGAGACACACACAGCCAGACCCAGCTGACCGGTCAGTGAGACACACACAGCCAGACCCAGCTGAACGGTCAGTGAGACGCACACAGCGAAATCCAGCTGACCGGTCAGTGAGACGCACAAAGCCAGACCCAGCTGACCGGACAGTGAGACACACACAGCCAGACCCAGCTGACCGGTCAGTGTGATGCACACAGCCAGACCCAGCTGACCAGTCAGTGAGACGCACACAGCCAGACCCAGCTGACCAGTCAGTGAGACGCACACAGCCAGACCCAGCTGACCGGTCAGTGAGACACACACAGCCAGACCCAGCTGACCGGTCAGCGAGATGCACACAGCCAGAACCAGCTGACCAGTCAGTGAGACACACACAGCCAGACCCAGCTGACCGGTCAGTGAGACACACACAGCCAGACCCAGCTGACTGGTCAGTGAGACACACACAGCCAGACACAGCTGACCGGTCAGTGAGACACACACAGCCAGACCCAGCTGACTGGTCAGTGAGACGCACACAGCCAGACCCAGCTGACCGGTCAGTGAGACACACACAGCCAGACCCAGCTGACTGGTCAATGAGATGCACACAGCCAGATCCAGCTGACCGGTAAGTGAGACACACACAGCCAGACCCAGCTGACCGGTCAGCGAGATGCACACAGCCAGATCCAGCTGACCAGACAGTGAGACGCACACAGCCAGATCCAGCTGACCAGACAGTGAGACAAACACAGCCAGACCCAGCTGACCAGTCAGTGAGACGCACACAGCCAGACCCAGCTGACCGTTCAGTGAGACGCACACAGCCAGACCCAGCTGACCGGTCAGTGAGACGCACACAGCCAGACCCAGCTGACTGGTCAGTGAGATGCACACAGACAGACCCAGCTGACCAAACAGTGAGACACACACAGCCAGATCCAGCTGACCGGTCAGTGAGACACACACAGCCAGACCCAGCTGACCGGTCAGTGAGACACACACAGCCAGACCCAGCTGAACGGTCAGTGAGACGCACACAGCGAAATCCAGCTGACCGGTCAGTGAGACGCACAAAGCCAGACCCAGCTGACCGTACAGTGAGACACACACAGCCAGACCCAGCTGACCGGTCAGTGAAACGCACACAGCCAGACCCAGCTGACCAGTCAGTGAGATGCACACAGCCAGACCCAGCTGACCGGTCAGTGAGACACACACAGCCAGATCCAGTGTCCGTTCAGTGAGACGCACACAGCCAGACCCAGCTGACCAGTCAGTGAGACGCACACAGCCCGATCCAGCTGACCAGTCAGTGAGACGCACACAGCCAGACCCAGCTGACCGGTCAGTGAGACGCACACAGCCAGACCCAGCTGACCGGTCAGTGAGACGCACACAGCCAGATCCAGCTGACCGGTCAGTGAGACGCACACAGCCCGATCCAGTTAACAGTCAGTGAGACGCACACAGCCAGACCCAGCTGACCGGTCCGTGAGACGCACACAGCCAGACCCAGCTGACCGGACAGTGAGACACATACAGTCAGACCCAGCTGACCAGACAGTGATACACACAGAGCCAGACCCAGCTGACAAGACAGTGAGACACACACAGCCAGACCCAGCTGACCAGTCAGTGATACACACACAGCCAGACCCAGCTGACCAGACAGTGAGACACACACAGCCAGACCCAGCTGATCAGTCAGTGATACACACACAGCCAGACCCAGCTGACCAGACAGTGAGAGGCACACAGCCAGACCCAGCTGACCAGTCAGTGATACACACACAGCCAGACCTGGATGGCCAGACAGTGAGACACAGACAGCCAGACCCAGCTGACCAGTCAGTGATACACACACAGCCAGACCCAGCTGACCAGACAGTGAGAGCCACACAGCCAGACCCAGCTGACAGGACAGTGAGACGCACACAGCCAGACCCAGCTGACCAGTCAATGAGACACACACAGCCAGACCCAGCTGACCAGTCAATGAGACACACACAGCCAGACCCAGCTGACCAGTCAATGAGACACACACAGCCAGACCCAGCTGACCAGTCAATGAGGCACACACAGCCAGACCCAGCTGACCAGTCAATGAGACACACACAGCCAGACCCAGCTGACCAGTCAATGAGACACACACAGCCAGACCCAGCTGACCAGTCAATGAGACACACACAGCCAGACCCAGCTGACCAGTCAATGAGGCACACACAGCCAGACCCAGCTGACCAGTCAATGAGACACACACAGCCAGACCCAGCTGACCAGTCAGTGAGACACACACAGCCAGACCCAGCTGACCAGTCAGTGAGACACACACAGCCAGATCCAGCTGACCAGTCAGTGAGACACACACAGCCAGACCCAGCTGACTGGTCAGTGAGACGCACACAGCCAGACCCAGCTGACCAGTCAGTGAGACGCACACAGCCAGACCCAGCTGACCAGTCAGTGAGACGCACACAGCCAGACCCAGCTGACCAGTCAGTGAGAGGTACACAGCCAGACCCAGCTGACCAGACAGTGATACACACACAGCCAGACCCAGCTGTCCAGACAGTGAGACGCACACAGCCAGACACAGCTGACCAGTCAGTGAGACGCACACAGCTAGACCCAGCTGACCAGACAGTGAGACGCACACAGCCAGACCCAGCTGTCCAGACAGTGAGACGCACACAGCCAGACCCAGCTGACCAGTCAGTGAGACGCACACAGCCAGACCCAGCTGACCAGTCAGTGAGACGCACACAGCCAGACCCAGCTGACCAGACAGTGAGGCACACACAGCCAGACCCAGCTGACCAGACAGTGAGACGCACACAGCCAGATCCAGCTGACCAGACAATGAGACACACACAGCCAGACCCAGCTGACCAGTCAATGAGACGCACACAGCCAGACCCAGCTGACCAGTCAATGAGACGCACACAGCCAGACCCAGCTGACCAGACAGTGAGACACACACAGCCAGACCCAGCTGACCAGTCAGTGGTACACACACAGCCAGACCCAGCTGACCAGTCAATGAGACGCACACAGCCAGACACAGCTGACCGGTCAGTGAGAGGCACACAGCCAGATCCAGCTGACCAGTCAGTGAGATGCACACAGCCAGACCCAGCTGACCAGTCAGTGAGACACACACAGCCAGACCCTGCTGACCGGACAGTGAGACACACACAGCCAGACCCAGCTGACCGGTCAGTGAGACACACACAGCCTGCCCCAGCTGACCGGTTAGTGAGACGCACACAGCCAGACCCAGCTGACCAGACAGTGAGACACACACAGCCAGACCAAGTTGACCGGTCAGTAAGACGCACACAGCCAGGCCCAGCTGACCGTTCAGTGAGACGCACACAGCCAGACCCAGCTGACCAGACAGTGAGACGCACACAGCCAGACCCAGCTGACCAGACAGTGAGACGCACACAGCCAGTCCCAGCTGACCAGACAGTGAGACGCACACAGCCAGACCCAGCTGACCAGACTGTGAGACACACACAGCCAGACCCAGCTGACCAGTCAGTGAGACACACACAGCCAGACCCAGCTGACTGGTCAGTGAGACGCACACAGCCAGACCCAGCTGACTGGTCAGAGAGACACACACAGCCAGACCCAGCTGACCAGACAGTGAGACACACACAGCCAGACCCAGCTGACCAGACAGTGAGACACTCAAGCCAGACCCAGCTGACCGGTCAGTGAGACGCACACAGCCAGACCCAGCTGACCAGTCAGTGAGACACACACAGCCAGACCCAGCTGACCGGTCATTGAGAGGTACACAGCCAGACCCAGCTGACCGGTCAGTGAGACACACACAGCCAGACCCAGCTGACCGGTCAGTGAGACGCACACAGCCAGACCCAGCTGACCAGTCAGTGAGACACACACAGCCAGACCCAGCTGACCAGTCAGTGAGACACACACAGCCAGACCCAGCTGACCAGTCAGTGAGACACACACAGCCAGACCCAGCTGACCAGACACTGAGAGGCAGACAGCCAGACCCAGCTGACCAGTCAGTGAGAGGCACACAGCCAGACCCAGCTGACCAGTCAGTGAGATGCACACAGCCAGACCCAGCTGACCAGTCAGTGAGACGCACACAGCCAGACCCACCTGACCAGTCAGTGAGACGCACACAGCCAGACCCAGCTGACCAGACAGTGAGAGGCACACAGCCAGACCCAGCTGACCAGACAGTGAGACACACACAGCCAGACCCAGCTGACCAGTCAATGAGACACACACAGCCAGACCCAGCTGACCAGACAGTGAGACACACACAGCCAGACCCAGCTAACCAGACAGTGAGACACACACAGCCAGACCCAGCTGACCAGTCAATGAGACACACACAGCCAGACCCAGCTGACCAGTCAATGAGACACACACAGCCAGACCCAGCTGACCAGTCAGTGAGACACACACAGCCAGACCCAGCTGACCAGTCAGTGAGACACACACAGCCAGATCCAGCTGACCAGACAGTGAGAGGCACACAGCCAGACCCAGCTGACCAGTCAATGAGACACACACAGCCAGACCCAGCTGACCAGTCAGTGAGACACACACAGCCAGACCCAGCTGACCAGTCAGTGAGACGCACACAGCCAGACCCAGCTGACCAGTCAGTGAGACGCACACAGCCAGACCCAGCTGACCAGTCAGTGAGAGGTACACAGCCAGACCCAGCTGACCAGACAGTGATACACACACAGCCAGACCCAGCTGTCCAGACAGTGAGACGCACACAGCCAGACCCAGCTGACCAGTCAGTGAGACGCACACAGCCAGACCCAGCTGACCAGACAGTGAGACGCACACAGCCAGACCCAGCTGACCAGTCAGTGAGACGCACACAGCCAGACCCAGCTGACCAGTCAGTGAGACGCACACAGCCAGACCCAGCTGACCAGTCAGTGAGACGCACACAGCCAGACCCAGCTGACCAGTCAGTGAGACGCACACAGCCAGACCCAGCTGACCAGACAGTGAGACACACACAGCCAGACCCAGCTGACCAGACAGTGAGACGCACACAGCCAGACCCACCTGACCAGTCAGTGAGACGCACACAGCCAGACCCAGCTGACCAGACAGTGAGAGGCACGCAGCCAGACCCAGCTGACCAGACAGTGAGACACACACAGCCAGACTCAGCTGACCGGACTGTGAGACACACACAGCCAGACCCAGCTGACCAATCAGTGATACACACACAGCCAGACCCAGCTGACCGGTCAGTGAGACGCACACAGCCAGACCCTGTTGACCAGACAGTGAGAGGCACACAGCCAGACCCAGGTGACCAGTCAGTGATACACACACAGCCAGACCCAGCTGACCGGTCAGTGAGACGCACACAGCCAGACCCAGCTGACCTGTCAGTGAGACACACACAGCCAGACCCAGCTGACCGGTCAGTGAGACGCACACAGCCAGACCCAGCTGACCGGTCAGTGAGACACACACAGCCAGACCCAACTGACTGGTCAGCGAGATGCACACAGCCAGACCCAGCTGACCAGTCAGTGAGACACACACAGCCAGACCCAGCTGACCGGTCAGTGAGACACACGCAGCCAGACCCAGCTGACCGGTCAGTGAGACACACACAGCCAGACCCAGCTGACTGGTCAGTGAGACGCACACAGCCAGACCCAGCTGACCGGTCAGTGAGACACACACAGCCAGACCCAGCTGACCGGTCAATGAGATGCACACAGCCAGACCCAGCTGACTGGTCAGTGAGACACACGCAGCCAGTTCCAGCTGACTGGTCAGTGAGACACACGCAGCCAGACCCAGCTGACCGGTCAGTGAGACACACACAGCCAGACCCAGCTGACTGGTCAGTGAGACGTACACAGCCAGACCCAGCTGACCGGTCAATGAGATGCACACAGCCAGACCCAGCTGACTGGTCAGTGAGACACACGCAGCCAGACCCAGCTGACTGGTCAGTGAGACGCACACAGCCAGACCCAGCTGACCGGTCAATGAGATGCACACAGCCAGACCCAGCTGACTGGTCAGTGAGACACACGCAGCCAGGCCCAGCTGACTGGTCAGTGAGACGCACACAGCCAGACCCAGCTGACCGGTCAATGAGATGCATACAGCCAGACCCAGCTGACCGGACAGTTAGACACACACAGCCAGACCCAGCTTACTGGTCAGTGAGACGCACACAGCCAGACCCAGCTGACCGGTCAATGAGATGCACACAGCCAGACCCAGCTGACCGGTCAGTGAGACACACACAGCCAGACGCAGCTGACCAGTCAGTGAGACACACACAGCCAGACCCAGCTGACCGGACAGTGAGGCACACACAGCCAGACCCAGCTGACTGGTCAGTGAGACACACACAGCCAGACCCAGCTGACCAGTCAGTGAGACGCACACAGCCAGACCCAGCTGACTGGTCAGAGAGACACACACAGCCAGACCCAGCTGACCAGACAGTGAGACACACACAGTCAGACCCAGCTGACCAGTCAGTCAGACGCACACAGCCAGACCCAGCTGACTGGTCAGTGAGATGCACACAGCCAGACCCAGCTGACCAGTCAGTGAGACACACACAGCCAGATCCCGCTGACTGGTCAGTGAGATGCACACAGCCAGACCCAGCTGACCGGTCAGTGAGACACACACAGCCAGACCCAGCTGACCAGTCAGTGAGACGCACACAGCCAGATCCAGCTGACCGGTCAGTGAGATGCACACAGCCAGATCCAGCTGACCAGTCAGTGAGACGCACACAGCCAGACCCAGCTGACCGGTCAGTGAGACGCACACAGCCAGACCCAGCTGACCAGACAGTGAGATGCACACAGCCAGACCCAGCTGACTGGTCAGTGAGACACACACAGCCAGACCCAGCTGACCGGTCAGTGAGATGCACACAGAAAGACCCAGCTGACCGGTCAGTGAGACACACACAGCCAGACCCAGCTGACCAGACAGTGAGACGCACACAGAAAGACCCAGCTGACCGGTCAGTGAGACACACACAGCCAGACCCAGCTGACCAGACAGTGAGACGCACACAGAAAGACCCAGCTGACCGGTCAGTGAGACACACACAGAAAGACCAGCTGACCGGTCAGTGAGACACACACAGCCAGACCCAGCTGACCGGTCAGTGAGATGCACCAGCCAGACCCAGCTGACTGGTCAGTGAGACACACACAGCCAGATCCAGCTGACCAGTCAGTGAGACGCACACAGCCAGACCCAGCTGACCGGACAGTGAGACACACACAGCCAGACCCAGCTGACCAGACAGTGAGACGCACACAGAAAGACCCAGCTGACCGGTCAGTGAGACACACACAGCCAGACACAGCTGACCAGACAGTGAGACGCACACAGAAAGACCCAGCTGACCGGTCAGTGAGACACACACAGAAAGACCCAGCTGACCGGTCAGTGAGACACACACAGCCAGACCCAGCTGACCAGACAGTGAGAGGCACACAGCTAGACCCAGCTGACCGGTCAATGAGACACACACAGCCAGATCCAGCTGACTGGTCAGTGAGACGCACACAGCCAGACCCAGCTGACCAGACAGTGAGACACACACAGCCAGACCCAGCTGACCAGTCAGTGAGACGCACACAGCCAGACCCAGCTGACCAGACAGTGAGATGCACACAGCCAGACCCAGCTGACCAGTCTGTGAGACGCACACAGCCAGACCCAGCTGACCAGACAGTGAGACACACACAGCCAGACCCAACTGACCGGTCAGTGAGACACACACAGCCAGACCCAGCTGACTGGTCAGTGAGACACACGCAGCCAGATCCAGCTGACTGGTCAGTGAGACGCACACAGCCAGACCCAGCTGACCAGACAGTGAGACACACACAGCCAGACCCAGCTGACCAGTCAGTGAGACGCACACAGCCAGACCCAGCTGACCAGACAGTGAGATGCACACAGCCAGACCCAGCTGACAAGTCAGTGAGACGCACACAGCCAGACCCAGCTGACCAGTCAGTGAGACGCACACAGCCAGACCCAGCTGACCAGACAGTGAGACGCACACAGCCAGACCTAGCTGACCAGACAGTGAGACGCACACAGCCAGACCTAGCTGACCGGTCAGTGAGACACACAGCCAGACCCAGCTGACCGGTCAGTGAGACACACACAGCCAGACCCAGCTGACCAGACAGTGAGACGCACACAGCCAGACCCAGCTGACCGGTCAATGAGATGCACACAGCCAGACCCAGCTGACCGGACAGTTAGACACACACAGCCAGACCCAGCTTACTGGTCAGTGAGACGCACACAGCCAGACCCAGCTGACCGGTCAATGAGATGCACACAGCCAGACCCAGCTGACCGGTCAGTGAGACACACACAGCCAGACGCAGCTGACCAGTCAGTGAGACACACACAGCCAGACCCAGCTGACCGGACAGTGAGGCACACACAGCCAGACCCAGCTGACTGGTCAGTGAGACACACACAGCCAGACCCAGCTGACCAGTCAGTGAGACGCACACAGCCAGACCCAGCTGACTGGTCAGAGAGACACACACAGCCAGACCCAGCTGACCAGACAGTGAGACACACACAGTCAGACCCAGCTGACCAGTCAGTCAGACGCACACAGCCAGACCCAGCTGACTGGTCAGTGAGATGCACACAGCCAGACCCAGCTGACCAGTCAGTGAGACACACACAGCCAGATCCCGCTGACTGGTCAGTGAGATGCACACAGCCAGACCCAGCTGACCGGTCAGTGAGACACACACAGCCAGACCCAGCTGACCAGTCAGTGAGACGCACACAGCCAGATCCAGCTGACCGGTCAGTGAGATGCACACAGCCAGATCCAGCTGACCAGTCAGTGAGACGCACACAGCCAGACCCAGCTGACCGGTCAGTGAGACGCACACAGCCAGACCCAGCTGACCAGACAGTGAGATGCACACAGCCAGACCCAGCTGACTGGTCAGTGAGACACACACAGCCAGACCCAGCTGACCGGTCAGTGAGATGCACACAGAAAGACCCAGCTGACCGGTCAGTGAGACACACACAGCCAGACCCAGCTGACCAGACAGTGAGACGCACACAGAAAGACCCAGCTGACCGGTCAGTGAGACACACACAGCCAGACCCAGCTGACCAGACAGTGAGACGCACACAGAAAGACCCAGCTGACCGGTCAGTGAGACACACACAGAAAGACCAGCTGACCGGTCAGTGAGACACACACAGCCAGACCCAGCTGACCGGTCAGTGAGATGCACCAGCCAGACCCAGCTGACTGGTCAGTGAGACACACACAGCCAGATCCAGCTGACCAGTCAGTGAGACGCACACAGCCAGACCCAGCTGACCGGACAGTGAGACACACACAGCCAGACCCAGCTGACCAGACAGTGAGACGCACACAGAAAGACCCAGCTGACCGGTCAGTGAGACACACACAGCCAGACACAGCTGACCAGACAGTGAGACGCACACAGAAAGACCCAGCTGACCGGTCAGTGAGACACACACAGAAAGACCCAGCTGACCGGTCAGTGAGACACACACAGCCAGACCCAGCTGACCAGACAGTGAGAGGCACACAGCTAGACCCAGCTGACCGGTCAATGAGACACACACAGCCAGATCCAGCTGACTGGTCAGTGAGACGCACACAGCCAGACCCAGCTGACCAGACAGTGAGACACACACAGCCAGACCCAGCTGACCAGTCAGTGAGACGCACACAGCCAGACCCAGCTGACCAGACAGTGAGATGCACACAGCCAGACCCAGCTGACCAGTCTGTGAGACGCACACAGCCAGACCCAGCTGACCAGACAGTGAGACACACACAGCCAGACCCAACTGACCGGTCAGTGAGACACACACAGCCAGACCCAGCTGACTGGTCAGTGAGACACACGCAGCCAGATCCAGCTGACTGGTCAGTGAGACGCACACAGCCAGACCCAGCTGACCAGACAGTGAGACACACACAGCCAGACCCAGCTGACCAGTCAGTGAGACGCACACAGCCAGACCCAGCTGACCAGACAGTGAGATGCACACAGCCAGACCCAGCTGACAAGTCAGTGAGACGCACACAGCCAGACCCAGCTGACCAGTCAGTGAGACGCACACAGCCAGACCCAGCTGACCAGACAGTGAGACGCACACAGCCAGACCTAGCTGACCAGACAGTGAGACGCACACAGCCAGACCTAGCTGACCGGTCAGTGAGACACACAGCCAGACCCAGCTGACCGGTCAGTGAGACACACACAGCCAGACCCAGCTGACCAGACAGTGAGACGCACACAGCCAGACCTAGCTGACCGGTCAGTGAGACACACACAGCCAGACCCAACTGACCAGACAGTGAGACACACACAGCCTGACCCAACTGACCAGACAGTGAGACACACACAGCCAGATCCAGCTGACCAGTCAGTGAGACGCACACAGCCAGACCCAGCTGACCGGTCAGTGAGACACACACAGCCAGTCCCTGCTGACCGGTCAGTGAGACGCACACAGCCAGACCCAGCTGACCGGTCAGTGAGAGGCACACAGCCAGACCCAGCTGACCAGTCAGTGAGACGCACACAGCCAGACCCAGCTGACCGGGCAGTGAGACACACACAGCCAGACCCAGCTGACCAGACAGTGAGACACACACAGCCTGCCCCAGCTGACCAGACAGTGAGACACACACAGCCAGACCCAGCTGACCAGTCAGTGAGACACACACAGCCAGACCCAGCTGACCGGTCAGTGAGACACACACAGCCAGACCCAGCTGACCAGTCAGTGAGACGCACACAGCCAGACCCAGCTGACCAGACAGTGAGACACACACAGCCAGACCCAGCTGACCGGTCAGTGAGACACACACAGCCAGACCCAGCTGACCGGTCAGTGAGAGGTACACAGCCAGACCCAGCTGACCGGTCAGTGAGACACACACAGCCAGATCCAGTTGACCGGTCAGTGAGAGGTACACACACAGCCAGATCCAGCTGACCGGACAGTGAGACACACACAGCCAGACCCAGCTGACCGGTCAGTGAGACACACACAGCCAGACCCAGCTTACCGGACAGAGAGACACACACAGCCAGACCCAGCTGACCGGTCAGTGAGACACACACAGCCAGACCCAGCTGACCAGACAGTGAGACACACACAGCCATATCCAGGTGTTCGGTCAGTGAGACACACACTGCCAGGCCCAGCTGACCAGACAGTGAGGCGCACACAACCAGACCCAGCTGACCGGTCAGTGAGACGCACACAGCCAGACCCAGCTGACCAGTCAGTGAGACGCACACAGCCAGACCCAGCTGTCCAGACAGTGATACACACACAGCCAGACCCTGCTGACCAGTCAGTGAGACACACACAGCCAGACCCAGCTGACTGGTCAGTGAGAGGCACACAGCCAGACCCAGCTGACCGGTCAGTAAGAAGCACACAGCCAGACCCAGCTGACCGGTCAGTGAGACACACACAGCCAGACCCAGCTGACCGGTCAGTGAGACGCACACAGCCAGACCCAGCTGACCAGTCAGTGAGACGCACACAGCCAGATCCAGCTGATCGGTCAGTGAGATGCACACAACCAGATTCAGCTGACCGGTCAGTGAGATGCTCACAGCCAGACCCAGCTGACTGGTCAGTGAGATGCACACAACCAGATTCAGCTGACCGGTCAGTGAGATGCACACAGCCAGACCCAGCTGACCGGTCAGTGAGAGGCACACAGCCAGATCCAGCTGACCGGTCAGTGAGACGCACACAGCCAGACCCAGCTGACCGGTCAGTGAGATGCACACAGCCAGGCCCAGCTGACCGGTCAGTGAGAGGCACACAGCCATACCCAGCTGACCGGTCAGTGAGACGCACACAGCCAGACCCAGCTGACCGGTCAGTGAGAGGCACACAGCCAGATACAGCTGACCGGTCAGTGAGACGCACACAGCCAGACCCAGCTGACCGGTCAGTGAGATGCACACAGCCAGGCCCAGCTGACCGGTCAGTGAGAGGCACACAGCCAGACCCAGCTGACCGGTCAGTGAGACGCACACAGCCAGATCCAGCTGACCGGTCAGTGAGACAGACACAGCCAGACCCAGCTGACCGGTCAGTGAGATGCACACAGCCAGATCCAGCTGACCGTTCAGTGAGATGCACACAGCCAGACCCAGCTGACCAGTCAGTGAGAGGCACACAGCCAGACCCAGCTGACCAGACAGTGAGACACACACAGCCAGACCCAGCTGACCGGTCAGTGAGACACACACAGCCAGACCCAGCTGACCAGTCAGTGAGACACACACAGCCAGACCCAGCTGACCGGTCAGTGAGAGGTACACAGCCATTCCCAGCTGACCGGTCAGTGAGACACACACAGCCAGATCCAGTTGACCGGTCAATGATTGGTACACACACAGCCAGATCCAGCTGACCGGTCAGTGAGACACACACAGCCAGACCCAGCTGACCGGACAGTGAGACACACACAGCCAGACCCAGCTGACCGGTCAGTGAGACACACACAGCCAGACCCAGCTGACCAGACAGTGAGACACACACAGCCATATCCAGCTGTCCAGACAGTGATACACACACAGCCAGACCCTGCTGACCAGTCAGTGAGACACACACAGCCAGACCCAGCTGACCGGTCAGTGAGAGGCACACAGCCAGACCCAGCTGACCGGTCAGTGAGAAGCACACAGCCAGACCCAGCTGACCGGTCAGTGAGAGGCACACAGCCAGACCCAGCTGACCGGTCAGTGAGATGCACACAGCCAGATCCAGCTGACCGGTCAGTGAGATGCACACAACCAGATTCAGCTGACCGGTCAGTGAGATGCACACAGCCAGACCCAGCTGACCTGTCAGTGAGAGGCACACAGCCAGACCCAGCTGACCGGTCAGTGAGATGCACACAGCCAGACCCAGCTGACCGGTCAGTGAGAGGCACACAGCCAGACCCAGCTGACCGGTCAGTGAGATGCACACAGCCAGATCTAGCTGACCGGTCAGTGAGATGCGCACAGCCAGACCCAGCTGACCGGTCAGTGAGAGGCACACAGCCAGACCCAGCTGACCGGTCAGTGAGAGGCACACAGCCAGACCTAGCTGACCGGTCAGTGAGACGCACACAGACTGACCCAGCTGACCGGTCAGTGAGATGCACACAGCCAGGCCCAGCTGACCTGTCAGTGAGATGCACACAGCCAGCCCCAGCTGACCGGTCAGTGAGATGCACACAGCCAGCCCCAGCTGACCGGTCAGTGAGATGCACACAGCCAGACCCAGCTGACCGGTCAGTGAGAGGCACACAGCCAGACCTAGCTGACCGGTCAGTGAGAGGCACACAGCCAGACCTAGCTGACCGGTCAGTGAGACGCACACAGCCAGACCCAGCTGACCGGTCAGTGAGACGCACAAAGACCTGCATGTCACCAGTTGATTGCAGCAGTGACAAGGTGTTGGTGGGGAGACACCGAGAGTCTCCACCAGTACCTTGTCCTTCTCAGATGAGCAGGGAGGGGAACAGCTGCCCCTGACTTGTGGGGGCTCCTGTCAAGATGTGTCCTCTGTGGACAGCAGTTCCTCACAGCCTCTGACAGTGAGCTCAGCGTCTCCAATCGTCACACCGAGAGAGGTGGTTCCTACATCTGTGCAGAGCCCCTCATATATAAGGACCCTCTGGGCTCAGGTAGCCAAGGTCATCCCAGGCCCCAGGGCAACTCAAGGTGCTGCCTGTCTCCGACATAGCTGCCAATGCAGCACAGAGCGACATACTTAGGAGAAGCAGCTGACTGCACTTGACTTCACGGGTATTTAGATTTTGTACATGTGACGAATTGTTTCTGTTATGTCTCTTCTACAGTATTGCTCACACACTGAGCTCACCAGAGTTGGAATAGGCCATGTCTTGTCACTCCTTAACTTTTCCAGTGTGCTGTGTGAACCCGGGTGCGAGGTTATGTAGAGCGAGATGATGGAAAGTTAAATTGAGGATGTCCAAAATCATTGTCAGGCACTCAGTGTTTGATCAATGAACCTGGCATCAGGATGGCGGAGGGAGTGGACGTGTCTGCTGAGAACCAAACACCTGCTCTTTTTGCTGACCCTGCACCCCCATTCCCCTCCTATGACCCCCCCTAACCACCATCACTTACCTGTGCCTGGCTCCATGCTGATCCTCGGGGCGCGATTCTCCAGAAAGATTTCTAAGTGTGGTAGCGAGCGGGAATTGCCGCCAGCTTCCTGGCACTCACCCCATTTAGGCCGGCAACGCTATTCAACGTTAGTTGGTCCACTTACCCAGGCCTCATGAGCTTCTCGCTGCAAATGCCGGCTGGCCAGCTGATTCGCCGGGACCGCACTCACCAGCCCCCCGCTAACAAGACTGAGCAGCTTAGGCTGCACTTGCTCAGCCAACCCCAGCCTGCTCGCACAATGGAGCCCAGGAGACCCGCCCCATGATTCGGGGACGCTGACCAGGGGAGGCCAGGAGGGAGGCCCTGTTCCCCAGAGGGTCCTGGAGGGTGAGCATAGGACAGCCAGTGCCGCCTGAGATGAGGTGGCAGAGGCAGCGAGCTCGGGGAGTGTGACCAGGAGGACTGGCCTCCAGTACAGGAAGAAGGTCAACGACCTACACTGGGCAGTACGTGTGAATAGACACCAATGCACCCCCCACCTCCCGAGACCTCACCGCCCACCCCCATAGGAGCATCTACCCCCCT
Source organism: Scyliorhinus torazame (assembly GCF_047496885.1). NCBI lineage: Eukaryota > Metazoa > Chordata > Chondrichthyes > Carcharhiniformes > Scyliorhinidae > Scyliorhinus > Scyliorhinus torazame. The sequence continues at coordinate 110,712,186 of NC_092707.1, forward strand.
CCCCCTTCAACCACCCCAACACTTCCTCCATCCCCAGCCCCTTCAACCCCTCCAACTCCTCCTTCACACTCCCTACCCCATCCCCACTACTGTGAACCACGCGTGTGGCCCTCTCTGTGTCTCCTCAGGAAAAGCTCTCCCACAATCGTCGGGCAAGGGCCCAGACTGGCAGGGGTGTACCAGATATCAGGTTCCTCACCACCTTCGAGAAGCGTGCCCTGGAGGTGGCCAGTGCGGCTGAGGACAGAGTGGTCACCAACGCGGAGGCTGGCGGACACCACAGAGGTGAGGAACCACCGGGCTCCACCCGGAGGACCTGTCACATGTGAGTTGTTATTGCCTTACTCTCTCTATCCCTCCCACTGATCATATATCCATTCTCTCGCAGGTCCTCCAGCCGACGATGCAGCCCATCTCGGGCATGATTTGTTATGTTCTCGGTGTAACATAAGCGGCTTCCTTGTGGTGCACTTGACAAAGGAAGGTTCAGACGTGGAGATAACTTCAACACGTTTATTAAACTATTTACACTTCTATTACTCGGGTTCGACACTACTGCTAATCCCACTACAGCTACCCAGACTGACTAACCAGTTGCTGCAATCCACGTGGTGGGTGTAATCTTGAATCAACCCTGTGTCTGTTCTCACTGACTGTCTCCACTGGAAAGAGGCAGATCATGTGTGTGGTGTCCTTCATATATGGGTTGGTGTAATGTCCCCCTGTGGTCGTGTCACCTCCTTGTGTATCGTGAATGTCTATTGGTCGTGTCCTATCTACTTGATCTATTGGTTGTGTGCGTGTGTGTGATGTTTCTGGTGCTCCCTCTAGTGTCTAGCTAGCCTACATGTATTTACATTGATGCACATCACCACATCCTCCCCTTTTTTATATGTTCATATTTTCTGTACACTTTAATAAAATTGAACAAAGAACAGATAGATAAGGTAAGGTATATACAAGTCATGGTCCAAAAACCATCAACCATCATGGTCAAATGTCTCTCTTGGTTATGAACACCATCAACGTCCCTGTGCCACAGGAACCAAGAAGTGGGCAAATCACTTTGCTGTCTGATTTGGAGTCTTTTTTTTTCAATGTTTGTGATGGTGCTGTTGGATGGCATCTTGTAGCTGATAAGGTGTTGACGTTGAAGAGGTACCATCAACAGTATCATTCAAGGTCACGGATGTGCCATATGTTGAAGTTGGATAAGACTGTACATACTGGTTCTGGCCACGTGCTGTGCAGGAAGGGTGATCCTGCTGAGAACCGTTGAAGCTTGTAGAATTGGAAACAGAATTTCTGCTCGCATAAATACTTGGTGATGGTGTGAAACTAGAATCTTGCATCTGATAGGAATATGCCGTCTGGCCAGGCTGGGGTGCAGCAAATCCTGGGCAGTAACTAAGGCATCCAGTCTGTAGTGCAGATTGTGCTTGCGGTAGTCCTCCTTCGGTCTTGATTCCATTAGTGGGCAATCCGTAGTGCTGGCCTGTTTGAGAATATGCTGCATCGACTGCTGGCTGCTGCATGCCTGAATACTGGGTTTGTCCAGCATGAGCTGTCATTGGCTGCACTGCTGATGTGGAAAAAATGTGTGGATATAGCTGTGGTGAATATTGGTGTATTCCTCTTGGACTGTCGCCGCTGCTTGTTATTACTGACCCAGTGTAATTGTTAAGTGATCCATCTCCTGTCGTTGTGGCATCTGCTGTCACCCTGAGCGTGCCATCACTGAGGTTGCGGCACTCCCTGTCTGGAGTAAAGTCCAGCTTACGTGAATCAGAGTCGGCGTTTGGTTGCTCCCATCTGAAGTCTGGTCTGTTTTAACTGAGTCAGTGTTGGTTTGTTGATGCTCCCCGTCCGGAGTCTTAGCAGGTTCACTGGAGTCAGCTGAGTATTCTTGAAGCTGCACGTCTGGAGTCGGAACATGCAGGAATGCATCGACTTGTGAAGAGGTTCGAGCGAATGAGAGTGGGAGTATCATGGTGTCACCGGAGTCACCAGTGGTCTCACAGTGATCGTCGAGTGCCTCTGTACACACTAGCTGAGGTCTGTCACTCTGCACGTAGAACATAGAACATAGAAAAATACAGCACAGAACAGGCCCTTCGGCCCATGATGTTGTGCCGAACGTTTGTCCTAGATTAATCATAGATTATCATTGAATTTACAGCGCTTTGCATGGGAAGTGGGATGCTGTCGTCACTCGTCTCACATACTGTGGGTAGAGCCTCAGTAGCTGCTTGTTGTTCACTTGGGTTGGGTAAATTGTCAGAGTCTTCATCTGGTGGCGTAAACAATGTGGGTGGACTGTCATTGTCTTGCTGTTGTCCTTCATTTGGGCTTGGACTGTCATTGTCGCTTTGTTCTTCACTGTAGCATGATAGACCATCATGGTCGTCCTGCTGTGCACTGGAGCGTGGTAGACTGTCATAGTCTTCTTGCTGTTTTCTTGAGCATGGCAGACTTGTATCATCTGCCGCTAGTTGGTCAGAGGAGGTTGCTAGACCCTCATGGTCTTGTTCCTGCAAGGACTGCGCGTCGGAGTCTTGAGTTGCTTCTATCGTGGAGGCTGTCCACGAGCTCGCTGCGGAGGCTTGTCACGCCTGAGTCACTTCTTGTTCATGCAAGGACTGCGGTGTGGAGTCTTGCGTGTCTTCTTTCGTAGAGTCGGGAACCCTGAGCGGTGCGTGGACCATGCTCTGTGTGGCAGCAGGCCTCTCTCTGTGGGCTTGTACCGCTCTCTGTCTCTTGGTTTCAGGCTGCAGCATCATCCTGCACTCACGAGTCGGGATGTCATATCTGCTGGGCTGAAGATCCTCAAATCCGAACAACGAATCCGCGTCTGCGTCGGATTCAATACGGGGGTCGCCAATGTGCAACACGTCTAGTTGTGGTTTGGATTTGGTACTGGGATAGCCTCCCAAGGTGAAAGGACCGTCCGAGTCGTAGTCTTCTCGGACCATATCATCACTGTTTGCGTCGGAGCTGGCATTGGGCTCGCGAGGTCCAGAGAAAATGTAACGGTCAGTATCGAAGTATTCAAGGTCGGAATCATCGGTTTGGGGGTAGGTAACTGCTTGTTTCAGGGTTCTTCGGAGGTTAATTTCATTTCCTGGTGCAATTTGAGGCATTGTGCTGTCATTCCAGGGGAAGGAAGATTGTTTTATGGCTTTAAAAGATTTTTTCTTTGATTTGGGACGTTTCCCCTTTAAATGGGCATGGTCCGGGGCCTCTGACGTCATGACGCATGTGATGTAGCGCGTAGGGAGCGATTGCGCATGCGCAGATCGCTGGTCCTTTACCGACGGCCGTTTTCGTGATTGCGCATGCGTGGCGTCTCGCGCATGCGCAAACGGACCTTCCCGTTCTGTGCGCTTCTCGCGCAACTGTGCCAGTGCAGACCCTTTAAAAAGATGTGGAGATGCCGGCGTTGGACTGGGGTGAGCACAGTAGGAAGTCTTACAACACCAGGTTAAAGTCCAACAGGTTTGTTTCGAATCACTAGCTTTCGGAGCGCTGCTCCTTCCTCAGGTGAATGAAGAGGTACGTTCCAGAAACATATATATAGACAAATTCAAAGATGCCAGACAATGCTTGGAATGTGACCATTAGCAGGTGATTAAATCTTTACAGATCCAGAGATGGGGTAACCCCAGGTTAAAGAGGTGTGAATTGTATCAAGCCAGGACAGTTGGTAGGATTTTGCAGGCCAGATGGCAGGGGATGAATGTAATGCGACATGAATCCCAGGTCCCGGTTGAGGCCGCACTCATGTGTGCGGAACTTGGCTATAAGTTTCTGCTTGGCGATTCTGCGTTGTCGCGCGTCCTGAAGGCCGCCTTGGAGAACCCTTCCCCGGAGATCAGAGGCTGAATGCCCTTGACGGCTGAAGTGTTCCCCGACTGGAAGGGAACATTCCTGCCTGGTGATTGTCGCGCGATGTCCGTTCATTCGTTGTCGCAGCGTCTGCATGGTCTCGCCAATGTACAACACTTCGGTCCCTAGACTCGACATGTATGCTCAAGCCGTCAGGAGTCGCGTCAATGCCAGATTCATCAGTCGCATTCACAAGACAGCCCCGAACGTCACCCAAGCACAAAGCAATGCCATCCGCGCTCTCAAGACCAACCGCAGCATCGTCATCAAACCAGCAGACAAAGGAGGGGCCACTGTCATACTGAACAGAACGGACTACTGCAAAGAAGTATACCGACAACTGAACAACCAAGAACACTACAGACAGTTACCTGCAGATCCGACCAAGGAACACATCCACCAACTCAACAGACTGATCAAGACCTTGGATCCAGATCTTCAGAGCACCCTACGTGCTCTCATCCCACGTACTCCCCGCATTGGAGATCTCTACTGCCTCCCGAAAATACATAAGGCCAACACACCATGCCGCCCTATCATTTCAGGCGATGGGACCCTGTGTGAGAACCTCTCTGGCTACATCGAGGGCATCTTGAAACCCATCGTACAAGGTACGCCCAGCTTCTGTCGCGACAAGACGGACTTCCTACAGAAACTCAGCACCCATGGACCAGTTGAACCAGGAACATTCCTCGTCACAATGGACGTCTCGGCACTCTACACCAGCATCCCCCATGACGACGGCATTGCTGCAACAGCCTCAGTACTCAACACCGACAACTGCCAATCTCCAGACGCAATTCTGCAACTCATCCGCTTCATTCTGGATCACAACGTCTTCACCTTCAACAACAAGTTCTTCATCCAGACGCACAGAACAGCCATGGGGACCAAATTCGCACCCCAATATGCCAACATCTTCATGCACAAGTTTGAACAAGACCTACTCACCGCACAGGACCTTCAACTGACGTTATACACCAGATACATCGATGACATTTCTTTCCTTTGGACCCACAGCGAAGAATCACTGAAATGACTACACGATGACATCAATAAGTTCCATCCAACCATCAGACTCACCATGGACTACTCTCCAAAATCAGTTGCATTCTTGGACACACTCGTCTCCATCAAGGACGGTCACCTCAGCACTTCGCTTTACCGCAAGCCCACGGATAACCTCACAATGCTCCACTTCTCCAACTTCCACCGTAAACACATTAAAGAAGCCATCCCCAATGGACAAGCTCTCCGTATGCACAGGATCTGCTCAGACGAGGAGGAGCATAACAGACATCTACAGACGTTGAAAGATGCCCTCGTACGAACGGGATATGGCGCTCAACTCATCGATCGACAGTTCCAACGCGCCACAGCAAAAAACCGCACCGACCTCCTCAGAAGACAAACATGGGACACAACCGACAGAATACCCTTCGTCGTCCAGTATTTTCCCGGGGCGGAGAAACTATGACATCTTCTTCACAACCTTCAACACGTCATCGATGAAGACGAACATCTTGCCAAGGTCATCCCCACATCCCCATTACTTGCCTTCAAACAACCGCGCAACCTCAAACAAACCATTGTTTGCAGCAAACTACCAAGTCTTCAGAACAGTGACCACGACACCACACAACCCTGCCATGGCAATCTCTGCAAGACGTGCCAGATCATCGACATGGATACCACCATTACACATGAGAACACCACCCACCAGGTACGCGGTACATACTCGTGCGACTCGGCCAACTTTGTCTCCCTCATACGCTGCAAGAAAGGATGTCCCAAAGCGTGGTACGTTGCCGAGACCATGCAGACACTGTAACAACAAATGAACGGACATCACGTGACAATCGCCAGGCAGGAATATTCCCTCCCAGTCGGGAAATACTTCAGCAGTCAAGGGCATTCAGCCTCTGCCGTCGTCATGGGGGATGCTGGTGTAGAGTGCCGAGATGTCCATTGTGACGAGGAATGTTCCTGGTTCAAATGGTCCAGCGTTCTCCAAGGCGGCCTTCAGGACGCGCGACAACGCAGAATCGCCGAGCAGAAACTTATAGCCAAGTTCCGCACACATCAGTGTGGCCTCAACCGGGACCTGGGATTCATGTCGCATTACATTCATCCCCCACCATCTGGCCTGCGAAATCCTACCAACTGTCCTGGCTTGGTACAATTCACACCTCTTTAACCTGGGGTTACCCCATCTCTGGATCTGTAAAGATTTAATCATCTGCTAATGGTCGCATTCCTAGCATTGTTTGGCATCTTTGAATTTGCCTATATATGTGTTTCTGGAACATACCTCTTCATTCACCTGAGGAAGGAGCAGTGCTCCGAAAGCTAGTGATTTGAAACAAACCTGTTGGACTTTAACCTGGTGTTGTAAGACTTCTTCCTTTAGAAAGATGGCCGCCGATCAAAATTGTTCTCTGCTCCGGGATCTCGGCCTCGTGGTGAGTATTGGCGCTTCTCTTACCTTTTCATGCTGGTTTAGTGTGTTTTCCTCACAGTATTTGCCGAATTTGTCCAGGACTGCCTGGAAGTCGCTTCTGTTTTGCCCCTTGGAGAACTTGAATTTTTAAAAGATTTCTTCTGCTCTGGCACTGGCGATGGTGAGGAGAAGATCTGTTTTTTCAGGATCGGCCAATTCTTCTAGTTCGGCTGCCACCAGGAAGATTTCAAACTTTTGCCGCAATGTCCGCCAGTTTTCGCGGAGATCTCCGTGACACTGGAGCTGCTGCGGAACCCGGATCTCGAACATCTTGCCTGGGTATGGTTGCTGGTTGTCACTGTACGTTGAGGTATGGCTATATGGATTGAAACAGTTCACTCTGGTGCCATGATTTGTTATGTTGTAGGTGTAACATAAGCGGCTTCCTTGTGGTGCACTTGACAAAGGAAGGTTCAGGCGTGGAGATAACTTCAACACGTTTATTAAACTATTTACACTTCTATTACTCGGGTTCGACACTGCTGCTAATCCTACTATAGCTACCCAGACTGACTAACCAGTTGCTGCAATCCACGTGGTGGGTGTAATATTGAATCAACCCTGTGTCTCTACTCACTGACTGTCTCCACTGGAAAGAGGCAGATCATGTGTGTGGTGTCCTTTATACATGGGTTGGTGTAATGCCCCCCTGTGGTCGTGTCACCTCCTTGTGTATCGTGAATGTCTATTGGTCATGTCCTACCAACTGATCTATTGGTTGAGTGTGTGTGTGTGATGTTTCTGGTACTCGCTCTAGTATCTAGCTAGCCTACATGCATTTACATTGATGCACATCACCACAGGGCAGCCTCCTCTCAAGCCTCCCAGGAGAACATCTCTGAGAAGAGCTCCTAGGAATGCATGACCGAGGTGTCACAGCTGTCAAATCCACCCTCCACCAGTGCAGCTACATGCACCTCGGTGGGACATGTTAGTGGTCAGGCTTCTGGGGCACAATCTGGTGAGTACCACACTGCTGCTGATGTACATCAGGTGGAGGCACGAATCCCCAGGTGAGACAGCAGTCGGACAGCTGCTGGATCCCAGGATCCAGCTGGGTCCCAGCCTGATGCTGAGCCTGTGGAAGAGGTCATCCCGGAGCTGATGGAGACGTTAGGGAACACCCGGGACATTTAGAGGGAGATGTCAGCGACACTCCAGCAGATCCATCGCTGATTGGAGGAGTCCCAGAGGCTACGGGCGCTGGAAATGTCACCATCAATGTGTGGCACCGAGGCCAACACTGCCAGGCTGGCGACCGCAGTGGAGGATCGGGTGCATGACGTCGGCACCATGAGTGAAGGTGTCCAAGGCGTCGCGCAGTCGGTGACGGCCATGGCTGAGGGTCCAGGCAGAGGGTCCAGGCCTCGCTGGGGGATGTGACCCAGTACCAGGCCAGCCTTGATGAGATTCTGTGGGACATATCCCGGTCTCAGATGGACATGGCTGAGGTGCTGCAGAGCATTGCCCAGTCACTGGGGAACATCGCAGAGGGAGTCAACATGATGGTGCGGACCGTGGGGAACCGCCAAGGCTGGCAAAACCAGATGATACAATGGCTACCGGGACTCGAACCAGCTGCACCTCCATCCCGAGGTGAACCCCAGGGCCCTATGGACACCGAGCGGGAGGAGGGAGTGCTGAGTGCCTACCTGGACCTGTCCCATGGAGTGGCGACAGTGGACACCAGCTCCACGGAGTTCCACCCCTCTGACAAGGCCGCGTCTCGCAGCCAGCACACGAGACAGGGTGGCACGGCTGTGCATGTGCCGCCAACAAGTGAACCAGACCCTCCAGCCTTAGAGCCCCCAGAGGACGCCTGCTAGGGGCATCGAAGACCATGGGATGTGGTAAGCAGCTGGCTGCCACCACCTCTGATGTGCATCCTGGGGATTTACCTAGATGTAGTGTTAGAGCTAGGAGGGCAAAACACATTGATGACCACTGAGGGAGGGGAGGAGTGGCGGTTGTCCCCCCGTCGCCCCATCCCCAGCTGAGGATCCCCCCCCCCCTCCCCCCGAGCACTGGGGAGGCAAGCCCAGTACCCCCGGAATCTTTGCCTGTGAGCAATAATGGATACTCACCTCCTTGACTCCCCACAGAAGCCCTACCACCAGGTTCACGTATTTCAAAAGGAGTACTAATCGGCGTCAGCGTAACCACTTGCTGGGGAGGCCGCTGAATGACAGGAGGTCGTTGGATAAGGAGTGGCTCTCATTAATTGTATGGAAATGGGGCTTAAGTGATGATAATTGGTTTCTCGCCACGCTATGGCGAGATCCCGATTTCGCCTACGGAGCCGGCCAGTTGCATCGCAAACTGTTTGCCGCTGCCGCGGTTCTCATTTATGGCCTCTCCCGCTATTCATCGGCCTTGTTTCACTTGAGCGAGAGCGTAACGGGCCGAAGAATCGCGCCCTCGGTCTTGGGTGAATGTGATACCCTCAGGAGCCACAGGCTCTCTGGTGGTGCTGCTGAGCAATAAAGATCTGCCGACCTCTGATTGGCCAACAGTTCTTGGCAGGTGGGACACCCGCTCCCCCACCGTTCTTGATGCTGGAGAAGGCCCATGCTGCCCAGTGAAATGCCTGATTGCCAGTCAATGTGGCAAACCTTCTTGAAAAGAGGCCACACGGAGGCTCTAATTGGCTCTCCAGTCAGAGGGCGAGCACTGTTGCCTACATTAAATCTCATTTCCTTTTGCCGGAAAACTCCACATTGGTCTGGCCCTGTTTCCTTTTTAAGTTTCTGAATCTCTGCATATAGGTCTCTGGAACCAACCCATTGCCGTTGAGAACAGCAGTCTTTCTCTTTGAAAGAGATGAGTAGGCCTTCAAAGTTTTTCCTATGAAAAGAACTTTTTTGGGGGATAGTCCAAGATTTTTTAGGCCAATTCAGATTTGTGGCAATTTTCTCAAATGAGACATTTCTACTCCCTCCATATTACATTTAGATATTAAACAAATATTCTTCACCAAATCAAACCGCCGAGGGTTTGCTCTTGGATATCCTCACCGTTTCCCTCTAACGCAAGAACTTTAAGCTTTTCTCTTTCCTATTCAAATTTCTTCCTTTATAATCTTTCCCTCTCTCTTTTAAATTCAATTTTTTAAATTTTGCAATCTGATTTTCTCTTGCTCTTTCTCTTTTGAATTCGGACTTTGTTTTTTCTGATTGAAGTCTGGTTAGTTCTACTTGAGTAGCAGCAGGAACGTCCTCCTATTCTTCCTCAAGTTTCAGTTGGCTGAGCCAATTCTTCGATGATCTCTGCCTTCTTAGCCCCTGATTTTAAGCTGACCCCCATTTTCTCTGTTTCAGCCTTCAAATGATCTTTTGTCAACTGATCCAAGGCACCAAAAGACAAACTCCCTAAACATCAAAGCTCCTCATGTTGATTCCTCAGTGAATACAGCAAAAGTAAATGGGCAATCCTGTTTGTTGAAGCCCTGGAAAGTTCCAGTGAACCTATTTCACAGCCTATTTTGGATCAATCCTGGATGAATCCCCAGTTTTGTTATGATTCCCACTGACACCAGCAAACCAAAGGAACCAAATTTACCCACCGACCCCCAACAAGAAAAGCAATGGACACGATTTCACCTTTTCTAACTAATAGTTAACAATCAAAGCAAAATTAACATAAATTAAACATGAATTAAGCGACAAATCATATGTATATAAATTAGACATTACAACAAAGCTTGATCAGCCATGAAACATCCTTTTCTTGGGGAGGCAGTGGCGTAGTGGTATTGTCACTGGACTAGTTAACCAGAGACCCAGAGTAATGCTCTGGGGACCCGGGTTCAAATCCTGCCACTGCAGATGGTGAAATTTGAATTCAATAAAAATCTGGAATTAAAAGATGACCATGAAACCATTGAATTAAAAACCCATCTGAATCACTAATGTCCTTTAGGGAAGGAAATCTGCTGTCCTTACCTGGTCTGGCCTACATGTGACTCCAGACCACAGTGGTTGATCTTAACTGCCTCCTCAAGGGCAATTAGGGGTGGGCAATAAATTCTGGCACAGCCAGCGACACCCATGTCCCATGAACGAATAACATTTTTTTTTTAAATTACAATGAATGGTGGAGCAGGCTCGAAGGGCTGAATGGCCTCCTTCTACTCCTATTCAATGTTTCCATCTTACTGATTTAGTGTAGACAGCCACTGAGCATATATGGCACTATTTTCACCTTTCAAAGTCCTTTAAAGCTCTGAAATTCCAGATCCTTTTCTTCAAAGATTTAGTCACCAATCTCATCTGACAGCAGTTAGCTCCAACCTGATTTCCACAGAGATAATCTTCAACAACATGGGGCATTTTTTCCAGAACCTTCTCAGCTCTGCTCTCAATGGTCTTGATGGTGTAGATCTACCAGTTTCCCTTTATCCAAGTGACAGCTCTGTGCACTGAATAGTCAGTGCTGGTCAATCAGTTCAATTAAAATAACTGGTGCAGTGGTAGGAACCATATTTCTCCTTTACCTTCACTCCCAGATCCAGCCTTTGTGTTCATCACTTTTTAACTGCACATGATCTCTCTCCGAGCACACCTGTTCATGTGGGGCCTCAATCCTAATCATCTTTTCACAAACCTTTGTAGGACAGGGCAGTTTTCTTTTACACAGTCACACAGTTGGTGGCTTTAAAGAGCCTGACCATGGGCACCTCGCGAGCCTCCTGCAAGGCTGTTATGATTGAGCTCTAGAAGCATAGGTCAAAGTTCCAGGGTGACCCCTCCCCCACAAATCCAACGTGCCAGGCAGGCAGTGATGTGATTCCTTCACATTACTGGTGGCTGGGCGCTCATGCAGGCTATCTTGGTGGCCAGCTGCTGGTGTCCCAGACTTTACAAGCTGCGGACTCCTTTGTGCCCCTCTGCCTTTGTCTCGGGGCCTCCTGAAAGGTGTGAATAACCATCCCTGTCCCCTAGCAGCCATCACGGGGTTTCGGAGGTGACGTGAAGAGCAGCAAAACTCTGGACTGCTGGAGGTTGAAGGCATCATGGATAGCTACCAGGATAGTGAGCACACACACATAAAAAGCACTTCTCATGGTCAGAGAACAATTGAATGTTGAGAGAATGGAAGCCCTTCTTGTTGATGGAACTTACTGACTGCTCACTCAGCACCTTGATGGCTACATGGGTACAATCGGAGATGTCCTGCACCAATAGGAATCCAGTGATGGAGATGAATCTCACTGGCCTGTGTGTCTGCGAGGTCCCATATGTATGAAATTGTATGTACTGTCCAGCTTTCACAAATAGAGCATCAGTGACCTGTAAGATACAAAGGTGTTCGGCTGTTGCTGCTTAAGAGACACCTCCAAGGTCTGTGGCTCATCCTGGGAACAGGTTAGAGGTGAAGAAGTCCAAGGCTACAGTGACTTTAACGGTTGAAGACAGGGCATGGCGAGCAGTACTGCAAGGTCTGGGATTTTCAATGTACACACAAATCTCAGTGACCATCTCTCTGGATAGGCACAGTCTCTTGTGGCACTGATTCTCAAACATATCCAGGTAGCTGCTTCTTCCACAGTACACAAGGCAGAGCACATGGTCTTTGATGTCTTCCCGCTCCTCGTTCATCTCCTCATGCCCAGGGCTCTGCATCTATTCCTGAGAATGTTGATCATCATCAACGCTCAACCCTATCTTAATCCCAGTTCTAGCTATTGCCTTGCTTGTCGGCAGTAGCACTCGTGAAGTTTAATTAATTTACTGAATCTTATGGCCCCACAATTCCTGGACAGTCGTGACCCCCTCCGCTGCCCGAGCATGCACAGAACATACGCCACTAACTCTGTTCACCTGATGGCCCGTATATGTCACTGGAGGGCTGTCCCTCAGGGCCTTGTAATCTACATTCTAACCTAACTGAATGGCTTCCTGCTGTGTTCACAGCTCCTTCCACTTGGATTGTTGCAGATCCAAATATTTTGGTGCAAACCAAATAACCAAGGCCACTAAACCAAACAAACTGAGGGACAAATTAAAGGGGCAGTCCCCCTTAAAGGGATCCTATCTTAAACAAAAATTAATCACAAATTAAACTTAAAACATCAAATCAAACCGTGATTTAGACGGTCGATAGGGCATCCCATCACATAACCCCAAAAAATTCCAAACTAGCTCTAGACAAGCTGACAATAAGCTTGTTAGCAAGATCAATTGGCTAATTATCTGAATCGGGGAGCTTCTGGGCCCCACCTTCCTGTCATGATATCCAGGTGAACATCATAGCACAAACATACATACATACTGATGGACAGATCAACGGACCAATCAATACACACACAACACGACAGCTAATCACAGGTAAGAGCATACACAGTACAAAACAGGGAACACGACACTTCCTGGGCACTCGAGGACGAGACAACTCAGGGCACAGAACTCATAGCAAGCCACTCAGACATCCACCATGTGCTGAGTGTCACTACAAGATAGAATTAGGAGTAGATCCACAGATTCAAGGGTTATGATTGAACCTCAGTAAACAGTATGCAACTGCAAATAGATGTTTGAATTAAAACTGAGTTGTACCATTCTCAACCGTGTTGGTTCGTCTGTGTAGCAGAGCACCCAACACTTCACTTCCCTTCGTTTCAGAACGACAGCTGGCAGCACAGAATGATATCCCCCCTGCCTTCATTTCCACCTCCATATTGGGCCAGAAATCCTGCATCAGGTAAACACAAAGGGCTGAATTATGCAACCCTGGAGTTATAAGTACGGTCGCACAGTGGTTAGCACTGTTGCTTCACATCTCCAGGATCCCAGGTTCAATTCCCGGCTTGGGTCACTGTCTGCGGAGTCTGCACATTCTTTCCGTGTCTGCATGGGTTTCCTCCGGGTGCTCCGGTTTCCTCCCACAAGTCACAAAAGATGTGCTGTTAGGTAATTTGAACATTCTGAATTCCCCCTCTGTGTATCCGAACAGGCGCTGGAGTGTGGTGATTAGGGGTTTTTAACAGTAACTTCATTGCAATGTAAGCCTACATGTGACAATAAAAGATTATTATTATTATAACCCGAACGAAGGCCACAGGGTTTGGGCCATTAGGTTCCCCGTAACCTCACCTGAATATGATCTTCCCCGATGAGGGGAGCGGGGCGAAACCCTGAACCAGGGGAGCCCTGGGACATAAAAACCCCGGCCCGACTGTGGACCGGACACGGGAGCCGCTTCGGGGAGTAGAGCATGTAGTTAAGCAAGTCTTATTAAACCTTTATGTTCCAATCCAACATTGCTTCCCATGGTCGCTTGCATATGGTGACCAGGGTAAAGTGGAGCTGCAAGAGACGCCATTTCCTCAGGACCCGGTCCACTGCAAAAAGGCTCAAGAGGCCTCCGAACAGGGGACTGGTATGCCACTTACTGGAAAGTTAGAAGCGTTTGATGCAAATCAGGCGATTGGAACCAATACATTGAGAGGATGCAGTATTTTTTTTGCCTCAATGCAATTATCACCAATGAGAGGCAGATGGTGATCCTCCTCATGGTTTGTGGAGCCGCTACATACAGCATTGTGAAAGGTTTGACCTACCCGAACTCGCCCGATAAGCGAGTTCGTTCGTGGAGCTGGCCAATATCACCCTCTTGTTTCTCTCCCCCCACCCCCCGCCTCAGAGAGGACCGCTATCAGTAGGTGCCACACGTGGAAGAAAATCACCTACCCATCACAAAAGCCCTTTGATCCTCTGCCAACCGCCTGCGGGAGGCACCCCTACAACCTGAGCGCCAGTACCATGGCCAAAATATTTGCATCCACATTTAACAATGAGACTGGCCGGTATGACCCACACTCCAGCGGGTCCTTATCCTTTAACAAAAGTGAAATGGACGCATGTCTCCGGGAGTGAGACCCGGGCCACTGAGTCTTCCAACGTCTCCACCACTAACGGCACCAATCGGTCTGCAAACCTTTATAAAATGCCAGCAGAAACCCACCCGGCCCCGATGCCTTCCCTGACTGCATATTCCCTCTCGCCTTCCTAACTTCCTCCACCCACAATGGCTCCTCCAAATCTTCTCAATCTTCCTCTTCTATCCTGGGACACTCAACCCCTCCTAATACTCCACCATATCCGAATCGTCGTCCGGTGGCTCTGAACTGTGCAACTTATAAAATGCTTCAAACATTCCATTCATCATCTCCGGCGCCGACAAGCCCCCCCCTTGTAACAACTTCCTACTGGCCAATAGCTCTGGAGTACGGGTCTTCAAATACTTCCCATTACCCTCCAATATCTCATTCTTCCCTTGCTTCCCTATCCACCTGAGCCTTGTATGCAATCGCTTACCCCCTTCACCACCAGCTTCAGAGCTTCCCATACTACCGAGGGTGAAACCTCCCCATTCTGTTTTTTAAAATAAATTTAGAGTACCCAATTAATTTTATCCAATTAAGGGGCAATTTAGCATGGCCAATCCACCTACCCTGCACATCTTTGGGTTGTGGGGGCGAAACCCACGCAAACACGGGGAGAATGTGCAAACTCCACACGGACTGTGAGCCAGGGCCGAGATCGAACCTGGGACCTCGGCGCCATGAGGCAGCAGTGCTAAAAACCTCCACATTCTTGTTCGATCCCATATACTCATCCACCACCTTGGCCATCCGTACACAAAAACACAGATCCGCCAGCAGCCCCTCAGCTAAACTCCACACCGGCCGTTGGGGCGGCCCCCTCTCCAGAACCACGTCTACCAGGTGGGGAGCGTGAGCGGAAATCACATACTGCGGAATACTCCGCTTTCCTCGGCAACAATGACCTCCCCATTATTAAAAAATCGATCCGAGAGTAGATCTTGTGCACTGATGAGAAAAAGGAGAATTCCCTCCACGCCTCACCGCCCCGGGTCCTTCACTCACTAGTGGGTTTCCTGCAACATCACCACATTCAAGGTGGTTCATCGGGCACATATGATGGTGGCCCGGATGAGTAGGTTTTTTGGGGTATGTCACATGTTTGGGGCATTTCCAAAGCTAAGGGGATTCTGGCAGGGATTTGCCAATGTCATGTCCACGGTGCTAAAATCGACGGTGTCGCCAAGTCCAGAGGTGGCAATCTTTGGAGTATCGCAAGACCTGGGAGTCCAGGGGGTGAGAAAGGCTGACGTTTTGGCCTTTGCCTCCTTGGTAGCCCAGAGACAGATCTTATTAGCATGGAGGGAATCTGAGCCCTGATATCAGGGGTATGGGTTAGCGACATGGAGAAAATTAAGTTCGCCATGAGAGGATCAATGTTAGGGTTTGTCCGGAGGTGGCAGCCGTTTATCAACTTCTTTGGCAAAAACTAAACTGTTAGCAGATACAATAAGGGGGTGGGGGTTAGGGAATGAGGGGGAAGGGTGAGTTAGTTTAGTTTAGTTTAGGCAGGAACAGCGAGAGGGGAAGGAGGGATTTGGGAATTGTGTGTATAAGTTATGTTGGCTGGGTATGGTTGTTGGTTGGGGGTTGTTACATACTGAATTATGTTTACATTTGTATTTGTATCTTTTGTTGTTATAAAAATATAAATGCTTTAATAAAATGTTTGTTAAAAAAATAGAACCGAGGTTAAGATACCCAGACTGTGTGTCTGCTAAAGCTAAAATTAAGGAGTCGTAAACGAGTGAGGTAATGACTGATTTTAATCACTTACTTGGTTACAGATAAAGAGATAATGGAATCATGTTTTGAGTGTTGGAGATTCCATGGATTGTAGATTACTAATTTTTTTAAATTTTAGTGTACCCAATTAATTTTTCCAATTAAGGGGACAATTTTGCATGGCCAGTCCACCTACCTTGCACATCTTTGGGTTGTGGGGGTGAAACCCACGCAAACACGGGGAGAATATGCAAACTATACACAGACAGTGACCCAGAGCCGGGATCAAACCTGGGACCTCGGCGCCATGAGGCAGCAGTGCTACTCACTGCACCACCGTGCTGCCCATGATTGTAGATAATTTATGAGGGATTGTATTTAGTCCTAGCTGAGCAGGTCATGGAAATTAGAGGGATACAAATGATGTAAATAATAGGAGCCAGGCCTGTCTGTAATTTTGCAGTCTGTTATAGGACTTTAAGTTGAACAGCTGTCTTGCCAAATTCTGTTAGGTTGAGCAGAAGTATACTGGAACTGGTCTTGAAAGGAACTCTCCCCAAATGTCTCCACACAGCTAAGCAAGTAATCTATTTTGTTAACTCTATTTATAAGTGACATTTAAACTGTATTGGGTTGCTTAATTGGAGTTGGTAGCTGGAGTAGATAATAAGTTTTCCTTTTATTTAAGAACTGTTTAACTGTTAATTGTAAAGCCATTTCATTATGTTAATGTGGTTAATTCTGTGTTTAAATTAAAGTTTGTTTTAACATAAAAGATAATTATTAAAGACAGCACGGTGGTGCAGTGGGTTAGCACTGCGGTCACACGGCGCCGAGGTCCCAGGTTCGATCCCGGCTCTGAGTCACTATCCGTGTGGAGTTTGCATATTCTCCCTGTGTTTGCGTGGGTTTCGCCCCCACAACCCAAAAATGTGCAGGCTAGGTGGATTGGCCATGCTAAATTGCCCCTTAATTGGAAAAAATGAATTGGGTACTCTAAAATTTTTTTAAAAAAGATACCTATTGGTCAGAGTCATCGCTCCTGGGGTGAAGTACCCTTTCCTCACAGGTTTACAAATGGAAAAATAGTTTGAGGTTCTCGTCCGGTATCTTAACAAAAGTTGGGGTCTGGACCGATATCCTAACAAAATCATGAGACTTCATGGGGTCCAGAGTGGTCCATCTAGTTTGATTCTTAGTTGGTTTTTTTGCAGCATTTAATACAGTTGAGTGGCTTGCTAGTTTCAGAGGGCAGTTGAAGAGTCAACCACATTGCTGTGAGTCTGGAGTCACAAGTAGGCCAGACCAGGTAAGGATGGCAGATTTCTTTCCCTGAAGAAGTTTGTCATTTTTATGACAATCCCCATTTTTGAGATTAGCTTTTTATTCCAGATTTATTTAATTGGTCGAATTTAAGCAACTAGCAGCGATTTTCTGCTAAGTGGATGGATTTGTTTATTGTCACGTGTACCGAGGTACAGTGAAAAGTATTTTTCTGCGAGCAGCTCAACAGATCATTAAGTACATGAAAAGAAAAGAAAAGAAAATACATAATAGGGCAACACAAGTGTTCACTAACACACTGAAAAACTCTGGAATATTTAAACAGCTTCTCAGTGTTTTAGTTACAAGTGTTTGAGAGCCTGAGTGA
Organism: Scyliorhinus torazame; assembly: GCF_047496885.1. Lineage (NCBI taxonomy): Eukaryota > Metazoa > Chordata > Chondrichthyes > Carcharhiniformes > Scyliorhinidae > Scyliorhinus > Scyliorhinus torazame. Next base: position 110,729,829 of record NC_092707.1, read on the forward strand.
ATATGTAAGTGGGTAAGAGTGGGAAGGGTGCATAGGTGGGTAGGCTGGTAGGTTGGTGAGGTGATAGGTTGGTGAGGTGGTTGGTTAGTGAGGTGGTAGGTTGGTGAGGTGGTGGGTGGGTGAGGGGGTAGGTGGGTGAGGTGGTAGGTGGGTGAGGTGGTAGGTGGGTGAGGTGGTAGGTGGGTGAGGTGGTAGGTGGGTGAGGTGATAGGTTGGTGAGGTGGTTGGTTAGTGAGGTGGTAGGTTGGTGAGGTGGTGGGTGGGTGAGGGGGTAGGTGGGTGAGGTGGTAGGTGGGTGAGGTGGTAGGTGGGTGAGGTGGCAGGTGGGTGAGGGGGTAGGTGGGTGAGGTGGTACATGGGTGAGGTAGTGGGTGGGTGAGGGGGTAGGTTGGTGAGGTGGTAGGTGGGTGAGGTGGCGAGTGAGTGAGGGGGTAGGTGGGTGAGGTGGTAGGTGGGTGGTGGGTGAGGTGATAGGTGGGTGAGGTGGTAGGTGGGTGAGCGGGTGGTGGGTGAGGTGGTAGGTGGGTGAGGTGGTACATGGGTGAGGTAGTTGGTGGGTGAGGGGGTAGGTTGGTGAGGTGGTAGGTGGGTGAGGTGGTAGGTGGGTGAGGGGATAGATAGGTGAGGTAGTAGGTGGATGAGGTGGTAGGTGGGGAGGGTGATGAGTGGGTGAGGTGGTAGGTGGGGAGGGTCAGAGAGACCAAATGCAGACTGGGTGATCGCTTGGCTGAGCATCTTTGGTCTGTGCGCATTCTGGACCCTGACCTTCCCGTTGCTTGCCATTTTAACACAAGACCCTGCTCCCCTGTCCACATGTCTGTCCTTGGCATGCTGCAATGTTCCAGTGAAGCTCAACGCAAACTGGGGAACAACACCTCATCTTCCAGTTAGGCACGCTACAACCTTCCGGTCTCAACATCGAATTCAACAACTTCAGATGATCAGCTCTACCCCACCTAGACCCATTTGTTTTCATCCCATTTCATTTCAACTGTCTTGTACCATTTCTTTCTTTCTTGTATTTCTTTATGTATATTTCCCCCCCATCTTATCCCCCCTTTCCTTGCCTTTTCTTCCCTTTGCATCTCCCTTCCCCTCCCCCACATCTACATCTGTCACAGTTTACTGTCTGATGTTAGTTTCTCTGCTGTTTGGCCTTTCACACCTTTTGATCTTTTTGGGGACTGCTATTAGCCCTCTTTACCCTTGGGTTATGTGGCTAAGACTCTTCTTTCATTCTCTCAGCTCACAGTAAAAATATTTCCCACTTTCTCTGTCTATTAGCTTTGACAAAGGGTCACCGGGACTCGAAACGTTTGTTCTTTTCTCTCCCGACAGATGCTGCCAGATCTGCTGAGATTTTCTAGCATTTTCTCTTTGGCCTCTGTCACTTTCTTCCACTATGCGGGCTGATCTACGAACTCCCGGACCCTTGCCCCATCTCCCCAGGCATAGGGGTGGGGGAGCCCCCCAATTCCCCCCCCCCCCCCCCCCCCGCCCACCCGCACACAGAACACCCTGCCCACATACATTCAGCTGCAGCGGGAGTCCCCCTGCTCACCAGTCCTCAGACCCTGTACGCTTGACACCCGCATAATGTTGCTTGACTCTGGCGATGGTCCTCTCCCCGTTGCGCTCACCTACCCTCCGGCCGGGTGCTGGGGCCCATCCCCGGGTGTTCGAATGTTGGCTGCTGCGACCGTGATGTTGCCTCTCACAGTGTTCAAGCAGAGTGAACAGGCGTCATGGTCGGATTGGGATGCTAGGCAATAACTCCCACATGATATATGGCTCACCGGCCCACTGGAATCCACCTGGGATGTGAGAAGTGCTCACTTAACCACGATTGCCAATTCCCTATTCGCAATAGCCATCAGTCACACGGACAGAGGCCTCCACGGCCAACGGGGTTAGGGGTGGTTCTTGGGGCAGACAGACAGGGACAAGGGTTGTCCCTGGAACGGGTACTCACCACGCGTGGATGCACCCCCCCCCCCGCCCAGCTCCGACCGCCCCCCCCCCCCCCCTCGATCGCACCTCTCCCTTCAGCTCTGACCAACCCCTCATGTCGGATCATCCCAGCCGAGGGTGGACTCTCCCCACCCCCTGCCAAGCACAGGGGCGGAAAGCCCGGTGCCCCAGACGGATTGCCTGTGAGCGAACTTGGCTACTCACCTTCCCGGGTACCCGCAGCAGCACTTCCACCAGGTTCACATTTTTTAAAAGGAGTACTAATCAGGGTCAGCATGACCACTTGCTGGAGAGGCAGCTGGACCACAGGAAGCCATTGAATATGGGGCAGCTCCCATTAATTCTATGGAAATAAGGCTTAAGTGGTGGTTATTGGTTTCTTGCCATGCTACGGCGAGATCCCGATTTTGCCCACAGGAGCAGGCTGGTTTGGCGTCCGACACGCTTCTTGGTTTTGGCCTCCCCCAGTATCGACCGGCCTCGTCGTGCTCTCGCTCGAGGGCAACGAGGCTACCGAATTTCACCCCAGGACGTTTCTTCTGACATTTCCTTCAGGTGAGTAAGTCAGAAATATACCAAGTCACCAACTGGAACTCAGAGATGGAGATTTTTTTCAGAGGGCCCCAGGGAGCAGGAGAACTGCCCATTGGAAGATTAAGTTTAGTTTTGGCAACTCCCGAGGTGTCAATGTATCAGAACGTCCAAGGGATCCTAACACATTTCTTGGGGGCTACATTCAGTCTCCGACAATCTGTAAACTGGAAGATGTGGACCTTAGTCAGACCCACCTGGAATATTGAGTTCAGCTTGGGAACTTTGCCTCAGGCAGGGTGTACTGACTTTAGATGGGATGCAGCATGGATTCACCAGAATAATACCAGGACTCAGAGGGTTAAATTCTGAGGACAGATTTGATAAATAGTTAATTTTCCCTTGCAAGTAATCTAATCAAGATGTTTAAAATGATGGAAAATGATTTCATAAGATAGATAGAGAGAATTTCACCCTCTCGTATAGGAAGCTTGAACCTTAAAATTATATGAATATCAAGACGCATTTATTCACACAGAAGGTGACAGAATTCTGGAAATCATTCTTCCAAAAGCTATGGATTCTGGTGGCAAACTGCAACGTTCAAAACTGATGTAGGTTTATTTTAGGTATTGCTCTGAAGGGATGTGGAATGGAGATAGATAAACAGAGTTGCGGGACAAATCAGCCATCATCTAATTCAATGATGGACAGGAGAACCAGCAAGTGTATAGAAATGTCTCCAGCTGCAGCTCCTGGAATCCCGGGTTTCGGAGCTGGAGCGGAGGCTGGGGATACTGTGGAGCATCCGTGTGCATCATGGATAGCACATATGGAGAGCTGGTCACACCGCAACACTCAGCCTCCACAGGCAGGAAGGAAATGGGTGACCACCAGACAGAGCAAAAGAACTAGGTGGGTAGTGCAGGAATCTCCTGTGGCCATTCCCCTGAAAAACAGATACACGCTTTGGATACTGTTGAGGGAAATGACCTCTCAGGAGAAAGCAGCAACAGCCAAATTTGTTGCACCACAATTGGTTCTGCTACAGAGGGGGGGGGAGTAAAAAGTGTGGGAATGCAATAGTTATAGGGGATTCGATTGTAAGAGGAATAGATAAGCATTTTTGTGGCTGCAAATAAGACTCCAGGATGGTGTGTTGCCTCCCTGGTGCTAGGGCCAAGGATGTCTCGGAGTGGTTACAAGACATTCTGGAGGGCGACGGTGAACAGCCAGTGGTCGCGGTGCACATTGGTACAAATGACATAGGTTAAAAAAAGGGATGAGGTTCCAAAATCAGAATATAGGGAGTTAGGAAGAAACTTCAGGGGCGTCATTCTCCGACCCCCCGCCGGGTCGGAGAATGGCCGTTGGCCGCCGTGAATCCCGCCCCCGCCCCCGCCGAAGTCTCCGAAGGGAGAAAAGTCGGCGGGGCGTTAATGGCGCCGCTGCCGCGGAGAATGTCACGGGTCTGCGCAAGGCAGCCGATTTTCGGCCTGCCGATATTCTCCCTTCCGGATGGGCCGAAGTCCCGTCGACGTGATGACCGTTCACGTCGACGTGAATCAAACCTCCTTTTCATCGGCGTGACCCGGTGCTCCAGGCTCACGCCGACCAGCGAGGAGGTGAGTGACGGCCTGGGGGGTTGGCTCTGGGCAGGAAATGGCGTGGCCGCAGACTGATTGCCTGAGGAGAGGTGTGTCTCGGCTTGTGTGTGTGTGTGTGCGGCCGTGGGGGGGGGGGGGGGGGGGGAGGGGGGGGGGGGTGGTTAGAGTAGGTTGGGCTCCGGGGGAGTGCCGGGAGGGGGTCCGTGCCGGGGTGGAGGTTGGGGGGGGGGGTCCGTGCCGGGGTGGAGGTTGGGGGTTGGGGGGGGGGTCCGTGCTGGGGTGGAGGTTGGGGAGGGGGTCCGTGCCGGGATGGAGGTTGGGGGTTGGGGGGGGGGGGTCCGTGCTGGGGTGGAGGTTGGGGAGGGGGTCCGTGCCGGGATGGAGGTTGGGGGTTGGGGGGGGGGTCCGTGCTGGGGTGGAGGTTGGGGAGGGGGTCCGTGCCGGGATGGAGGTTGGGGGTTGGGGGGGGTCCGTGCTGGGGTGGAGGTTGGGGAGGGGGTCCGTGCCGGGGTGGAGGTTGGGGGGGGGTCCGTGCTGGGGTGGAGGTTGGGGAGGGGGTCCGTGCCGGGATGGAGGTTGGGGGGGGGGTCCGTGCTGGGGTGGAGGTTGGGGAGGGGGTCCGTGCCGGGGTGGAGGTTGGGGAGGGGGTCCGTGCCGGGGTGGAGGTTGGGGGGGGCGTGCCGGGGTGGAGGTTGGGGAGGGGGTCCGTGCCGGGGTGGAGGTTGGGGGGGGGGGTCCGTGCCGGGGTGGAGGTTGGGGGGGGGGTCCGTGCCGGGGTGGAGGTTGGGGGTTGGGGAGGGGGTCCGTGCCGGGGTGGAGGTTGGGGAGGGGGTCCGTGCCGGGGTGGAGGTTGGGGGTTGGGGGGGGTGTCCGTGCTGGGGTGGAGGTTGGGGAGGGGGTCCGTGCCGGGGTGGAGGTTGGGGGTTGGGGGGGGGGGGTCCGTACTGGGGTGGAGGTTGGGGAGGGGGTCCGTGCCGGGATGGAGGTTGGGGGTTGGGGGGGGGGTCCGTGCTGGGGGAGGAGGTTGGGGAGGGGGTCCGTGCCGGGGTGGAGGTTGGGGGTTGGTCCGTGCTGGGGTGGGTGATGGGAGGGCAAATGAGTTGGTCCACCTGGCCAGGTGCCAGCCTCCAACAGTTGGACCCATGCGGTCCATGCCACCTGGCTGGGGGGAGGAGGGGATATGGGCAATGATGACATGTCGTTGTTCCCCTCCCCCCCACCAGGCCGTCATGTTTTCAGACCATCCAGCGATGTTGGCTGCCGTGGTGGCAGCCGCTCATGTCTATGTTGCCCTGGATGAGGAGGAGGAGGAGGAGGAGCGTGCCAGAGAGGCGGCGCAGGCTGCCGCAGAGGGGCAGGCGGCAGCCGCCCAGGCTGGAGGGACACCTGACCGACAGGACGAGGAGGGGGAGGAGGACGTCGCGGCCCCACGGCAACGGAGGCACCCGAGGGCGCCCCGTGTGTACCGGCCCCGGCAGTCATACCAGGACCTCACGGACCGGGAATGCAGGAGGAGACTCCGGATGAGCCGGGAAACCGTGGCACACATCTGCCACCTGCTGGCACACCTGTCACCGCGTGGCACTGGCGGGGGACACCCTCTCCCCGTGTCCGTCAAGGTTACGGTGGCCCTGAACTTTTATGCAACGGGGTCATTCCAGGCACCGAGTGGGGACCTGTCCGGCATATCGCAGACATCGGTGCATCGGTGCATCCGGGCAGTGACAGATGCCCTTTATGCCATGGCGCACCACTACATCCGCTTCCCCGTGGACCGGGCCAGCCAAGATGCCCGGGCCGTGGGCTTCTCTGCCATTGCCGGGTTCCCCATGGTCCAGGGCGCGATCGATGGGATGCACGTCGCCGTGCGGCCACCTGCAGATAACAGGGCCGTGTTCAATAATAGGAAGGGGACCTATTCGATGAATGTATAGGTGGTCTGCGACCACCGCATGATGATCCTGCACGTCTGCGCCCGTCACCCAGGCAGTGTACACGACTCATTCGTGTTGTCGCGGTCATCCATCCCCGGCATGTACGAGGGACGCCATCCCCGGCTGAGGGGCTGGTTGCTGGGCGACAGGGGCTACCCATTGCGATCGTGGCTGATGACGCCGATACGGAGGCCACGCAATGAGGCGGAGAACCGCTACAATGATGCCCATGTAGCGACAAGGGGAGTGATCGAGAGGTGCTTTGGCGTGCTGAAGATGCGTTTCAGGTGCCTGGACCTCTCTGGGGGCGCCCTCCAGTATCGGTCAGATAGGGTCGGCCGCATCATTGTGGTGTGCTGCGTCCTGCACAACATAGCCCAGCAGAGGGGCGATGTGCCGCAGGCAGAGGAGGGCGGAGTGGAGGAGCAGCAGGAAGAGGCCCAGTCCTCCCCAGATGAGGGGGATGGGGGCAATGGTCAGGGCAGACGGGGTAGACACAGACGGGTGGCTGTCCACCGTTACCGGCTGGCCCAGCGGGCACGGGACAGACTGATAGCCGCCCGCTTCACTGACTAGATGGGCGTGGGAATCGGGTAGTATGGCCACAGACCGCACACCATGACAACAGCCGACCACCCACACCCCCCACCCATCCACCCACCCAGCACCCTCACCCCCCTCCCCAACCCCACACACCCCACCCGCATGCACACCACCCCCCCACACTCAATTGCCGATCCACCGGCGGCACAACGGGCCGGGCTCACCCAGTTGCGGGTGGACGCGTGTCTATCGCAGGCCATGGAGAATGATGACAACCCGCCTCCGATGAGCTCCTGGCTCTACATCGTTGGACTATGTCTGACCCATGGCCACAGTACCACCATCCACCCGGACCATCCCTGCATGCGGCTGTGACACTGCAGCGCACGGTCCCGTCCTCTGCCCGGGGGATGTTGATGGCGGCCCAGGGGGAAGGGGGCAGACTCACCTGGGGCTGAGGTAAGACCACCCCTCACACACACACTTGCGCTCAACGTACATGACACCCCCCGCACACTTTGGACAGAGCACAAAGGCAGCTTCGGTAGGTGTAACATTGACTTTAATAACCAAAGGAGTTCATGCACGTGCCCTAGCGCCTAAAACTCATCTGTGCCCTGCACCCATGCCAACTTACTCAGTGTCTAATTGTTTGGCCTTACGGGCCCTTTGACTACGTCTACGTGGTTCCCCAGACGGTACAGCAGAACTGGAGGTGGACTCCTGTGATTCCTGCCCTCTGACACTGGATCCCTTTGGCGGCCGTTTCCTGGGGCGTCCTGGCCTAGATGGGCCAGGCTGCGGCCCGGGCGACTGGGATGGCGAGCTGCCAGCCTGTCCTGCCCGTTGCCCACCCGATGCACCTGGGACGGAAGGGGGGGAGTCCGAGGTGTCGCGGTGTACCGGGACCTCCCCTACAGAGGGAGCCGGGACGGACCACACCACCTCCTCCTCCCTCGGGGTGCCCGATGGCCCCCAGGCCTCTACATGGGTGGGGGATGCGAACGGACTGGCCATCCGACGCGCCCCCGACATCTGGCGCTGCCAGTCCTGGAGGCCCGTGCTGGTATCGACAGGGGTCTGCAGGTTTGCAGCCATGGAGCCCAGGGGGTTGTCGAACCCTGTCTGCGACAGTGCGACGCCAGCTCACACATGGCCACTGGCGCCGATGCCCTCAGCGATGGTCTGCAGAGACTGGGCCATGGCCTGCAGAGACTGGGCTATGGCCTGCTGAGACTGGGCCATGGCCTGCTGAGACTGGGCCATGGCCTGCTGAGACTGGGCTATGGCGTGCTGAGACTGGGCTATGGCGTTGAGCGCCTCTGCCATCTGGCGCTGGCACTGGCTCATGGCCTCCTGTGAGAGGGCAGCCATTTCCTGGGCCACAGACGCCGCCTGCACGGAAGGCCCCAGGCCTCGCAAACCGTTCCCCATGTCTGACACCGTCGCACCCATTGCCTCCACCGCGGACGCCACCCGTGCGGTGTCAGCCTGGGTGGCACGCATGACCGGGACCACTCCCAGCTCCTGGACGCGGGTGGACTCCTCCACCTGTGACCGCAGCCGCCGCAAGCCACCCGTCACCCTATTCGCTCGTCTCCGTGTCAGTGGTTGCATCGGATCTATGTGTGGGTGTGGTAACTGCAGGAACCCGGGATCCATCTGGGCGGCAGATGTTCGCTTGGCCTGGGCTGCCCTCCGACCGCCCGGTCCCTCTGCTGCTCCTACCTCCACCTGCTGTACCGGGACGGCTGTGTTGTGCGCACCAGTGAGTGTACCAGACGCCTCATCACTAAAGTGCCCAACCGTGGTGAGTGTTTCTGCGATGGTGGAGGGTGTTGGTGACAGCAGTGGCGTTGTGCCGTGCTCTTCGTCCCACTCTGAGTCCATGGCACTTTGGGGTGGGGGTTCGTCTCCACCCATCCACTCTGAGTCACTGTCCGGTATTTCGTCTTCCCGGGTAGGGGTGTCCTGGGTAGTGCTGTCCCGGGTAGTGCTGTCCCGGGTAGTGCTGTCCCGGGTAGGGGTGTCCTGGGTAGTGGTGTCCCGGGTAGGGGTGTCCTGGATAGTGGTGTCCTGGGTAGTGGTGTCCTGGCTCGGGTGTGACGGGGGCCTGTGGCTGCCCCCCTCATCGCTGGGCGGTCGCTCCCGCACGTGACGGGGGTGTCGTCTCCCTGTTGCTCCAGGTCTCTCCGTCTCCCGTGGTGTGCGAGGGGCATCCTGCGGGCGTCGCATGCTGGAGGGTGCGGGTCTCTCCGTCTCCCGTGGTCTCCGAGGGGCATCCTGCGGGCGTCGCATGCTGGAGGGTGCGGGTCTCTCCGTCTCCTGTGGTCTCCGAGGGGCATCCTGCGGCGGTCTGCATCTGCGGGGATGGGTGCCTGGACGTTTGGTCCTGCGATACACAATGAAGCATGCATGGTTAGACATCAGGCAGTGATCAGGTGATACGGGAGAGGGGGATATAGGGGAGGGGGGATATGGGGACGGGCTGTTGGTGGCTCACTTGCTCGTGGGGCCCCGACCTCTGCATCAGCAACCTCCCGGTCCTCAGGTCCGCCAGCCAGTTCCAGGGCCCTTTCCTCGTGTACGGTCAGTGGCCTCTCATCAGCGGGCCCTCCTCCAGTCCTCACATGCTCCCTATTGTTGTGTGCGCGCTTCTCCTGGGGGGGGGGGGGTGGTGGCAGGGGTAAAAGACAACAGTGTTAGGCAGGTATATGAATGCACGCCATCGGTTGCGCGTGCATTGCAGAGGTTAAGGTTAGGGCTGGATTCACTTGGGGATATGGGGGATATGGGGAGAGGGGATATGGGGGAGGGGGGGATATGGGGAGGGGGGATATGGGGGAGGGGGGATATGGGGGATATGGGGAGGGGGGATATGGGGAATATGGGGAGGGGGGATATGGGGGAGGGGGGATATGGGGGGATATGGGGGATATGGGGGAGGGGGGATATGGGGGTTATGGGGGAGGGGGGATATGGGGGAGGGGGGAATATGGGGGATATGGGGGAGGGGGGATATGGGGGAGGGGGGAATATGGGGGATATGGGGGAGGGGGGATATGGGGGATATGGGGAGGTGGGATATGGGGGAGGGAGGAATATGGGGGATATGGGGAGGGGGGATATGGGGGATATGGGGGAGGGGGGATATGGGGGAGGGGGGATATGGGGGAGGGGGGAATATGGGGGAGGGGGGATATGGGGGAGGGGGATATGGGGGAGGGGGAATATGGGGGATATGGGGGAGGGAGGATATGGGGGATATGGGGGAGGGGGGATATGGGGAGGGGGGATATGGGGGATATGGGGGAGGGGGGATATGGGGGATATGGGGAGGGGGATATGGGGGAGGGGGGATATGGGGGAGGGGGGATATGGGGGTTATGGGGGAGGGGGGATATGGGGGAGGGGGGAATATGGGGGATATGGGGAGGGGGGATATGGGGGAGGGGGAATATGGGGGATATGGGGGAGGGGGGATATGGGGGATATGGGGGAGGTGGGATATGGGGAGGGAGGAATATGGGGGATATGGGGAGGGGGGATATGGGGGATATGGGGAGGGGGGATATGGGGAGGGGGGATATGGGGGAGGGGGGAATATGGGGGATATGGGGGAGGGGGGATATGGGGGAGGGGGATATGGGGGAGGGGGAATATGGGGGATATGGGGGAGGGGGGATATGGGGGATATGGGGGAGGGGGGATATGGGGAGGGGGGATATGGGGGAGGGGGGAATATGGGGGATATGGGGGAGGGGGAATATGGGGGATATGGTGGAGGGGGGATATGGGGGATATGGGGGAGGGGGGATATGGGGGATATGGGGGAGGGGGGATATGGGGAGGGGGATATGGGGAATATGGGGGAGGGGGATATGGGGGAGGGGGGATATGGGGGGGATATGGGGGATATGGGGGAGGGGGATATGGGGGTTATGGGGGAGGGGGGATATGGGGGAGGGGGGAATATGGGGGATATGGGGGAGGGGGGATATGGGGGAGGGGGGAATATGGGGGATATGGTGGAGGGGGGATATGGGGGATATGGGGAGGGGGGATATGGGGGAGGGAGGAATATGGGGGATATGGGGAGGGGGGATATGGGGGATATGGGGGAGGGTGATATGGGGGAGGGGGGATATGGGGGAGGGGGGAATATGAGGGCTATGGGGGAGAGGGGATATGGGGGAGGGGGGATATGGGGAGGGGGAATATGGGGGATATGGGGAGGGGGGATATGGGGGAGGGGGGATATGGGGGAGGGGGGAATATGGGGGATATGGGGGGATATGGGAGATATGGGGGAGGGGGGATATGGGAGATATGGGGAGGGGGGATATGGGGAGGGGGGGATATGGGGGATATGGGGGAGGGGGGATATGGGGGAGGGGGGGATATGGGGGAGGGGGGATATGGGGGATATGGGGGAGGGGGGATATGGGGAGGGGGGATATGGGGGATATGGGGGAGGGGGGATATGGGGGAGGGGGGAATATGGGGGCTATGGGGGAGGGGGGATATGGGGGAGGGGGATATGGGGGAGGGGGAATATGGGGGATATGGGGAGGGGGGATATGGGGGATATGGGGGAGGGGGGATATGGGGGAGGGGGGAATATGGGGGATATGGGGGAGGGGGGATATGGGAGATATGGGGGAGGGGGATATGGGGGAGGGGGGAATATGGGGGATATGGGGGAGGGGGGATATGGGAGATATGGGGGAGGGGGGATATGGGGGAGGGGGGGATATGGGGGATATGGGGGATATGGGAGGGGGGATATGGGGGAGGGGGGGATATGGGGGAGGGGGGGATTTGGGGGAGAGGGGATATGGGGGATATGGGGAGGCTCACCCTGCCTGCTCTGACGAGGTCGTTCACCTTCTTGTGGCACTGGGTGCCTGTCTGTGGTGTTAGGGCCACAGCGGTGATGGCCTCAGCCACCTCCCTCCACAGACGCCGGCTGTGGCGTGGGGCAACTCTGCGGCCGTGCCCGGGATACAGGGCGTCCCTCCTCTGCTCCACCGCATCCAGGAGCGCCTCCACATCGCGTGACTCGAACCTCGGGGCTGAGCGACGGCCAGCCATCAAGTCGGGTGTTGCGGTCGGCTGTTCCGGTCGGGTGGGGGGGAGCTGCGCGGCCTTATGAGCCGTCACGTCGTGCAGCGCGTATGACGCTGCATGGCGTGAACCACTGCGCAAGCGCGGATCCCGTTACGTCGCTGCTAGCCCATTTCGGGCCGCAGACTATCGGCCCATTTTTATGACGTGACGCAAGTGGGATTTGCGCCGTTTTTTGCGCCGATCGGCGGAGTTTCCGCCGATAACGGAGAATTTCGCCCCAGAAGTCAGACCTCAAAGGTAGTGATCTCAGGATTACGAGCACTGCCTCTTGTTAATGACCTCTTACTAGAATCTTTCCTAATATAAACATGCCTCTCACCTCATATCAGAATCCTCCATGCTGCAGTGTGGCAAAGTGACAAAGAATTTCATGATCTCATCCAAACAGACGAGAGCTTGGCCTGCCCGTACTGTGAAAGATTGGACATGTCCCGAATTGCCCAGGTGTACGATGTAACTCAGACGTGTATAAGAGACAAATAGGTGCTGAAGTGGCCAAGAAGTTGCCTTTCATATCTGCAGGTGCAATGGGTTTAGACACCTGGCACTGACATAAGCAGTATCTTTAAACAGCATTCCAGCCGTGTGTTGTAATCTGGGGCATGTCAAAGCATCTCTCATCTTTTCACGGGGTAATTAACTTCTCATTTAGACCAGGTGAGACTCGGAAAATTCCTTAGGTGGCATTCTCTGTTTCTGAGACTAAGTGTTGACACCAAAGCAGAAGTCATGGACTTTCATGACAGACAAATTGGTGCCATACCTGGACCGATTCCGCTACCGCAAAGTGGCTAGCACCGGGGCCATGTGGGACACAATTGATTCTAATGCGAAATGGTGCCGAATTTGCCGTTTTCACGATTGACACTCAGGAGGCTGACAAGCTGCAGCCCCTACTCACTCCCCACTCACATCAGCCCAGCCCTCAAGATGGAGGCAAGGAGAGCAGCCCCGATGTTTACAAATGCCGAGCTGGAGACCCTCGTGGACGTGGTAGAGGAGCGGAGGGTGGCCCTGTACCCTGGCCCGGAAGGAGGCTGCCGTGGGCAACACTGTCTGGACAGGCCAGCAGTGCCGGAAAAGACTGCACAACCTCCTCAGGGCAGCCGGGGTGAGTAGGCAGCACTGTGCCCCTAGCAGTAACCCGCGTCTCACACACCCGTAACCCAACTCCTCCCCAACCAGGAGGACGGCCGAACCCCCACCCTGCACCACATGCAGGTCCCCATACCGGCCGCTATGGCCGGATGCCCTGGCCACTGAGGCCACCAGCTGCCCACCCCCTGGGCTGCATGCGTCGGACTGTCTAACACTGTAGTTTTCTGTCCCCCCGACTTAGCCTTAATCCCTTCCTTAGGCTCCTTGTGCTCCTCCATAATCCTACTATAGATCGCTGAGACAACCCCACTCTCCAACCCCCCTCCTTACCCCTCCAACAACGAGGAGGACGGCACCATCGGTACTTGCAAATCTCCTGTCCAGAAACAGATCCTTCATCTCTTTTACCCCTTTCTCCTGCTGTCAAAATTGCCCCCAAATCTTCAGTGTGGCTACCACTACCGGATTCCCGGAATATTTCCCAGGGTGAGTGGCAGCAGTGCTTTGCTAGCGCCCGAATCCCTGACCCCTTACAGGACCCCACCTTGTAGCCATCTGGGATGGCCACTTCCCGATTACAAAATGGACACTTTGCAAAGGTTGCAGGGAAAATGGACAATACTGAGAAAACAAGCAGGTTCAGGGTTTGTCTGCATATTGGAGCCGCAGCTCCCAGACAAGACCAAAACTGTAGGCCCATTAGCATACTAATGGCCCATCTCCGGGAACAAAAGAGTAACATTTGAGTAACCGATACTAAGGCAGACACCCCGGCGCCAGAGGAGACCGAAACAAAGCAGGCCAACGGCCACCTAGGACACGGCCAGCCATCAGGGCACCCACCCCTGGACTTCCGGTTGCGGCTATGCGGAGCTAAGTCGCACGTTCGGCAGCTCCCGACAGAAACTGACTTTTGGGCTCTTTTTAGGGCCCCCAGTGGCATTTGTTTGATGGTTCCCAGTGTGGGAAGGTGATAGTAACATTTCCCTGGTACTGTATGGATTGGACCAGGAGTGGAGCAGTGAAAAAAGTAGTTTTGGAGCAGCGAAAAGTGCGAGGGAGGAAAATCAAGATGGCGGCGGGTGGAGACCAGGCAGCGTGGGTGCAGTGGTCGCAGGAACAGCAGGAGTTACTCCAGCGCTGCTTCACGGGGTTGAAGGCAGAGCTGTTGGAGCCGATGACAGCTTCGATAGACCCAAAAAGGCCCAAGGGGCGGCGATCCGGGAGGTGCGGCAAAAGGCCTCGGAGATCGAGAACGAGATCTTGGGCCTGGCGGTGAAGGTAGAGGCGCACGAGGCGATGTATAAAAAATGGCAGGAGAAGTTTGAGGAAATGGAGAACCGATCGAGGAGGAAGAACCTGCGGATTCTGCGTCCCCCGGAGGGAGTGGAGGGGTCGGATGTTGGAGCATACGTGGTCACGATGCTGAACACGTTGATGAGCTCGGGGGCCTTCCTGGGGCCCCTGGAGCTGGAGGGGGCCCACCGAGTCCTGGCGAGGAGGCCCAAGCCCAATGAGTCGCTGCGGGCGGTGCTGGTGCGATTCCACCGCTTCGTGGACAGGGAATGTGTCCTAAGGTGGGCAAAGAAGGAGCGGAGCAGCAGGTCCGGATACACCAGGACTGGAGCGCGGAGATGGCCAAGAAGAGGGCCGGGTACAATCGGGCTAAGGCGGCTCTGCATCGGAAGGGGGTGAAATTTGGAATGTTGCAGCCGGCGCGACTGTGGGTCACTTTCAAGGACCACCACCACTACTTTGAGACGCCGAAGGAGGCATGGACCTTTATCCAGGCTGAAAAGTTGGACTCGGATTGAGGGTCGGTTGTGAGGGGATGTCGAGAGGGGATTGGTGTGATTGTTGTGTTTTGGGGGATGTTCTGTTCTGTTTGGTACTGTTTTTGTTTTGGGCGCTGGGTGTGGTAGGGTGAAATGGTTCGTAGTGGGGGTTTGGTGAGAGTGTGGGCGTCGGTGGTTGGAGGAGGGGCCCCATTGGGGAGGAGGGGAGGCCTGAGTTGGGGGAGCTGGGATCAGGCCGTGAAAGGGAGCTGCGCCAGAGGGGGTGGGGCCGGCTTGGTGGAAAACGCGGGTTTTTCTCCCGTGCTATGGAAGGAAGGGGGTGGGGTCAGGGGGAGGGGTGGTGCTGGAGAGGAGCGCCCGCTGATGGACAGGAGGGGGGGGGGATTCTCACACTGTGGGGGTCGATGGAGTGGCGGGAGCGGCCGGGGTCAGCAGGAGTCAGCTGACTTACGGGAGTGCTATGGGGGGAGCAACGCAGCTAGGGGGGGACCTAGCTGGGGGGTGTGGGGGGGGGGGGGGGTGGAATTGGGTTGCTGCTGCATTGGCCAAAGGGGAGCTGGAGCCTGAAGAGAGAGTCGGGACGGGGGTTTGCCGCTGGGGGGAACGGGGAGCGCGGGAGGCGCGGGCACGCGGCTGGCCTAGAAAAGGGGATGGCTAATCGGCAGGGGGGGGGGCAGCTCCCTGATCCGGCTGATAACTTGGAATGTGAGAGGCCTGAATGGGCCGGTCAAGAGGGCCCGTGTGTTCCCGCACCTGAAGGGACTGAAGGCAGATGTGGTCATGCTCCAGGAGACGCATTTGAGGGTGGCAGACCAGGTTAGGCTGAGAAAGGGGTGGGTAGGGCAGGTTTTCCACTCGGGGTTGGACGCAAAGAATTGAGGGGTGGCGATTTTGGTGGGGAAGCGGGTGACGTTTGAGGCGCTGAGCATTGTGGCAGACAATGGAGGTCGGTACGTGATGGTGAGCGGTAAGCTGCAGGGGGTGCGGGTGGTCTTGGTGAATGTGTATGCCCCGAATTGGGACGATGCCGGATTTCTGCGGCGCATGTTGGGCCGGATTCCGGACCTGGAGGCAGAGAGCTTTATAATGGGGGGGGGGACTTTAATACGGTACTGGATCCAGCATTGGACCGCTCTAGGTCCAGGATGGGTAAGAGGCCGGCGGCGGCCAAGGTGTTGAGGGGTTTTATGGACCAGATGGGAGGAGTGGACCCATGGAGGTTTGTTAGGCCGGGGGCCAGGGAATTCTCTTTCTTTTCCCACGTCCATAAAGCCTACTCCCGGATTGACTTCTTTGTTTTGAGCAGGGCGCTGATCCCGAGGGTGCAGGACACGGAGTATTCGGCCATAGCCATCTCAGACCATGCCCCGCACTGGGTGGAGCTGGAGCTAGGGGAGGAGAGGGACCAGCGCCCGCTGTGGCGCCTGGAGGTGGGTTTGCTGGCGGATGAGGAGGTGAAGCGGGCGGATCCGGGGGTGCATTGAAAGATACCTAGAGGTGAACGATAATGGGGAGGTGCAGGTAGGGGTAGTCTGGGAGGCGCTGAAGGCGGTGTTTAGGGGAGAGCTAATCTCTACTAGGGCCCACAAGGAGAAGAAGGAGAGGAGGGAGAGGGAGAGATTGGTGGGGGAGATTTTAGGGGTAGATAGGAGGTATGCAGAGGTCCCCGAGGAGGCACTACTCAAGGAGCGATGAAGCCTCCAGGCCGAGTTCGACCTGTTGACTACTAAGAAGGCGGAGGTGCAGTGGAGGAATGCTGGCACACCAGCTTCGGAGGCGGGAGGCGGCGAGGGAGATTGGGGGAGTTAGGGATAAAGGGGGGAACATGATGCGGAGTGCGGTGGGGATAAATGGGGTATTTAGAGACTTCTATGAGGGGCTGTATAGGTCTGAGCCCCCGACGGAGGAGGGGGGGATGCGTCGTTTTCTGGACCGGCTGAGGTTCCCGAGGGTAGAGGAGGGGCAGGTGGCGGGGCTTGGGGCACCGGTAGGGCTGGAGGAGCTGATTAAGGGGCTGGGGAGTATGCAGGCGGGGAAGGCACGGGGGCCAGGTGGGTCCCCGGTGGAATTTTACAGGAAGTATATGGACCTGTTGGGCCCACTACTAGTGAGGACTTTCAATGAGGCGAGGGGTGGGGAGGACCTACCCCCGACGATGTCCAGGGCGCTGATCTCGCTGATCTTGAAGCGGGACAAGGACCCTTTACAGTGTGGGTCGTATAGGCCAATCTCGCTCCTCAACGTGGATGCGAAGCTGTTAGCGAAGGTGTTGGCTACCAGAATTGAGGACTGTGTTCCGGGGGTGATCCACGAGGACCAGACGGGTTTCGTAAAGGGAAGGCAGCTAAACACCAATGTGCGGAGGCTCCTAAATATAATCATGATGCCTGCAGTGGAGGGGGAAGCGGAGATAGTGGCGGCTATGGATGCGGAGAAGGCCTTCGATAGGGTGGAGTGGGGGTACCTGTGGGAAGTGTTGCGGAGGCTCGGGTTCGGGGAGGGGTTCGTTAGGTGGGTTAGGTTACTGTACGAAGCCCCGGTGGCGAGTGTGGCCACAAATCGGACGCGGTCGAAATACTTTTGGCTGTACCGGGGGATGAGGCAGGGATGCCCCCCTATCCCTCCTGCTATTTGCGTTGGCAATTAAGCCTTTGGCGATGGCTTTGAGGGAGTCCAGGAACTGGAGGGAGCTGGTGCGGGGGTGGGGGGGGGGGGGGGGGGGGGGGGGGGAGAGAAACACCGGGTATCGCTGTATGCAGACCACCTGTTACTGTATGTGGCGGACCCAGTGGGGGGGATGCCGGAGGTGATGCGGATCCTCAGGGAGTTTGGAGACTTTTTCGGGATTAAGCTCAACATGGGGAAGAGTGAGCTATTCGTGATACACCCAGGGGACCAGGGAAGGGGGATAGACGAGCTTCCACTGAAAAGGGCGGAAGGGAGTTTTCGGTACCTGGGGATCCAGGTGGCCAGGAGCTGGGGGGACCTACACAAGCTCAACTTGACAAGGCTGGTGGAGCAGATGGAGGAGGAGTTTAAAAGGTGGGATATGCTGCCACTCTCCCTGGCGGGTAGGGTACAGTCGGTGAAGATGACGGTGCTCCCGAGGTTCCCTTTTATATTCCAGTGCCTCCCCATCCTAATCCCTGAGGCCTTTTTTAAGCGGGTCAGCAGGAGCATCATAGGGTTTGTATGGGCGAAAAAGGTTCTGGAGCGGAGTAGGGACAGAGGAGGGTTAGCGTTACCTAATCTGTGTGGGTATTACTGGGCTGCCAATGTGGCGATGATACGCAAGTGGGTAATGGAGGGGGTGGGGGCAGCGTGGAAGAGGTTGGAGATGGCGTCCTGTGTGGGCACGAGCCTGAGAGCGCTGGTGACGGCATCACTGCCGCTCCCGCCGACAAGGTACACCACGAGTCCAGTGGTGGCGACGACCCTCAAAATTTGGGGGCAGTGGAGACGCCACAGGGGGGAGGCAGAGGCTTCGGTGTGGTCCCCGATCTGAGAGAACCATCGGTTTGTCCCGGGGAGAATGGATGGGGGGTCCCTGAGCTGGCACAGGGCAGGTATTAGAAGGATGGGGGACTTGTTTATAGATGGGACGTTTACGAGCCTTGGGGCATTGGAGGAAAAATTCGGGGCCCTCCCTGGAAATGCCTTCAGGTACATGCAGGTAAGGGAGTTTGTAAGACGGCAGGTGAGGGAATTCCCGCACATGACTGGGGCAAGGCTGAGTCGGTTTTTTGGAGTGGAGGACAGGTGTGCGAGGTGTTCGGGGAGCCCAGCAAATCATGCCCACATCTTCTCGGCGTGCCCAGCGCTGGATTGGTTATGGAGGGGCGTTGCGAGGACGGTGTCTAAGGTGGTGAACACCCGGGTTAAGCCGAGTTGGGGCTCGCACTATTTGGGGTATCGGACTAGCCGGGAGTGCAAGAGGCGAAAGAGGCCGGTATTCTGGCCTTTGCTTCCCTGGTAGCCCGGCGGAGGATTCTGCTACAGTGGAAGGATGCGACACCCCCAAACGTGGAAGCCTAGATCAGCGACATGGCAGGGTTCATTAAATTGGAGGGGGTAAAATTTGCCTTGAGAGGGTCTGTGCAAGGGTTCTTCAGGCGGTGGCAACCGTTCCTAGACTTTCTAGCGGGGCGTTAGGACGTGGTCAGCAGCAGCAACCCGGGTGGGGGGGGGGGTACTTTGTGTTTACTACTGTGTTTATTATCGTTTAATGGGGGGCTTGTATATTGGGGGAATACGTGACATAGCTATAAGATGTTTATTTATGCGTTCTTTGTTTTTTCTTATTTCTGTAAGGGGGGAGGGATTTGTTGAAAATATGTAAAAAATTTGAATAAAAATATTTTTTTTTAAAAAGGGCACCCACCCCTTTATTGGACGAGATCAATATGAATGATCAAGAAACGGCCCAATTGATTGGGGCCAAGTTCGAGACCCGCCCAAAAAAACGCGAAGCCCCTTTGGGTAAAAGGAGTCCCCAAGAGAGAATCGTTCTCTTGGACTTGGCTCTCACAGCGGAGAGACCCGTCCACCAGCTACACCAGAAGTAAGTAAGTCCAAGGTCAACGCTCGCTACCAGACGGACGATCTTAGCTGTTTCCCCTCGACCACTTCAACCCCAGCAGCCTCAGATCCGAACAACGGCCATTGCTCCTCTGATGAGTGGGCGCCCGAAGCTAAGTGTAGGCTTTAGCAGTAGTGATAGTTTAGTCTGTAGAGTTTCGTGCATGGGTATATTTAACTGTGTGTGTAAATAAATAAGCATTGACTTTGAACTAACTAACTGGTGTATCGAGTCTTTGATCAGTATTCTGTTTTGAACCTTGTGGCGGTATCGAAAGATACCTGCCGACTCTAGAGCAAATGTAATTAGAATTAAGGAAGGCGACCATATTGACCGCCATATTCAGAGCCAACCAAAGAGAGCAACATTTACTTTATATTACAAGAGGAGGAATTACAGACAGAATTCTCAATTGTCACGTCTTGGTCCCACCAGAGTCGCCAGGAAATGTTGCTCTCTTTGGTTGGCTCTGAATATGGCGGTCAATATGGTCGCCTTAGTTAATTCTAATTACGTTTGCTCTAGAGTCGCCAGGTGTCTTTCGAGGGGGAGGTAAAAGGGGTGGAGGAGTTGGATTACTGGTCAGAGATGATATCACAGTTGTGATTAAGGAGGGTACGATGGAAGATTCGAGCACTGAGGCAATATGGGTCGAGCTAAGAAATAGGAAGGGTGCAGTAACATTGTTGGGACTTTACTACAGGCCTCCCAAAAGTGAGCGTGAAGTAGAGGTACAAATATGTACACAGATTATGGAAAAATGTAGGAGCAATAGGGTAGTCGTGATGGGAGATTTTAACTTCCCCAACATTGAATGGGACTCATGTAGTGTTGGAGGCGTAGATGGAGCACAATATGTAAGGAGCATCCAGGAGAGTTTTTTAGAGCAGTATGTAAATAGTCCAATTCGGGAAGGGGCCATACTGGACCTGGTATTGGGGAATGATCCCGGCCAGGTGGTTGAAGTTTCAGTCGGTGATTACTTTGGGAATAGCGATCACAATTCCGTACGTTTTAGAATACTCATGGACAAAGACGAGAGTGGTCCTAAAGGAAGAGTGCTGAATTGGGGAAAGGCCAAGTATAACAAAATTCGGCAGGAGCTAGGGAATGTGGATTGGGAGCAGCTGTTTAAGGGTAAATCCACATTTGAAATGTGGGAGTCTTTTAAGGAAAGGTTGATTAGAGTGCAGGACAGACATGTCCCTGTGAAAATGAGGGATAGAAATGGCAAGATTAGGGAACCATGGATGACGGGTGGAATTGTGAGACTAGCTAAGATGAAAAAGGAACCATACATAAGATCTAGGCGACTTAAAACTGATGAAGCTTTAGAGGAATATCGGGAAATTAGGACAAATCTCAAACGCGCAATAAAGAGGGCTAAAAGGGGTCATGAAATATCTTTGGCTAACAGGGTTAAGGAAAATCCCAAAGCCTTTTATTCGTATATAAGGAGCAAGAGGGTAACTAGAGAAAGGATTGGCTCACTCAAAGACAAAAGAGGGAATTTATGCGTGGAGTCAGAGGAAATGGGTGAGATTCTTAATGAGTACTTTGCATCGGTATTCACCAAGGAGAGGGACATGACGGATGTTGAGGCTAGGGATGGATGTTTAAATACTCTAGGTCAAGTCGGCATAAGGAAGGGGGAAGTTTTGGGTATTCTAAAAGGCATTAAGGTGGACAAGTCCCCAGGTCCGGATGGAATCTATCCCAGGTTTCTGAGGGAAGCGAGGGACGAAATAGTGGAGTCGGAGGAAATGGGTGAGATTCTTAATGAGTACTTTACATCGGTATTCACCAAGGAGAGGGACATGACGGATGTTGAGGCTAGGGATGGATGTTTAAATACTCTAGGTCAAGTCGGCATAAGGAAGGGGGAAATTTTGAGTATTCTAAAAGGCATTAAGGTGGACAAGTCTCCAGGTCCGGATGGGATCTATCCCAGGTTACTGAGGGAAGCGAGGGACGAAATAGCTGGGGCCTTAACAGATATCTTTGCAGCATCCTTGAGCACGGGTGAGGTCCCGGAGGACTGAAGAATTGCTAATGTTGTCCCTTTGTTTAAGAAGGGTAGCAGGGATAATCCAGGGAATTACAGACCTGTGAGCTTGATGTCAGTAGTAGGCAAACTGTTGGAGAAGATACTGAGGGATAGGATCTATTCACATTTGGAAGAAAATAGACTTATCAGGGATAGGCAGCATGGTTTTGTACAGGGAAGGTCATGTCTTACAAACCTAATAGAATTCTTTGAGGAAGTGACAAAGTTAATTGATGAGGGAAGGACTGTAGATGTCATATACATGGACTTCAGTAAGGCGTTTGATAAAGTTTCGCATAGCAGGTTGATGGAAAAAGTGAAGTTGTATGGGGTTCAGGGTGTACTAGCTAGATGGATAAAGAACTGGCTGGGCAACGGGAGACCGAGAGTAGTGGTCAAAGGGAGTGTCTCAAAATGGAGAAAGGTGACTAGTGGTGTTCCACAGGGATCCGTGTTCGGATAACTGTTGTTTGTGATATACATAAATGATCTGGATGAAGGTATAGGTGGTCTGATCAGCAAGTTTGCAGATGATACTAAGATTGGTGGAGTTGCAGATAGCAAGGAGGACTGTCAGAGAATACAGCAAAATATAGATAGATTGGAGAGTTGGGCAGAGAAATGGCAGATGGAGTTCAATCCAGGCAAATGCGAGGTGATGTATTTTGGAAGATCTAATTCAAGAGCCGGCTAAACGGTCAATGGAAGAGTCCTGGGGAAAATTGATGTACAGAGAGATCTGGGAGTTCAGGTCCATTGTACCCTGAAGGTGGCAACGCAGGTCGATAGAGTGGTCAAGAAGGCATACAGCATGCTTGCCTTCATCGGACGGGGTATTGAGTACAAGATTCGACAGTTGTATAGGACTTTGGTTAGGCCACATTTGGAATACTGCGTGCAGTTCTGGTCGCCACATTACCAGAAGGATGTGGATGCTTTAGAGAGGGTGCAGAGGAGGTTCACCAGGATGCTGCCTGGTATGGAGGGTGCTAGCTATGAAGAAAGGTTGAGTAGATTAGGATTGTTTTCGTTGGAAAGACGGAGGTTGAGGGGGGACCTGATTAAGGTCTACAAAATTATGAGAGGTATGGACAGGGTGGATAGCAACAAGCTTTTTCCAAGAGTGGGGGTGTCAATTACAAGGGGTCACGATTTCAAGGTGAGAGGGGGAAAGTTTAAGGGTGATGTGCGTGGAAAGTTTTTTACGCAGAGGGTGGTGGGTGCCTGGAACACTTTGCCAGCAGAGGTGGTAGAGGCGGGCACGATAGCATCATTTAAGATGCATCAAGACAGCTATATGAATGGGCAGGGAACAGAGAGAAGTAGATCCTTGGAAAATAGAAGACAGGTTTAGATAAAGGATCTGGATCGGCGCAGGCTGGGAGGGCCGAAGGGCCTGTTCCTGTGCTGTAATTTTCTTTGTTCTTTCTTTGTTCTTTGTTCTACCAGGCTCGTGAAATTTAGCTTTTGGAGTTGCGCCCAGTCCCGCGTTGCCTGAACCCCCAAATACCTAAAGTGAGTTGTCGCAACCCTAAATGGCAACCCTTCCACTCCCGACCTTACACCTGAAGGAGACAAGACAAAATACTCACTCTTCCTAAATTCAATTTATCCCCCGAAAACGTCCCAAATTTCCTTAGCAACCCCATTATATCCCTCACCAATGTGCCCGGGTCTGAAATGTACAACAGTCATCCTTTGCTCCCCCCTCACTATCCCTCCAATAAGCCTGAACCCCTCAGCGCAATCGCCAAGGGCTCAATTGCCAACGGAATCAAGAAGGGGGACATGGGGCACCCCTGCCTTGTTCCCCGGAGCAGTGGGAAGTACTCCGACTGCATCTCATTTTTCCGTACACAAGCTGTCGGGTCCCTGTATAACAATTTTACCCAAACCACAAACTTAGGCCCAATCCCAAACTTCTCCAGTACCGCAAACAGATAACTCCAATCCACTCTGCCAAATGCTTTCTCCACATCCAACACCACCGCCACCTCAAACTCCCTCCCTTCTGCCAGAGAAAACACCACATTCAGCGGTGACCGCACATTCGACAAGAGCTGCCTGCGCTTGATGAACCCTGTCTGATCCTTCCCCACCACCTTCAGGTGACACTCCTCCAGCCTCACCGCCAGTAGAGAAATATATATGACCCACACTCCACCGGATCCTTCTCCTTTATCAGTAACAATGAAATAGATGCCTGCTTCATAGTCTCCACCAGCCTCCCCATTGCCATCTCATCCTCAAACATTTCCATCATCAGCGGCGCCAACTTGTCCTTAAATCTTTTCTGAAACTCCACTGGGAACCCATCTGGCCCCGGCGCCTTACCTGACTGCATCTTCCCTATCGCTGCCTTCACTTCTTTCAACTCTAATGGCTCCTCTAGCCTAGCCCTCTCTCACCTCTGGCCACTCCAGTCGCTCCAGAAACTCACTCATCTACCACTCCCCCTCTGACGGCTCCAATTTATATAATCCACAAAAAAAGTCTTCAGACACCTTATTCACCTCCTCTGGAGCCACCACCACCCCTTCCTTTCCATCCCTAATCCACACAATCTCCCTCGCCGCCAACTGCCAACAGAGCTGGCCTTCTCACCATACTCATACACAACCCCCCGCGCCTCAACTGCTGTACTGCAGAAGGCCAAATGCCGCCTATAACTCCATCCTCCTCACCAATAGCCCCAGCTCGGAACCTCCGCATATTTTCCATCGGCCACCAAAATCTCCTCTATCAACTGCTGCCCCTCCTCCATATCCACCTTTGCCTTAAATAGGATGATCTCACCCTCACTACCACCTTCAATGCCTCCCAAACTACCAATGCTGAGACCCCTCCATTTCAGGTGAACTCCACATACACCTCAATCGCCCTCCCCATCGTAATGCAAGAATCCGGGTAAATCAGCCCACATCTAGCCTCCACGCTGGCTTCTGAGCCAGACCCTTCTCTAAGACCAGATTCACCAGTGCGCGCATGATCCAATATCATGATCGACGAATACGCCACCTTCTTTACCCCAGCCAGCAGCGCCTTCCCTACCACAAAAAGGTAAATGCTCGAGTACACCTTGTGTCCCGGAGAGAAGAACGAATACTCCCTGTCCCATGATTGCAAAAACCTCCATGGTTCCGGCCCTCCCATCTCCTTCATAAACCCAGCAAACACCGTTGCCTCCCATCAACCTCCACCCCCCAAAGGAAACAGCAAGTGCAGCCGAGACCTACCCATCCTCGGGTCCAGCATCATATTCCAATCCCCCCCCCATTACCAACTGGTGAATATCTAGGTCCGTTATGGCAGCTAGACTGTTCCTCACAAACCCAGCCTCGTCCCAATTCAGGGAATACAAGCAGACCAACACCACTAACCTCCCCTCCAGTGCACCCGTCACTATCATGATCCTGGCCCCCTGGTCCGCCACCACCTTCTCCATCTGGAACCTCACCCATTTACCCACCACCATCGCCACCCCCCGTGTCTTACTATCGAAGCCAGAATGGAACACTCTGGTTCACCCAGCCCTTCCTCAGCCTCATCTGGTCCTCAGTTGGGTCTCCTGTAACAGCGCCATGTCCACTTTCAGACCCTTTAGATGCGAGAAGCTCTCTTCACCAGTCCCCCTAACCCTCGTACGTTCCACATCTCCTATATGAGCAGGGATCGTTCACCCCCTGCCCCGTCCTTCCTACTCGCCATGGCCATCCTTCCAGGCTCCACCGTAGCCCTAGTCACAAGCAAAAGAGAAAGCCTATAATGTGGCAAAGGGTAGTGGGAAGTCAGAAGATTGGGAAGGCTACAAAAACAAACAGAGGATAACAAAGAGAGAAATAAGGAAAGAGAGGATCAAATATGAAGGTAGGCTAGCCAGTAACATTAGGAATGATAGTAAAAGTTTATTTAAATACACTAAAAACAAATGGGGGGCAAAAGTAGACATTGGGTCGCTCCAAAATGACGCTGGTAATCTAGTGATGGGAGACAAGGAAATAGCTGAGGAACTAAATAAGTACTTTGTGTCAGTCTTCACAGTAGAAGACATGAGTAATATCCCAACAATTCAGGAGAGTCAGGGGGCAGAGTTGAATATGGTAGCCATCACAAAGGAGAAAGTGCTAGAGAAACTAAGAGGTCTAAAAATTGATAAATCTCCGGGCCCAGATGGGCTACATCCTAGAGTTCTAAAGGAGATAGCTGAAAAAATAGTGGAGGCGTTAGTTATGATCTTTCAAAAGTCACTGGAGTCAGGGAAAGTCCCAGAGGATTGGAAAATCATTGTTGTAACCCCCCTGTTCAAGAAGGGAACAAGAAAAAAGATGGAAAATTATAGGCCAATTAGCCTAACCTCGGTTGTTGGCAAGATTCTAGAATCCATCGTAAAGGATGAGATTTCTAAATTCTTGGAAGTGCAGGGTCGGATTAGGACAAGTCATCATGGATTTAGTAAGGGGAGGTCGTGCCTGACAAACCTGTTAGAGTTCTTTGAAGAGATAACAAATAGGTTAGACCAAGGAGAGCCAATGGATGTTATTATCTTGACTTCCAAAAGGCCTTTGATAAGGTGCCTCACGGAAGACAGCTGAGTAAAATAAGGGCCCATGGTATTCGAGGCAAGGTACTAACATGGATTGATGATTGGCTGTCAGGCAGAAGGCAGAGACTTGGGATAAAAGGTTCTTTTTCGGAATGGCAAGTTGGCGCCGCTGATGTACTTCTGAAGCTTTATGAAGCACTAGTTAGGCCCCATTTAGAATACTGTGAGCAATTTTGGGCCCCACACCTCAGGAAGGACATACTGGCACTGGAGCGGGTCCAGCGGAGATTCACACGGATGATCCCAGGAATGGTAGGCCTAGCATACGATGAACGTCTGAGGATCCTGGGATTATATTCATTGGGGTTTAGGAGGTTGAGGGGAGATCTAATAGAAACTTACAAGATAATGAATGGCTTAGATAGGGTGGACGTAGGGAAGTTGTTTCCATTAGCAGGGGAGACTAGGACCCGGGGGCACAGCCTGAGAATAAAAGGGAGTCACTTTAGAACAGAGATGAGGAGAAATTTCTTCAGCCAGAGAGTGGAAGGTCTGTGGAATTCATTGCCACAGAGGGCGGTGGAGGCTGGGACGTTGAGTGTCTTTAAGACAGAAGTTGATAAATTCTTGATTTGTCGAGGAATTAAGGGCTATGGAGAGAGAGCGGGTAAATGGAGTTGAAATCAGCCATGATTGAATGGTGGAGTGGACTCGATGGGCCGAATTGCCTTACATTCGCTCCTATGTCTTATGGTATTATGGTCAACCCTCCTCCTCCCCCTTCCCAGCAACTCCTCTACCACTTCCTCTCGAAAATACCTCACCCAGGACCAGCCCCCTCCCCACACCATTCACACCTCCCAGACCCATCAAAACCTGCCCATACAGGTTCCACCTCACTCCCATTTACTGCCAGAGCCCCCTCCCCCACATCAAAAACAAAACTACACCACCCCCAACGTCCCTCTCACCCCTCCAAACGCCCTGTACCCTACAACCCGACAAAACCCCATCAATCCCAACAACCCTGAGTCCCAAACCACCCAGACCCAAATATCAAAAAACAAAAACAGTTGCCCAAAACACCCATACAAGAAAAAGAATCCAACAAAAGAGAAACAAAGGAAACCTCAGTCACAAACAGTCAAAAGTCCAAACTCGGACTTCCAGTGACGGTGATGTGCTGAGCGGACGTACATCAGGTGGCTCTCCTCCAGACCAGAACCAAATAGGCTCTTTTAGGTGAATTTTACCCCAAATTTCGAAAGCAACTTAACCTCAACTGAGGAAAAAAAAGAATAGAACCAGAATGGCAGTGAAAGTGAGCTGGAGGGGTCGATGGGACGGCAGAAATGACAGAAAAGACCTCGAGCAGCAGGAGGACGAGCCAGTGGACCCACAAGGCGAGGGAGCCCCGGCCATCCAGGAGGGAGAGAGACCATCAACCTGAGCATCAGTCTTCCCCCTCACCACCTGGAGACAGATGGAAGACCTTCCTCATGAAAGAGCTGACCACCATGAAAGAGGCGATAAAGGTCGAAATCCAGGTGGCGGTCAAGGTAACGGTGACAGAGGCGATGGCCACCATGCAAAAAATGATCGACAGATTGGGGAAGAAGGTGGAAACACAGGAAAAAAACAATCCACGAATTAGAGAGAGCCTCGACAACCAGAGCGACAGGATCGTTGCCTTGGAGGCCTTGGTGGCGGCCCAAGGGAACTTAAAAGGGAAAGTCGAGGACCAAGAAAACAGAACCCGATGGCAGAACATTCGGATTGTGGGCCTGCCAGAGGGTATTGAGGGCAGGGACCTGACGAGCTACGTCACTCAAATGCTTCCCCAACTCCCCCAGAGATCGACAGAGCGCACAGGTCGCTCAGACTGGAACCAAAGATGGGGGAACAACCAAGGAAGGTCATTGCGAAGCTACATCGATATCATCATCGTGAGAGGATCCTGAGGTGGGCGAGACAGACCAAGGTAAGTATATGGGAAGGACACAAAATCCGGGTATATCAGGACATTGGGGCGACTTGGCAAAACGCAGGGCCAAATTTAATCAGGCAAAATCAGCCCTGTACAAGAACGGTGTAAGATTCGGAATGCTGTTCTCAGCCAGGCTCTGGGGGGTCGCATTCCAGAACAAGGAGCAGACGAAGGTGGACAAATTTGTGCGGTCAAATGGCCTGGACCATGGGCAGGCGAGGCGGAGATGAAGGTGGAACAGAGAAAGAAAGCGAAAGAGAATTTGTAGACACTTGATATGTTTGCGCAGGAATGTGCTGCCTTGCTCTGATCATAAAGACCGTGTCACAGGGAAGGGCAAGGACAGGGGAATGCAGGTCAGGGTGAGGTACAGGCAGAGAGAGTGGTTAGACAGCGAGCATAACTTAGGGGTAAGATGAGCCCCGAGAGGGGAGCCACCACGCTGTCAGGGATAGCTAGCACAGGAAGAAAGACAGCGAGGGGGACTGCAAAGCACCTCCTGGCAGGGAGGGAGCTATTAGCTAGGGGAGGGGGGGACACAAGGGTAGGGAGGGGGAATGCATAGCGGGGGACAGGGAGGGGCCGACACAGGGAAGGGGGATGGTGGGGAAGGAACACAAAAGGAATACAAAGGGAAGAAAGGGTTGGTTTTTGGATTGGCCTCAGCAGGTAAGGTGCACGCTGATGGAACAAGGTGGCGCCGCAAGGAGCCACTTTGGAGGGTCCAGAATCAAAGGGAGACTCCGGTGGGCAGGGACGCGCCCATGCGGTGTACACAGTTGGTGGCCATACTGGGTACCCCTTGGACGAAGAGAAACCCCGGACGCAGGGGCCCAGCCTCATGGTGAGAACGGTGACCGTGGTCAATTTGGATGGCCCCCTAACAAAGGGAAACCCCGGAGTGTAGGGGCGCATCCACCAGGTAAGTATAGTTGATCGTGCAGGAAGTGGAGGGGGGGACCAAAACCCCCCACCAGAATTACCACCTGGAATGTAAGGGGACTTAACGGCCCAGTGAAAAGATCCAAAGGCTTTGCCAATTTGAGAAGTTTGAAAGCCGACATAGACTTCCTGCAAGAGACACACCTGAGGGAGAAGGACCGACTGCAGGCAAGGAAAGACTGGATGGGACAGGTGTATCACTCATGTAACGGACAAGGGTTAGGGGAGTAACTACACTGATTAGTAAGAGGGCAATGTTTACGAGGACGGTTAGGGACCCTGGGGGACATGGTCAGCGATGTCCTGGACAGGGCACCGGTTGTTCTGGTGTATGCGCCCAACTGGGACGACACAGATTTCATTAAAAAAAATAACAGAAATCAACACACACCGACTGATCATGGGAGGGGGGGTGACTTCAACTGTGAAATTGGGGGGGGGGGTTGACTTCAATTGTAACATTGGGGGGGCAGGGGGGAGGGGGTGCGTGACTTCAACTGTGACAGGACCCATTGACAGTCCGATCGAGCACCAGAACAGGGAAAAAGACAGGTATGGCTAGGGAACTGGGAGCCTTCATGGAGCAGATGGGAACAGTGGACCTATGGCGGTTCCTACACCCCGGTGGGAAGGAATTACACACGTATTGACTTCTTTGCAGTGGGAAAATTGGTGCTTCCAGGAATAGTAAGGGCGGAATACTCTGCAATCGCCACCTCCGGCCATGCTCCACATTACATAGATGTAAGGTTGGAGACTGGCCCTGCCTAATGCCCATGTGGAGGTTGGACATGGACCTTTTGGCCGACAAGGTCTTCTGCCAGAAAACATCACAGGCCATAGGCGAGTACATCACCAACAACCGGAACGGGGAAGTCTCACTTTCCACGTTCTGGGAGGCTCTGAAGGCGGTTGTTAGGGGAGAGATTATAACCTGCAAGGCACATAGAGACAAGGAAGAGAGGGTGGCCAGACAACAACTGATCGACTCCATCTTGGAGGTCGACAGAAAATACTCCGAGGCCCCGACTGCAGAGCTTCTGAAGGAGAGGAAAAAGCTACAAATAGACTTTAACCTGCTATCCACCAGGAAGGAAGTGCACCAACTCCACCAGACACGGGAGACCTTCTATGAAGACGAGAGAAGGCTGGCCGCCTACTGGCTCAGCAGCTGAGAAAACAGGCAGCCACGACAGAAATAGCGCAGGTGAAGGATAGCAGGGGCAGACTGGTAACCGAACCAAAATCGGTCAACCAAGCATTTGAGACCTTCTACCGGGGACTGTACACCCCCAAGCCCCCCCGACGGGGACAAGGGGATGATACGGTTCCTCGATGGACTGGACATACCAGTCATGGGGGGTGGGGGGCGGTAGATGAGGGGAGCTGGAAGCACCAATAGAACTGGGAGAGATCATGGAGAGCATCAACTCCATGCAGGCGGGGAAGGTGCCGGGACCCAATGGGTTCCCGGCAGACCTCTATAAATAATTCGCACCAGCTCTGGCCCTGCACCAATGGGAGATGTTCACAGATTCGTTAGCAAGGGATACCTTGCCTCCAATGCTAACACAGGCCAAGATATCGCTGATACCCAGGAAAGACAAAAACCCAACGGAATGCGGATCATATAGAGCTATTTTGTTGTTCAACGTAGATGCGATGATACTTGTGAAGGTCCTGGCCAAGAGACTGAAGAACTGCATAACAGAATTGGTCGCAGAGGACCAGACGGGGTTTGTCAGGGTAGGCAGCTAACTGCGAACATCAGGCGGCTGTTGAATGTGATAACGACCCCTTCCTGGGAGAGAACACCAGCATTGATCATCTCCCTGGATGCAGAGAAGGCCTTCGACTGAATCAAATGGAAATACCTCATTGAGGTTCTGGAGCGGTTTGGGCTAGGGACGAGGTTCACCTCGTGGGTGAAGTTCCTGTACAACAACCCCAAGGTGAATGTTCAGACCAACACCACCAGCTCTGAATACTTCCAGCTGCACAGAGGCACAAGGCAGAGATGCCACTGTCCCCGCTCTTGTTCGCCCTGGCAATTGAACCCCTGGCGATCGCTCCCCGGGATGCGAAAAGCTGGAAGAGCATCCGAAGAGGAGGTAGAGAGCACAGAGTCTCACTCTATACGGATGACATGCTCCTCTACATCTCTGATCCACAGAATAACCTGAAAGCACTCATGAAGCTCCTGTAAGAGTTTGGGGCCTTCTTGGGCTACAAGCTCAACCTGGGCAAGAGCGAGGCATTCCTGTTGAACCTGAAAGGGGGAGGGACAGAGCTGGAGGGGGGGAGGGGTCTACCATTCAAATTAGCCCAAAGAAAATTCTGCTACCTGGGATCCAGATGCGGTGGAGACTTTGGAGTGAAGCACTGAGTAGGGCCAACTCCACATCCTCCTGCGCCAGGTTCAGCCTCATGCAGTTTAAAGTGGTGCACAGAGCACACCTAACCATAACCCGAATGAACAGGTTCTTCCCGAAGGTGGAGGATAATGGGAACGGTGCCAGGGAGACCCGGCCAACCAGGCCCACATGTTCTGGGCCTGCCCCAGACATGTTGGGTTCTGGGCAGCCTTCTTCGAGGAGTTGTCCAAGGTTGTGGGGGTGAGGGTAGGGAGGGGGAGGGTGGACGGTGATAATGTATGTAAAATTTGTAAATAAGAAACGTCACATTATAAATGTCAGGTGCACTATACGTTAAACTGTTATTCTGCAAAAACTGGAAAATTGCCAATAAAAATATATATTTTTTAAAAGTCCAAACTCAGTTCAGTCCCAGGCCTTCTGTCTTCACAAACACCCCCGACTCTGTCGCAGTCTCACAGTAATAGTCTCTGCTGTTTTGCATGAACCTCAGCTTCGCCGGGTAGACCACACCAAACTACATGTGCTTCTTCAGTGCCACTTTGGCCCGTCTGAAGGCTGCCTGCCTCCTTGCCAGCTCCGTCGTCAAGTCATGGTATATGCGTATACCCTTACCTTCCCATTACACCAAACATGCGACCTCCACCTACATGCTGCAACTGGATGTCCTCATGCCCCGCCATCTTCAATGACTTATGTACATTCACACTAAGGTTCTTCTGTTCCTGCACCCACCTCTTTTAGATTTTCTCCCTTTATTGTCTCTCCATATTCTTCCTGGCAAAGTTAATCACCCATCTCGCTCTCTCTCCCTTTCTCCCTCCCTCTCTTTTCTTCCTCTCTCTCCTGCTCCTTCCCTCTCTCGTCCTCTCTCACCCTCTTCCTCTCACCCTCCATTGCTCCATTTTTCTCTCTCCCTCCCCCCTACTACACACCCTCTCCCTCTCTCTCCCCCCTCTTACTCCCACTCTCCTACCTCATATCCTCCTTCTCTCTCCCCCCTTCCTTTCTCACCCCCTCCCTCTCTCGCTACGCCTCCCTCTCTTTTTCACCCCCCCTCTCTCTCCGCCTTCTTGGATAATAACATGGCCCAGGTAGTAATCCAGGCTT
The DNA here is from genome assembly GCF_047496885.1 of Scyliorhinus torazame. Classification (NCBI taxonomy): domain Eukaryota; kingdom Metazoa; phylum Chordata; class Chondrichthyes; order Carcharhiniformes; family Scyliorhinidae; genus Scyliorhinus; species Scyliorhinus torazame. The sequence continues at coordinate 110,762,022 of NC_092707.1, forward strand.
TATTATCTGAGGTTCTGCTTTTTAATCTAGCCCCTAGATGCTCCTCCAGCTGAAGCAGAACCTCCTTTCTAGTTCTACTGTTATAACCTGCATGATATCTATGGAGTAGAAGCAATCAGTTTCCCCGTGAGCCTCGAGAGTACAAGTTCCCCACTGAGGGGCAGGGAGCCTTGAACACGCTAAAAGCCTTTGATATAAAAGTCTGCCAGGTTTGGAACTGACACCTCAGACCCGGCTGGGATCTTAAGAGTATTGTACATATCATTACTTTGGAATAAAACAAGTTTCTCTTTATCCACTCGCCTCAGACTCGTCTGTGGTCACTACCTATGTCGTTGGTACTTACATGAACCAGGACCACGGATCGTCCTCCTCCCACTGCCAGCTCCTCTCCAGTCCGGAGAAGATACCCTGAACCCTTGCCTGATAGGTGCCAGGGTAGGGAGCTAAAGGTTCAAGTGTATTTGACATTTGGGGAGGATAAGCAAAAAGTGAAAGGAGGTGGAGCAGTGCTGGTAATAAAAGATACAAGATCAGTCTATTAGTTAGAGAGGCTCTTAGATTGGAAGATCAAGATGTCGAGTCAGTTTGGATAGAGCTAACGAACAGCAAGGAAACATTGGCAGGATAAAAGCAAATTACTGCGGATGCTAGAATCTGAAGCAAAAGCAGAAAATACTGGACAATTGCAGTAGACCTGACAGCATCTGTGGAGAGAGAAGGGAGCTAATGTTTTGAGTCTGGACGACTCTTTGACAAAGCTTTGACAAAGAGTCATCCAGAGTCAAAACATTAACCTCCTTCTCTCACCACAGATGCAGTCAGAAAAATATTGATAGGAATTGTTTATAGGCCACCAAACAGTAGTTGCAATGGGAACCAAAGAGAAAATGCGGGAAAATCTCAGCAGGTCTGGCAGCAGCTGTAGGGAGAGAAAAGAGCTAACGTTTCAAGTCCAGATGACCCTTTGTCAAAGCTGCTTCCACAGTAATTTGCTTTTATTTAGTAGTGGCAATGGGGCATGGTATGTGTCAGGAAATTAGAGGTGCATGTAACAAGGGTATACAAGTAATCACTTAACCTTCTCAAGCGTTAAAAATTCCAGCAGGTCCCCCGCCGCACCAGGGCACAGGGTGGAGAGGTTGATCTCCACCCTAACAGGATCCGCCTTCGGGCGATCAATGAGGTGAAGACTACAACATCTGCCTCCGCATCCGTTTCCAACCCCGGCTGGTCCGACACCCCGAATATGGCCTTCTGGGTTCAGTTTCACGTGCACCACTTTAACGATTACCCTAAAAACCTCCTCCCGGTATTCCTCCACCTTTGGACAGGCCCAAAACATAAAATCCAGATCTGTTATTAAAGCAAGTAAGGAAACTTTTGCCAGACATGGTATTCCAACCACTGTCATGTCTGACCATGGGCCGTGCTTCGACAGTCATGAATGGGCTGAATTCTCTCGCGAATACAACTTAGCTCACATCACATTGATTCCGCATTAACCTCAATCAAATGGTAAAGTGGAGAAAGGAGTTCAAGTCATCAAACAACTTCTTAACAAAGCTTTAGATTCTCGTTCAGATATCAATCTAGCTTTACCATCATATAGAGCAACTCCGTTTTCGACTGGTCTATGGGGCCACAGCGACATACAGTGCCCCTCCCCCAACCCTCCCAACCACCCCCCACCTAATGTTCAATGTTATCCAATTCTTCAAAGTGCATAATGAATAACACCCATGAATTGTAGAACCCCTCCATCCTTCCCCTCAGTTCAAACTTAACCTTCTCAAGAGTTAGGATTTCCAACAGGTCCCCCCGCCACGCCAGGGCACAGGGTGGAGAGGTTGCTCTCCATCCCAACAGGATCCACCTTCGGGCAATCAACGAGGCGAAGGCTACAACATCTGCCTCCGCACCCGTTTCCAGCCCCGGCTGGTCAGACACCCCGAATATGGCCCTCCCGAGGTCCCGGGTCCAGTTTCACGTGCACCACTTTAGCCTAAAAACCTCCTTCCAGTAATCCTCCAGCTTTGGACAGGACCAAAACATATGAACGTGAATAGCGGGGGCCCCCCCCCCGCAACATTCACACACATCTTCTATCCCCTCAAAGAGCCGGCTCATCCTCGCCCTTGTGAGGTGTGGTCCATATACCACCTTGAGCTGTATCAGCCCCAACCTCACACACGAGGCATTCACTCTTCGGAGAACCTCACACCAGAACCCCTCCTCCAAACCCTCTCCCAACTCTTCCTCCCACTTTGCTTTGATCCCTTCCAGTAGTGCCTTCTCCTCTTCCAAAATAGCCCCGTAAACCGTCGACACTACCCCCTTCTCCAGTCCCCCTGTCGTCAGCACCTCCTTCAGCAATGTGGAGGCCGGTTCCTCCAGGAAGCTCTTTATCTCCTTCCTGGCAAAAATCTCAAACCTGCATGTATCTAAACATTTCCCCCTGCTCCAGCCCATACTTCGCTCTCAGCTCCTTCAATCCTGCAAACCGACCCCCAAGAAACAAATCTTTTGGTGTATTAATCCCCTTCTCCTCCTAATTCCGAAAATTTCTGTCCCACTTCACTGGTTCAAATCTGTGGTTCCCCCGAATCGGCATTTCCCTTGTCCCTGCCCCCAACCCGAAGTGTTGGCGAAACTGCCTTCAAGGGGCTGGATTAGCACACTCGGCTAAATTGCTGGCTTTTAAAGCAGACCAAGGCAGGCCAGCAGCATGGTTCGATTCCCGTACCAGCCTCCCCGAACAGGTGCCGGAATGTGGCGACTAGGGGCATTTACACAGTAACTTCATTGAAGCCTACTTGTGACAATAAGCGATTTTCATTTCATTTCATTCTCAATTAGGCTATTATTACCGGACTCCCTGAGTATTTATGTGGGCCTATTACAGGCAGAGAATGGAAAATTTATAATGTGGGAGAGAAACTAAACAAATACATTGTGTTGTATTTCGCAAAGGAAAATAGAAGAATCTTCCCTGAAATATTACTGAGCCAAGGGACTAGTGAGATTGAGGACCTTGAATGAAATTAGCAGTAGAAAAGTATGCTGGAGAAGTTGATGGGCTGAAAATTGATACATCCCCTGATGATCCACATCTCAGAGTGTTGAAAGAGGTGTCTGGAGAGATCATGGATGCATTGGTTATTGGAAGGTAGGGGATGTAATATTTCCTAGTTTGCTGATGACACAATGTGAGTTGTGACGAGGATGCAAAGACGTTTAAAGGGGATTTCGACAGACTAAATGAGTGGACAAGAACATGGCGATGGAATACAATGTGGAAGAATGGTAAGAAAAACACAAATGCAGAATATTTCTTAAATGGGGAGAGATTGATAAGTATGGATATCCAGAGGGACTTGGGTGTCCTTGTTTGTAACTCACTGAAATCACAGAATTTACATTGCAGAAGGCCATTCGGCCCATTGAGTCTGCACCAGCCCCAGAAAGAGCACCCCGCATATACCCATAACCCAGTAACCCCACCTAACCTTTTTGGACACTAAGGGCAATTTATCATGTCCAATCCACCTAACCTGCACATCTTTGGACTGTGGGAGGAAACCAGAGCACCCGGAGGAAACCCACGCAGACACAGGGAGAACGTGCAGACTCCACAGAGCCCGTGACCAAGCCGGGAATCAAACCTGGGACCCAGGAGCTGTGAAGCAACTGTGCTAACCACCGTGCTACCGTGCTGCCCACTAACATGCAGGTACAACAAGCAATTAGGAAGGCAAACACTATGTTAGCCTTTATTGCAATGGAATTTGAGTACAGGATTGCAGTTGTACAGAGCCAAGCTGAGACCACACCTGGATTATTATGTGCAGTTTTGGTCTTCTTACCAAAGGATCTAATTCCTGGAACAAAAGAGAAAATGCTGGAAAATCTCGGCAGGTCTGGCAGCATCTGTAGGGAGAGAAAAGAGCTAACGTTTTGAGTCCGATGGCTCTTTGTTAAAGCACCACTTTGGTGCAAGGAGCTTTGACAAAGAGTCATCGGACTCAAAACGTTAGCTCTTTTCTCTCCCTACAGATGCTGCCAGACCTGCCGTGATTTTCCAGCATTTTCTCTTTCGTTTCAGATTCCAGCATCTGCAGTAATTTGCTTTTATCCAGATGTAATTCCTGGGATGGTGGGATTATCCCACAAAATTGAAACGTACAAAATTCTTACAGGTGCCAACAGGATGAATGCAGAGAGGATGTTTGCCGGTCTGTGAGGAGAGGGGTGAGGGACATTTGTAATTCTCTATCTCAGAGGCTGTGGAGGCTCAGTCATTGATAATGCTCGAAGCAGAAATGGACAGAATGCCTAGGTATTAAAGCAATGGGGGAAAGGGTGATTGAGTGAATGGTTGGAACAAGCTGGACGGGCTGAATAGCCTCCTCCTGCTCTTCTCGCCCAGGCTCCTGCTCCTCGCGTGGTGATCACTCATTGGCTGCCGCTTTGTTTTGGACTGTTCCTATTGGTCAGTTCTAGCGACATGGCTTACACTGCTATTGGTCAAGCAGAGTCGACGTGTCATGTAGCCCCGCCCTTCTCTATTCCAATTGCATTGTTGTAGTCCCGCCTCCCGGGCCCTGCAGCCTAATTGGTCGCTGGTGTGAGCGCTGCTCGGCCATTGGCTGCCGGGGGTGTCAGTCAGGCGGAGGCGGCGAGGCCATGGCGGCTTATCAGAGTTTGCTGCAGGAATACCGGAGAATGCCGACCGTCACCCGGGCCTACACCACCGCCTGTGTGTTGACCACGGCGGCCGTGGTAAGAATCAGACTCCTCGACCCCAATTGCTGCTCTCCAGATAATGACCGCTGTTCTATCGCGTTCCCAACTCTCCCGGATTACCCGGGAGGGACACGGATCCCCTGGCACTGCTGCAGGCCGGATGGGGGACCTGCAGCAGCAGCAGCATCCAGCCCCTAGTGAGGTATCATTCCCCTCACAGTCCGGAGAACAATCAGGGAATTGGGGGTGGTGGGTGAATCCTGCAGGAATCCCTCCAGTTAGAGTTGGCAGCTAATGTGATATGGGGGAAGAAACAGAAAATGTTGATAAAACTCATTGATTGGGCAGCATCTGTGTCGAGAAAGTGCTGGAGAGAGAGAGAGAGAGAGATGTGGAAAGTGTGGCAGAGTGGACCTCAGGATGTGGTAAGAGCGGTGTGAAGAATGCTGAATGTCCAGGAGATACCTGTTAACATGGGTGGATCCCAAACATGAAAGGCGGAAGAAGTTGGAGCCAGGGATAGTTCCTGAGTTGGGTGTTGTAGTTTTAAGCAATGATTAAACATGAGAAGGGAAGAAGTCAATTTGAACTCCTGAAGCATTTGGCTATTGTACCCATATTTCATAAAGTAAAAGTGAAATAAAGTCCCAGATGACCATAGGCTGCTTTCCCCTTGGAGGGGGAGAACTGACTGGTGGTGATTTAACCTGAGGGTCACCACACCTCTGATGAGGAGCCAGGAATTGAACCTGCTGGCCTCTTTCCACATCACGAACCAGCTGTCCAGCCAACTGAGCTAAACCAATCTCATATTTCGTAACAGACCCGTGAATCTCCTGTGGTGTTGCATATAAGGGGTTAATGCCAAGCAGGGTTAGAGGGTGGGGAATGATCGGAAGGTAGTAATTAATTAATTCTATACTTCGATTGTGAATGACTCCACTGGTGGGAGCAGTCAACTGTGTGAGTGTGGACATTGGAATTTATCATGGTAAAAGTTGAGAAACAGATTTTGTAAAATCTGTCCTCGAGATGTGGGTGATAGTTTTTGAGGCAGAATTTCTTGTCCTAAAGGCATTATGAATTTCTTACTCGGTGTAGTCACAAATGAATCAGGGCAGGTAGAACCAACAATCCCCTTTGCCCGAAGGACATTAGTCACCCAGCCAGGTTTTTATGATATGATTTTTATGATAATGCTCCTGGTGTCCATAAGATATGGGAGCAGAATTAGGCCATTTGGCCCATCGAGTCTGTTCCGCCATTCGATCATGGCTGATGTGTTCCTCATCCTCATTCTCCTGCCTTCTCCCATAATTAGGGCAGCACGGTAGCATTGTGGATAGCACAATTGCTTCACAGCTCCAGGGTCCCAGGTTCGATTCCGGCTTGGGTCACTGTTTGTGCGGAGTCTGCACATCCTCCCTGTGTGTGCATGGGTTTCCTCCGGGTGCTCCGGTTTCCTCCCACAGTCCAAAGTTGTGCAGGTTAGGTGGATTGGCCATGATAAATTGCCCTTAGTGTCCAAAATTGCCCTTAGTGTTGGGTGGGGTTATGGGGATCGGGTGGAGGTGTTGACCTTGGGTAGGGTGCTCTTTCCAAGAGCCGGTGCAGACTCGATGGGCCGAATGGCCTCCTTCTGCTCTGTAAATTCTATGATTCTATGATAATCCTATATCCCCTTATTAATCAAGAAATCCCATTATTAATCAAGAACATCAACTTGTGCTAGAGATGCTGTTATCTACAAGGCTACAGACCAAGAGCTGGAAGATGGAATTCGACAGAATAGTTCCTTCTTGGAACATAAGAACTAGGAGCAGGATAGCACTTCTGCCTTAGAATGCTGAGGACCCGGGTTCGATCCTGGCCCCGGGTCACCGTCCGTGTGGAGCACATTCTCCCTGTGTCTGCGTGGGTCTCGCCCCCACAACCCAAAGATGTGCAGGGTAAATGGATTGGCCATGCTACATTGCCCCTTAATTGGAAAAAAATAATTGGGCTCTCTAAATTTTCAAAAACAAAGAACTAGGAGGTGTAGGCAATTTAGCTTCTCAAGGCTGCTCCACCATTCAGTAGGATCATGGCTGATCTCATCATTGCCTCAACTCCACTGTCCTGTCCATTCTCTGTAGCCCTTCAACCTATTACCAATTAAAAATCTGTCTACCTCCTCCTCCGATTTACTCACTGTCCAAGCATCCACCGCATTCTGGAGAAGTGAATGCCACAGATTCACAACCCTTTGGGAGAAGTAGTTTCTCCTCATCTCTGTTTTAAATTTGCAACCTCTTATCCTGAAACTATGACCTCTCGTTCTAGAATGCCCCACAAGAGGAAACATCCGCTCCACGTCTACTTTATCCACACCTTTTATCATCTTCTATATCTCAATTTGATCTCCCCTAATTCTTCTAAACTCTGGAGAGTATAGGCCTAAACTCCACAATCTCTCTCAATATGACAAACCCCTCATCTCTAGGATCAATGCAGTGAACTTCCTCTGAACTGCCTCCAATGCCACTACATATTTTCTCTCATAAGCCCAGAAATGTCCAGATTTATTCATTGCAGTTTTATAACTTGTTGGTTGGTGTTTGAACTGGCAAACCTCGTTCACAGAAACCGATTATTGTTGAAAAGAAAGACGTAGGGCAGCACGGTGCCGAGGTCCCAGGTTCGATCCCGGCTCTGGGTCACTGTTCGTGTGGAGTTTGCACATTCTTCCCGTGTTTGCGTGGGTTTCGCCCCCACAACCCAAAGATGTGCAGGTTAGGTGGATTGGCCACGCTAAATTACCCCTTAATTGGAAAAACTGAATTGGGTACTCTAAATTAAAAAAAAAAAAGAAAAGAAAGACGTGTGTGGCTGAAGTACAAGGCAAAAAGCTTCAGTCACGCTTCTTTCTTTTCCACAATATTGAAGAAATGATTTAGGCTCTTTTGGTACTTTCCAGCTTTCCTTATTGTCTCATTGATATTAAATGCCTCAGAAGTAGCAGAACCCAGCATTCAAACCATGTCAGTCCCAGGCATGGCTTCGATGTGAAATATTCAGGAAGCACAGAGCAGTCAAAAAAGAAAGAAGAGGTTAGGGTGTGAATGAAAGGTCCTCTCACAGTGTATAATGAATGGAGAGTTTAGGGGTGTGAAGACAGGTCCTCTCACAGTGTATAATGAATGGAGAGGTTAGGGTGTGAGAGAAAGTTCCTCTCACAGAGTATAATGAATGGAGAGGTTAGGGGCGTGAGTGAAAGGTCCTCTCACCGTGTATAATGAATGGAGAGTTTAGGGGTTTGAGTGAAAGGTCCTCTCAGTGCATAATGAATGGAGAGTTTAGGGGTGTGAGTGAAAGGTCCTTTCACAGTGTATAATGAATGGAGGGGTTAAGGGTGTGAGTGAAAGGTCCTCTCACAGTGTATAATGAAAGGAGAGGTTAGGGGTGGAGTACTCCTAGTGCCAGTGAGTATAGGAATAGGAGGAGAGCTGGTGAATGTGTGGCTGAAAAGATGGTGCAGGAGGGAGGGGTTTAGTCTCCTGGATCACTGGGTCTGTTTCTGGGATAGGTCGGACCTGTACAAGTCGGACAGGTTGCACCTGAACCAGAACGGGACTAACATCCTTGCGGGAGGTTTGCTGGTGCTGCTAGGGAGAGTTTAAACTAATTTGGCAGGGGATGGGTTACAGATTTGATGTAGAGTAGGGAGCGATGTACAGCCAAATATAGAAGGAAAATCAAGTCAGTCTGGAAGGCAGGGTGAAGATAGAGATGTTAAGGCATAAGAGAATATGGCAAGGCTGGATAGCATTTATTTTAATGTAAGGAGTCTTAGGCAAGGCTGATGAATTAAGGGTGTTGATTAACACATGGGAGTTTGATATTATTGCTATCACAGAGACATGGTTCCTTAGAGTAGAGAAGGCTGAGGGGGGACCTCATTGAGGTGTACAAAATTGCACCTGACCGGAAGGGGAGAGGGGAAATGATTGGGGCAGTACCTAGCCGGGATGGGGGCAGCATGGATGTGGATTACTGAGATGACTGTCAGTGAGATTTATAGGAGAATAGAATTTTCAATTCCGGTAAAATTCAGCTACTGAATTGCATTTCTGCCAGGAATTTGTCTTGTTTATTAGTGAATATGGCGCACCTTCAGACTACTCCAGTCCCCTGTGGTGGGGATGCTTCCATTAGAAAGAGAGACCGATATCCTGCTTTTCACAATCACTAGCCATGAAGCCATCTCGAAGTATGACCATTGTTGTAATATGGGGAGTGCAGCAGCCAATATACATACTGCTAGATCCCACAAACAGCGATGTGATAATTACCAGATAATCTGCTTTGTTTGTGATGAGGATTGAAGGATAAATATTGACCAGGACATGAGGGGGGTCAATGGTAATGGGGGTTGGGGCTGTCAGTGGGGGTTGGGTGGTCAGTGCCGGTCATTTGGGGGGCAGGGGGGGTCCAGGATTCTGGGGTCGGGGGACATTACTGGGGCGTCAGGGTTGGAGAGTTATTGGGAGTGTGGTGCGGATTGGGGAGTCATGCTTTGAGTGCTGTGTCCATTGGGGGGGGCGGGGGATAAAAGTTTGGGTTGGATTCTGGAATGGGATCTATGTCGCACTTCAAGTTTGCTTTGGGGAAGTCTAGTATTCAGGAACAGACTGTTTGACCGGGGCTGTTCAGACACATTGCTCAGGAAACAGCTGCTGTCTGCAGTATGATGTGTCTTTCTGTGCACAGTTGACGTGGCACTTGGAGTTTCTACAGACTTCTCTACAAGACTAGCTTTCGTTTATGATAAGCGCAGCATCGGGGAACCATATGGTGTCTCTCTCTACCCCTGAACAATGGCTGGTCAAGGAAGAACTTTCTTTAGCGCCTTTGACAACTGGATGCCTAAAAACTCTTTCCAGCCAATAGCGATACTTTGTGATTTGTGCTCACATTTGTAATTTGAACACAGCAATGAGGTAATGATTAGAACATTTGTTTTGGTGATTCTGATTATTGTCCGGAGCACCAGAGATAGCTCCTGAGCTCTTTGGATTTCTTTTTCTTTATAAATTCAGAGTACCCAATTATTTTTTCCCACCCAATTAAGGGGCAATTTAGCGTGGCCAATCCACCTAACCTGCACATCTTTGGGTTGTGGGGGAGAATGTGCAAACTCCACACGGACAGTGACCCAGGGCCGGGATTCGAACCTAGGTCCTCAGCGCTGTAGTCCTAGTGCTAACCATTGCACCACGTGCCGCCCATACTCCTGAGCGCTTTAAAGTGTTGTAGGATCTTTTGCATCCACCCAAGTCCACCAAATATTGGGAAGGAGTAAGCAAATTTCTGCATGTAAAAACAATCGTAGTTGAAGACTTCAACTACCCTAATATCAACATTGTAATGGGCACAAAGGGTGCAAAATTCCTGAATGCGTTCAAGAGAACCTTCTTAACCAGTGAAATAGCAAGCCCAACGAGAGATGTGCAACAAGAGATTTAGTGCTCGGAATTGAGGCTGGGCGCACAGATGAAGCAACAGAGGGTGCAATGAATATACAAAATTGGCATACTTTATAGTTTGTACTTTTGCAGTAATATTATTAAAACCTACATTAAAATGCTTGCCGACAAATGTCTGCTAGAGATGTGATTAAAAGTGAGGCAATCAGTGAGTTTTACATGGGAAATAGATATTAAAAACCATTTTACTTACCTGTTTGCAGATAGAGAGCTAATGTAATGTAACCGTTTGAGCCCGGCTAAACAAATCAAGGCACATCTTGTAACAAGAGAGACAAAAGAATGCTGTGTGCTTTTGAGTGTAGCTGGTAGAGTTAATGGGCGGGGAAAGGAGTTGCTTCCAGGACTCTAAGCTGAGTAGAAGGTTTTCAGCTTGATCCTAAAAAAAGGTTTATATCTCCAAGAACTCTGCAACAAGTTAAGCAAGTAAAACCTTGCTTAAGGTGGTATTTGATATATGTGGGTTGCTTAATTGGATTATAGAGGCAGGTTTCAGAAAGCAAGGTAAGATGTCGTAACTGTTAAATGTAAAGCTATTTCTTTGATGCTAATGCGCTCAATTCTGTATTCAAATTAACGTTTATCTTGATATAAAAGCTGTCTACTGGTCAGTGTTATCATTCCTGTTGTGCAGTCGCATTTCCTCACAGTTTTACCAAATGCAAATAGTTGGGTATTAGTCCGGGACTTTTACCAAAATTGGGGTTCTGTCCCAGACCTGTAACATTGGGGAATCAGTTTGGAGAGAGTCCTTTATTCAGTCACGGGATATGGGCATTGCTGGTTGGGCCAGCAACCATTTCCCATCCCTAATTGCCCTTGAGAAGATGTTGGGGAACTACCTTCTTGAACCGCTGGGGTTCTGGAGGGGGGTTACCGAAGTATTGTCAAAGGTTTTGGGAATGGAGGTAACACTGAGCCCATGGGTAGCAATTATTGCAGTGTTGGATGATCCTGGTTCTCTCGTGGGGAAAGAAGCTGACGCAGTGGCCTTTGCTTCCCTGCTAGCACAGAGGAGGATCGCGCTGCAGGGCGGGATTCGGAGCTGCCAAGGGAAGGGACATGGGTGAGTGACCTGCCGGAATTTCTCCACTTAGAAAAGATTAAGTTCGCCATTAGGGGGATGGACGAGGGGTTCTCCATGAGTGGAAGCTGTTCATCGATTTCTTTAAAGCGTACGAAACGGCAGTTGTGTGTGGGGGAGAGGTCTTGTTTTCCCTCTTTTCTTTGTTAAGGGAGAAGGGAGTGTTGAGGGTTATACTGGTTAAAAAAAAGGGAGGTAGGAGGAAATGTGCATAATTAGCATTAGATATCTTACTTGTTTTTTGTCGATTATGGCTCTTTGAATCTTTCTGTTTTTGTATATATTTGAAAATACCCACAAATTATCTTTTTTCAAAAAATTGCTGCCTTGATGTTGAAGACAGTCGTTTTCACCTCCCTTCTGGAGTTGAGTTCACTTATTCTTGTTTGAACCAAGGTTGTAATGAGGTCAAGAGCTCCGTGACCTTAGTGGAATCCAAACTGAACATCAGTGAGTGGGTTATTGCTGAGTAAGTGCTGCTTGATAGCACTGTTGAAGACTCCTTACATCACTTTACTGATGATGGAGAGTCGACTGATCGGGGGTAACTGTCTGGGTTGGATTTGTCCTGTTTCTTGCGTACAAGACATACCTGGCAATTTTCCACATTGCCAGATAGATAGCTTTAGCATCATCATGGAAAAGGACACAGATAGAATGGGAGTAAAAGTTCTGGACTGGGGGAAGACAAATTTTATAAAGCCGAGAGGTGATCTGGTGAGTGTGGACTGGACACAGCTATTAGAAAGAAAATCAGTACCAGATCCGTGGGAGGCATTCAAAAGCAAGATTCTATAGTCACACAGAAAATGGGTGAATGTACTGCCAAATCTAGGGCACACTGGTAATCCAGACACATACAGGGCACTCTCTGATATAACTGACCACAGCAGCACAGTGAGACACCAAGATCCCACTTCCCCCAGCTTTAATTCTGCTCTCTCCACTCACTGCTTGTCTCTTAGCAAAGTTCTGATGACAAACCGGTCCAGCAGGGCTCACAATCCTGTCATATAAGAGTACCTTTAAGAAATGGGTGTTTATAAATGGGTGTGTATATAAATATCTGTAGTGCGAGTACCTTTAAGAAATGGGTGTTTATAAATGGGTGTGTATATAAATACCTGTAGTGCGAGTACCTTTAAGAAATGGGTGTTTATTACTACAGTGATGTCCGAGAGTGAGTGGAGCTGGGCTGTCCGCTTTTTACTTTCGTTTTTGAGCAGGCTGCAGGGTGTGTTTTAGTTTCGTTTTCAGTGTTGGAGCTGAATCCAGAACAAGCAGGTGTACTACTGTTCTCTCTGCCATCAAAAGACTATCTCTTGATCATTTGGTGAATTCAGAATTATAAATATTTTCAGTAGTGGCTTTAACCTGATGTGCTTCTGATAAAGGTTTTGTTTTTAAGTCGTATGGATGTTAAAAGGAAAGCTGAAAGGGTTACTTAGTGTTGTAGTGTTTGGGGGTTGTATTTGAATTGATGGTTGCTAAAATGTTCACTATGTTTTAAAAAGGTTAACTTGAGTTCATAGAATGAACATTGTTTTGCTTTAAAAAATACTTTTCCATTTCTGCTGTCCCACACCTGTAAAGTGGGCCGTGTGCTCCCCATTCCACAATCTAGTAAAAGTTGTGGGTCAGGTGAACGCCATGATACACTTTGGGGTTCTCTAAACCCTGTCCCATAACAATCCAGTGGCTTCAATATTCCAGGCTTTCGGGGAGACTCTCCGAGAGGCTGGTTAGGCTGAGGTTGTATTCCTTGGAGCAGGGAAGGCTGAGGGAGGACCAGATTGAGGTGTACAAATTATGAGGGGTATCAATATAGTGAATAGGAGGAAACATTTCGTCTTAGCTGAGGGTTTAATAACCAGGGGCATAAAGTTGTGGTAGGAAGCAGGAGGTTTAGAGGGTATTTGAGGAAACACTTTCTATCACTCGGGGGCGGGGGCGGGGGGGGTGGGGGGGTGAATCTGGAACTCACTGCCTGAATGTGTGGTGGAGGCGGGAACCCTCACAACATTTAAAAAGTATTTAGATGAGCACGCAAAATGCCATAACATATAAGGCTATGGACCAATTGCTGGAAATTCCCGTACCAGCCTCCCCGAACAGGTGCCGGAATGTGGCGACTAGGGGCTTTTCACAGTAACTTCATTGAAGCCTACTTGTGACAATAAGCGATTTTCATTTCATTTTCATTCAAATGGGATTAAATAGATAGGTGCTAGCTGGCTGGCACAGACACGATGGGCAGAAGGGGCTCTTTCCGTGTTGTAAAAGCTATATGTAGCTATATCAGATGAAGCAGAAAAAGCTTAATACAGTAGAAAGCCTAGATGAGTATAGAAAATACAGGGGTGACGTAAAAAAAGGAAATTTGGAAAGCAGCGAGGATATGGAAAAATATTCTCGGGTAAAATCAAAGAAAACCCTAGGATGGTTCAGCAGTACATTAAGCGCAAGAAGATAACAAAGGTAAAAGTGGGACCTATGATGTACATGGTAACTAATGCATTGATGCTGAAGATGTGGGCAGGGTTCTCAGTGAGTTCTTTGTCTCTGTCATCAACGAGAGCGATGTTACAGATTTTCTGGTGAAAGAGGAATGTGAAATATTAGAGATAATAAGCATAATGAAAGAGAAGGTACTGGAGGGACTGACATCCTTGAAGGTGGATAAATCACCAGGGTCAGATAGATTGTATCCCAGAGTGTTGAAGGAAGCCAGGGAGGAAATAACTGATGCTCTGAGGATCATTATCCAATCCTCACGAGGTACAGGTGAGGTACCAGAGGATTGGAGGTCTGTGAATGTTGTATCATTATTTCAAAAAAGTGCGAGGGAAAGGACAGAATTATCAGCCGGTCAGTCAGATTTTGGTGGTCGTTAAATTATTGGAATCAATTCTGAGAGAAAGGATAAACTGTCACTTAGAGAGACATGGATTGATCAGGGGTAGTCCGCATGGTTTTATTAGGGGAATAACCTGCCTCACTAACTAATCAATTTTTCTGAGGAAGTAACAAGGAGGATTGATGAGGATAGTGCAGTGGATGTTGTCTAATAATAATCGCTTATTGTCACAAGTAAACTTCAATGAAGTTACTGTGAAAAGCCTCTAGTCGCTACATTCCGGCGCCTGTTCGGGGAGGCCGGTACGGGAATTGAACCCATGCTGCTGCCTTGTTCTGCATTACAAGCCAGCTGTTTAACCCACTGTGCTAAACCAACCCATACACTTGTCTACACTGATTTCAGGAAGAAGTCTTACAACACCAGGTTAAAGTCCAACAGGTTTGTTTCGAATCACTAGCTTTCGGAGCACAGCTCCTTAGGTGAATCACCTGAGGAAGGAGCTGTGCTCCGAAAGCTAGTGATTCGAAACAAACCTGTTGGACTTTAACCTGGTGTTGTAAGACTTCTTGCTGTGCTCACCCCAGTCCAACGCCGGCATCTCCACATCATGACTTCAGGAAGGCATTTGACTATGTCTCACATGGCAGACTGGTCAGAAAAGTAAAATCTCATTCGATACAGGGGAAGGTGACAAGTTGGTTCAGTGACAGGATCAAAAGGTAATAGTCGATGAGCATTTTTGCGAATGGAAAGTGGTCCCCAGTGGCATCCACTGGGCTCGTTGGAGCCCTTGCAGTTCGTATATATGAATGAGTTGGACTAAAATGGAGGAGGTATGATTGGGAAATTTGCATTTGACACAAAAATTGGCCGTGTAGCTGATAGTGAAGAGAATAGCTGTTGACTCCAGACTGATATCAATGGTTTGGTTAGTGGGAGGAAAAGTGACAAATGGAATTCAATCTGGAAAAATGTGAGGTAATGGATTTGGGGAGGGGAGTGCTGGAGTGCATGTCCACAGAAGCTTGAATGTGGCAGGACAGGTGGGCAAGGTGGTCAAGAAAGCACATGGAATGCTCACCTTTATTGGGGAGGTATTGAATACAAAAGCAGGGATGTAATGATGGAACTGTATACAATGCTGGTGAGGACGCAGCTGGAATTTTGTGTACAGTTCTGGTCACCACATTACAGGAAGCACTTGATTCCTCTGGAGAGAGTGCAGAAGAGATTTCCAAGAATGTTGCCAGGGCTAGAAATTGCAGCTATGAGGAAAGATTGGATATACTGGGATTGTTTTCCTTAGAACAGAGGAGGCTAAGGGATGACCTGAATGAGGTGTACAAAATTATGAGGGACCGACACAGGTCGGACAGGAATGACTTATCTCCTCTAGCTGAGGAGTCAGTTACCAGGGGTCATAGATTTAAGGTGATTGATAGAAGGATTAGAAGGGACATGCCGAAAAATATTTTCACCCAGAGGTGGGCGTCTGGAATGTACTGCCGAAGCGGATGGTTGAGGTTGAAATGTTCAACTCCTTTAAAACTCATCTAAATTGCTGTAACTACAGACCAGGTGCTAGAAAATGTGTTTAAAATGAGCGGCTAGTTCATTTTTTGGTCGGTGCAGATACGATGGCTGAATGGCCCCTTTTTGCACTGTAACCTTTCACTGGAAGCTGGGAGACGAATGTCTTGTTCGTGCCGCCTTTGACAATGTAGTACCCCCTCAGTTCTGTGTTGAACTGTCACTTTTTACCAGAACCATACGAATGGGGCAGCACAGTAACGCAATGGTTAGCACTGCTTTCATAGAAACTGTATGAATGGGGCAGCACGGTGGCGCAGTTGTCTCAGCACCAGGAACCCAGGTTCGATTCCCATCCTGGGTCACTGTCTTTGTGGAGTTTGCACTTTCTCCCCGTGTCTGCGTGGGTTTCCTCCGGGTGCTCTGATTTCCTCTCTCAGTCCAAAGATGTGCAGGTTAGGTGGATTGGACATGCTAAATTGCCCCTTAGGGTGTGGTTACAGGGCAGGTGATAGGGCCTAGATAGGGTGTTCTTTCAAAGGATCGGTGCAGACTCGATGGGCTGAATGGCCTCTTTCTGTATATATCTGGGTATTGTTATGATGTTAACATTTATTCCATATCCCTTGTTGTCAATGAGAGGTTGCTGATTGGTGGTGTGGGTGGCAGAGCACTGCCTCGTGGCTGACCATGTGGGGGGATGGGGCCGGCCGTGTGGGGGCGGTGCTCCACCACTGGGCTGACCGTGTGGGGTGGGGCCCTGCCGCGGGGCTGGCCGTGTGGGGGCAGTGCTCCATCACGGGGCTGGCCGTATGAGGCGGGCGCCGCCGCGGGGCTGGCCGTGTGGGGTGGGTGGGATTGGAAATGTCTGAGTGACCTCTCTCCTCTGTTCTCCCAATGATGGTTATTCGAGGCCCAAGCAAACAGTGTGGGGTTAAAGAAAGATTGTACTCTGTGGTACAATCCATGACCCCAAGGCATTTCTAAGTGTTTTACAGTCGCTAAAGTATTTATTTGAGATAATGGTCATTATTGTGACATAAGGAACATGGTTAGAATCTTGTACAGAGCCAGATTCCACAATTCGCAGAACGGTAAGAACCAGAAAATCTGTTTTGGTGACATTGATTGAGAAATACATTTTTAAGCTGGAATGTTCATTTTTAAAAATAAATGTACCCAAATAATTTTTGGCAATTTAGCATGGCCAATCCACCTAGCCCTCACAGCTTTGGGTTCTGGGGGCGAAACCCACGCAAACACGTGAAGAATGTGCAAACTGCACACGGACAGAGACCCAGGGCCGGGATCGAACCTGGGACCTCGGTGCCGTGATGCAGCAGTCCTAGCCACTGCGTCACCGTGCTGCCCAGCAGCCAGAACATTCATGCTGCCAAATGATGTGAAAGCAGTGGGTTCCAGTATTTATCCGATCATTTCTCTCAGACACTGAGTGTGTTGACAAGTTGTAGTTTATGGGTTAGGTCAGATATTCTAGCTGACTGCTCTGGGCTATTCTAATTGTCCTCTCCAGCAAAGAATCATTGCTGATTTTTGTTTCTCCCTACAACCCAAGGCACTGGCTAAGGTTGCTTACCCCACCACACAGCATGGATTATAACTTTGAATTTTCTAGTACGCATCGCACCTGTGTCCTAACTAATGAAAATGAGCCTTAACCTGTTAACCACAATCATCTCCATCATGTCGATGTAGTAAAGCTACATTCTGTGTACCTGAGCTCTGACTACCTCCAGACTTCTCCCTCTTTTTCTCAATATGATGCCTGTGTATTACCGCTTTGGGGCTGGTGTTTAAGCTACACCTTTTGGTGCCTCTGCCAGTAAATTCTTTCTTGTTTCTTCACAGCAGCTGGAGTTCATCACCCCATTCCAGCTTTATTTTAATCCTGACTTGATAGTCAAGAAATATCAAGTAAGTTCAAGAAATGTTTTACCCCACACTTCATGATGCATTGGCCTCCGATTAATTTATCTTATCAGTTCTGAACCCTGTAATAATTTTTTTTCTTTTCTTGTTTGATATTAATTCATCACCTTCCGTAGTCTTATCACTCTGAAAATCTCACCTCCGTGAATGTCTTCAATTCAATAAGTTAGATTTTTGTAAAATGTATTCAACCTATATTGTGTGCATGTGTGTATTTAATTTATTTTTGTATTCTCTTATCTTGTTGCAGGTGTGGAGGTTGCTAACCAACTTTCTTTTCTTCGGACCATTGGGATTTAGCTTTTTGTTCAATATGATCTTTTTGTATCCTTTTGTGTGTTGGAAAAATGGGTATCACATGGATTTGGGTTTTACACACAGACTCAGTTAGTGAGTTCTGACCTGGGTCTGATGGTGCTGGGGAACACGCACTCTCCCTAAACCCAAATACCAGCTGACTGCATGGGTGCTGTGCTGGAGCCGGGAATCGCACAGCACTGTTTCTGCTGCTGATTCTTTACATGTTAGAAGTGAGGTTGCAAAAAAATACTTTGCACGACTTGGATGCTGAGTTTTGGAGTTTACTGCAATGCTGGGGCTCGCTGGAGAGCGCTTTCAGCATATCTGAAATTGTGTGCGTTTTTTAAAAAATCTTCCTGTTTCCTGTGCTCACAGCTTCAGGTATTGGCTACTTGCTAAAGCTAACTTTGAACTTGTTTGATTGCAAGCTGACTTGCCTCTGAGTGAAGCTTTCAGGCATTGATCCTGGGCTAGATGTGAATGCTCTGTCTTTCTTTAAAGACTTTGTAGATGTTATACCCTTCAGGTGTGTGAGAATTTACAGTTGGGCTCTTCCCAATCGAGTCCAGTCTAGACCGGATGAAACGCCTTCACTTTGTACAAAGTTCAATGAGTGGGCTCTGCCCCAGGTGAGATCACAAAGGCAACTGGAGACTGAAAGCTGCTAGTGGTCTGCAGCTGTTCTCCAATCTTGGCTCCTGTGTGTAATGTGATAATGCTGAGCTGCTGTGGTTTCTGTTCTGCAGCCTGTGTGGGCCATGTCCCCTTGACAGCACAACGCTTTCTGGAGACCTTATCACTTTGAATTTTTTAATGTTCTTTTGAAAACAGTTTTAGAAATATTCTCGTGTCTTGTCTGGTATCTGTCATTGCATAGCTGGGAGTAATTTATCAATGGCTACTCACTATCTTTAAAAACAATGCCGTCTGTCTTCTGATGTAAGCTATTTTAAAGAAAGACTCAGTCACTAACATTTGTGAGCAATTAGAAACCACGTCTGGCTAATCGGGCACTTAATCGAGTCATCACAGCACAGAAGGAGGCCATTCAGCCCATCAAGTTCATGCCAGATCTCTGAAGCTGTCTAATGTAGCCATTTCTTAGGTGTGAAATCGGCCAGTGCAATTGGTCAAGATTGTTGGGGCATCATTGTCCAGTCCAATGTTCTTCTCTTCCAGTGCGCTGTTTCATGACTACTTCCCAGCGGGTCTCTGCTGGAATCGCACAATTCTTATCCATTCACATGATTTGGATATCACTGGCTGGGCCAGCATTCATTGCCCATCCCTAGTTACCCTCCAAGCTGACGATCAGCTGTTTCTTGAACCGCAGCAGTCCATGTGGTGTAGGTACACCTACTGTGCTGTTAGGGAGGGAGTTCCTAGGATTTTGACCCTGTGACAGTGAAGGAACAGTGATATATTTCCAAATCAGGATGGTATTTCCATGTGTCTGCTGCCCTTGTCATTCAGGATGATAGCGGTTATGGGTTTGGAAGGTGCTGTCGAAGGAGGCTCAGTGAATTTTCCAGTGCAGAAGAAACAAGCCTTTTACCCAAACAGATTTTGTTGATGTTGTAAATTGAGCGTCCTCCAACCTGCTCCTCATCGCATTGCACCGCCATATTCTTCTATTTCTTTCCCCCAGATGTATTTATCCATCTTTCCATCAAATGCATCTTTGACATTCATCTCAACTATTTGCTGAGGTCGTGTGTTCCACTCTGTAATTTTAAAAATAATTCACTATTGCACTTATTAGCCACTATCCTATGTTTATGAACCCTGGTTTTGATCTTGTCCGTAAATGGAAACCCCATTTCTACGTTTACCCTATTGAATCCAAGTCCTAATTAAAGGCCTCCATTAGATCATCTCTTTTTTTTCCCGAGAGAATAAGCTCTCGCCTGTTCAAATTGATCGAAGGTGATTGTTTCACTTCTCACTGAGCTTAATCACAGCACCCTGACTGCTGGTGTGGCTACATTCTGCTCATGCATTCTGGTAGTATTTGGAAGCTGTGATCATCTGGTTCCACTAGGTCACTTTTGGAGCCACCTGAACGGTGAGCTGTCATGTCTTTAATATCCTTGAACTTCTTGTGACCTGCGGGCTTAACCGAAGGATTGAATCATTTTAACATATTGGCATTACTTCATTCTGATTTCCATAAGAACTCTGTTTTTACAGCACCTTTCCCGACCACTGGACATCTCGATCACATCACAACCAATGAAGTACTTTTGAAATATAGTCATAGTTGTAATGTCGGAAATGAGGATAACTCTGCTCTCAAATAGTGCTATGAGACCTTTTACATCCACCAAAGCAGGGCAGGTGGGGCCTCGCTTTAAAGTCTCGACTGAAAGGTCACACCTCCAACAGTGCAGCACTCGCCCAGTACGACACTGGAGTGTCAGCCTACGTATTTGTGCTGAAGTCCTGGAGTGAGACTTGAATGAAACCTTTTGTCTCTAAAGTGAGAGTGCTGCTGACTGAGCCACACCTGACACAAAGAAACCTATTATATCCATAGAATCCCTGCAGTGCAGAAGGAGGCCATTTTGGCCCATTGAGTCTGCACTGACCCTCTGAAAGAGCACCCTACCTAGGTGTAAGGTGCCTGCTCTGTCCACCCTCGTGCTCCTAGGCAGCAGAAGCAGCACAAACTCTCAATAAGCTTCAGCATTTTTGTACTGTCATTATTGGAAGCTTCTACATGAACTTGCTCTGTCCTTGACCTGTAATTAGATGTTATTTGCACAGGAGAAAACGTGTGTGAATATTTGAGGTTATGGCCCTTGATAATTTTTTAACCAGTCTACCTCCTGTGGTGACTGCGTGGGGAGTAGGTACAGCTCTGGCGTAACCTTCATGTAAAGTGGGTTTGCAAGAGGAGGTAATTGAAGGACACTGGAATTCAATCTTTCTTTTAAAGTCACAAATCTCTGTTTATTTTAATATTCTATTCTAAATTTATTTGCCCATATTTATAGTGGAAACTGCCTTAGTAAACTTGTCACTCAGTAATTAATGGTTTCCTGCAATTGTTTTGATAAATGAGATAGAGCAAGGTCATAAGAGCAGTACCCAGCAACCCTATTAAATGAACACCCTGTTAACCTTATAACCCGATTAAAATGATGCCTGGTTAACGCTGTGACCCTATTAAATTAATCCCTGGTTAACCCTGTAACCCTATTAAATTAAGAACCTGTTAACCCTGTAACCTATTAAATTAAACCGCCCAATAACCCTGTAATCCTGTTGCATTAATCCCCAGTTAACCCTGTAACCTGTTAACACTGTAACCCAATTAAATTAGTACCCTATGAATTTACATTACAGCAAAAATCATTCGACTCATCAAGCTGTGTTGGCTCTTTTGTAGAGCAAATCAAGAATAATCCCACTGCCCCGCGCTCTCCCCACAGTCCTGTATCAATCCCAAACTAATCCCACTCCCTGCTCTCTCCCCATAGCCCTGTGTCAATCCCAAACAAATCCCAGTGGCCTGCTCTCTCCTCATAGCCCTGTATCAATCCCCAAACTAATCTCACTGTCCCGCTCTCTCCCCATAGCCCTGTATCAATCCCAAATTAATCTCACTGTCTCTCCATAGCCCTGCATCAATCCTCAAACTAAACCCATTGCCCAACTTCAAATGTTTAATCATTCTTCACGAGGTACA
Organism: Scyliorhinus torazame; assembly: GCF_047496885.1. Taxonomy (NCBI): domain Eukaryota; kingdom Metazoa; phylum Chordata; class Chondrichthyes; order Carcharhiniformes; family Scyliorhinidae; genus Scyliorhinus; species Scyliorhinus torazame. The sequence goes on from NC_092707.1 coordinate 110,783,708, forward strand.
TGCAAAATTCTCTGCTTCAGTTACCACCCCTTTGGTAAAGTTTTGACATCAATGTCTTCACATATGAAGACATTTCTCTTATCCCAGTGGAAATAGCTTTTCCTTCATTTCCCCATTCAGACATTTATTATGGATGAGGAATACTATTTAGCCCATCTTCACTCATATACCCAGGAGGACCTGACAATCACTCTATCCCCTCCACTGCTCCCCCTCATCCTCCCCCAGTTTCAGCATTATTCTATTTTATCAGTGTTTTTTTTAAAAGATAAACCAGAGCAGGCACAAAGGGTGATTTGGTGACTACTACACTGTAAAATCCTGCAATTCCTGGGGTGGAAATTGGGTAAGGAAAGGATGAGGGCTTGAGCGTGATATTCCTGTGGTAGAATAGGTTGCCACAACTCACCGTTTAGGCTGACACAAAGAAAGCCAAAATGTCACGGGCTAGTCAACACATGGGAGTTTTATCGCAATAGAGTTGTTTTCAGGTCAGGAAGGAAACTGAAATTAGTTTTTTCTAAATCAGGAATTTTCCAAGGAGTGTTGATCCCGGTCGGATTGGCACTCTGCTCTTTGTTTACCTGGAACTTTAAAAAAAAAAAAAAATTTAGTGTACCCAATTCTTTTTTTCGAATTTAGTGTGGCCAATCCACCTACCCTGCACATCTTTTTGGGTTGTGGGTAAGACCCACGCAGATATGCAAACTCCATACAGACAGTGAACCGGGGCAGGGATCAAACCCGGGTCCTCGGTGTCGTGAGGCAGCACTGCGCCACTGTGCCGCCCTCTTTACCTGGAACTTAAGCTGCTCCTTTCTCGCCCAACCTTCTGACTCGTGTCAGGTGAAAACTGTGTAGTGAAGTGGGTCCCTAACATCTGTGCCAAGGGCAGCTGAGTCCTAGGTAAGAAGGTTGTTGTAAAGCAGGTAGCTTTAAAGGTCCATCCACTTTGAGAAGCTAGAGAGAGGGTAAGCGTATAAATTAATGGGTAGGTGTGTTGGTGGTGGGGCGGGTGGCTTAGGTGGTCAGAGGGTTGGTCAGTGGGTGGGAGTTTTATTTTTTTGTAGTTTCAGATGGTTCCCATTGCAGGCCATTTGCTCAATGGAAGTTTGATCTTTCCAGGCAATTGCTGGCAATCCTTACGTGGGGATTCTGGGGGTTGGGTGGGTTATCTTTGTGAACCCTCCAGTTGAATTGACCCAAAGCCTGGAGGTTATGGACCTAAGTTTTTATTTTTGAATGAACTGGACTGAGGACAGAGACTGCAAAGGTCATTCAATCAATTATAGGGAGTATATATAGGTCAAACAGTTATAGGGAATACACAATAAATGGGAATATACTAAGAGAGGTAGATGAAGTGAGAGATCTTGGTGTACAAGCAGCATGTCAAGTACACAATGTTGTAAAGAAAGCATATGGATTGCTCTCCTTCATTGGCAAGAGGTATAGAATATAAGAGTAAGGATATAATGTTGGAATTGTATAAAACACTGGTGAGACCACAGCTGGAGTATTGTGTGCAGTTCTGGTCGCCACATTACAGGAAGGATGTTATTGCTCTGGAGAGAGTAGAAGAGGTTTACAAGAATGTTGTCAGGGCTAGAAAAGTGTAGCTATGAGGAGAGATTGGATAGGTTGGGGTTATTTTCCTTGGCACAAAGAAGGATGAGGGGTGACTTTATTGAGGTGTACAAAATTATGAGGGGAAGAGATAGAGTGGACAGGATCAAATTGTTTCCCTTGGTGGAGAATTCTAGAACCAGGGGATATAGATTACAGAAAAGTGGCAGAAGGTGCAGAGGGGACATCAGGAAGAGCTTTTATTATGCAGAGAGTAGTGGGAGTCTGGAACTCCCTGCCCGAGTTGGTGGTGAAGGTAGAGACCCTAAACTCTTTTTTTTTTTAAATGCCTGGATCTACAGGTCTATGGGCCGGGAGCAGGAAGGTGGGATTAGAAATGGCACCTGTGTGTCCTTGTGCTGGTGTGGACAAGATGGGTCAAATGGCCTCCTCCTATGCTGTAACATTTTATTTGACCCTGAACATTCCTGCTGGGTCAAAGTAACACGAGCAAAGTCAGCACCAATTTATTGAAAAACCAAAGTAAAAATTTAACTTCACACAATCTCAAATCCTTAAAAGTAATCAATATCATTCTCCAAAGCTGGCCAGATTTAGAAAGGTGCTACTACAGTAAGGAAGGCAGGCAGGGGGTTTGGGGTGTTCCGAACCTGATGTATTATTACTGGGCAGCGAATGTGGAGAAGGTACGGAGCTGGGTTAGAGGGGTTGACTCCCAATGGGTCAGAATGGAGGAGAGTTTGTGCAGGGGGTTGGGATTGAAGGCGCTAGCGACAGCGCCGCTTCCGATGGCCCCGGGGAAATACTCAGGGAGTCCGGTAGTAATAGTTTCGTTGAGAATTTGGAGGCAGTTTCGCCAGCACTTTGGGTTGGGGGCAGGGTCAAGGAAAATGCCAATTCGGGGGAACCACAGATTTGAGCCAGGGAACTGGGATGGAAATTTTCGGAAATGGGAGGAGAAGGGGATTAAGACGCTAAAAGATTTGTTTCATGGGGGTCGGTTTGCAGGATTGTAGGAGCTGGGAGCAAAGTATGGGCTGGAGCAGGGGGAAATATTTAGATACATGCAGGTTCGAGAGTTTGCCAGAAAGGAGATTCAGAGCTTCCCGGTAGAGCCGGCTTCCACATTGCTGGAGGAGGTGCTGCCGACGGGGGGACTGGAGAAGGGGGTAGTATCGGCGGTTTACGGGGCTATTTTGGAAGAGATGGCGCCGCTGGAAGGGATCAAGGCAAATTGGGAGGAAGAGTTGGGAGAGGGTATGGAGGAGGGGTTCTGGTGTGAGGTGCTCCGTAGGGTGAACGCCTCCACCTTGTGTGCGAGGTTGGGGCTGATACAGGTGAAGGTGGTGTATAGAGCGCACCTCACAAGAGCGAGGATGAGCCGGCACTTTGAGGGGGTAGAAGATGTGTGTGAACATTGCGGGGGCTGGGGGGAACCATGTTCATATGTTTTGGTCCTGTCAAAAGCTGGAGGATTACTGGAAGGAGGTTTTTAGGGTCATCTCTAAAGTGGTGCACGTGAAACTGGACCCAGGCCCTCGGGACGCCATATTCGGGGTGTCGGACCAGCCAGGGTTGGAAACGGGTGCGGAGGCAGATGTAGCCTTTGCCTCATTGATCGCCCGAAGGCGGATCAACCTCCCCACCCTGTGCCCTGGCGTGGTGGGGGGACCTGCTGAAATTCTTAACTCTTGAGAAGGTCAAATTTGAACTGAGGGGAAGGATGGGGGAGTTCTACAATTCATGGGCGTCTTGAGAATTGGATTACATCGAACATTAGGAGGAGGCTGGGAGGGTTGGGGGGAGAGGGACTGTATGTGTTAATGGTGACTGGGTGATTCCTGATTCCTTTGTTTATGTTGACATGCGGGCTAATGTTTGGGGGTTTGGTGGGAGGATGGGATCGTTGTTATTGATATGGGGATTGACATTGCATTTGTTACTGATTATTGTTTATTGTTGGGTGTAAATTTGGGAAAAAATGTGGAAAAGGAGAATAAAAATATTTTAAATAAAAATATGTACTCTCCAAAGCCATCTTCTGGTTGATTTCCATTCCTCTGAGAATTGCCTTGTGGGATATTTGACCAAACTGTGCCAAATAAGGTACTGGAACTAGGTTAGTTTGTGAATGGTAGAGAAAGGAAGAGTCCCATTTAGTGTTAATTATGCCTTTAATTTAAACAATTTAAAACAAGGATTTATGAATAGATAATGCAAATGCTCAACAACAGCTTGTATTTATATGATGTGGAAATACAGGGGTGGGCACAGTAAGAAGTCTTACAACACCAGGTTAAAGTCCAACAGGTTTGTTTTGAATCACTAGCTTTCGGAGCACAGCTTCTTTATCGGGTAAGGCGCCTGATGAAGGAGCTGTGCTCCGAAAGCTAGTGATTCAAAACAAACCTGTTGGACTTTAACCTGGTGTAAGACTTCTTATTTTATTTATATAGCACCATTAACATAATGAAACATCCAAAGTGCTTCAAAGAGGCATTATGGAACAAAATATGACACCAAGCCACATAATATTAGGACAGGAACAAAAGCTTGGTCAAAGAGGTATATTTAAGGAGCCTCAATTTGGTTAACCAGCCTCTTATTTGATACTTAGCCAAACAATTTCTGAAAATCCATGTGAGACACCATTCACCACATTCCCTTCATGAACCTTCTCTGTTGTTTCATCAAAATGTTAAATTTGTTTAGAGAAATTCAGTGTGTCTTTTACCAATTTCTGCTGATTCTCCTTAATTAATTCAACCCACTCCTGGTTCTTGTTCCTAAAACGTTACCCACCACTAACGTTAGGACTGTCCTTACACCAATTTTTGGGAAGAGTGTTTCATTCAATCCTCTGGTATCTCTTCTCACTCTCTCTCCCTTACTCTCTCTTCCCCCCCCCCCCCCCCCCCCCCCCCCCCCCCCCCCCCCCCGCCTTCAGTGACCTAGGAATGTAAGCCATTCAGACCAGGTTACTTATTCACTCTTGAGCCTTTCCAGTATGTCCTGACCCTAATATCAATTTTTACCCCATCCATTTACCTCTACCTTATTGATATTTTGTCAGCTTCCTCTTCCTTTGTAAACTCCAGTACAAAATACTCCTCAATTACTAATCTAAAGTTGATGATACAATGATCACTCTTTCCTGATACTTGGTCCTCTTCGCCCAGCATCATTCCTTCATCTTATTCTCAGTTGAACGAGAACCTTCTGGATGTTCTCCTGAACACATTTCAGAAATTTCATCTTTCAGCTGACAGTCAGAACATTTGAAGGGTGTGTTTAAAGGAGTGAAATCACTGAGATCTTACTGAATTCAATTTGTGCTTGATTGCTGAATGTCATTTGGGTCTCGGCTCTGTGCCAAGTCAGCTCATTGGTTCAGAGATTGCGATATATTCTTAAGCTTTCTTTCCTCCTGACCTCTGTTAAGTGATCCTTGCTATACGTGATCAGGCGGCCCATATAGTTGAAAACCCGGCCAACATTCCCTCTGTTAAGTGATCCTTGCTATACGTGATCAGGCGGCCCATATAGTTGAAAAACCCGGCCAACATTCCCTATCTAAGCATGAAGAGTATCCATTTGAGTGAATCATTGGTGGGATAGGTTAATGGATCTCATCCCAGAATGGTTGAGGTGCAGAATGAAGTGTTGGAAAGTAGAATTGCAAACCTCGCCAGTTACCCCTCCCGGCAGACACCGTATTGGATAGCATCCAGGATCATACCAAGGGGCTGGTTTAGCACAGTGGGCTAAATAGCTGGCTTGTAAAGCAGACCAAGGCCAGCATCGCGGGTTAAATTCCCGTACCAGCCTCCCCGAACAGGCGCCGGAATGTGGCGACTAGGGGCTTTTCACAGTAACTTCATTTGAAGCCTACTTGTGACAATAAGCGATTTTCATTTCATTTCATGCGGCGTCTGTAATTTCCGAATCCCAGTATCTGTAAAGTGACTGGTTTTGTGTAGTAACTTTGGGGGGGGGGGGGGGGGGGGGGGGGAGGAGAGAGGGGGGGGGGTGCGGGGGACCAGGGACGACGACAGGGGGACAGGGAGGGTTTTGGGTTGAATACCCACAATATCAGTGGGATTGGATGTGATGGTGAATTGCAGTCTGTCTTCTTTCACTCAAGTGTCCCAGATACAGATATTGTCGAATGCTTGAAGAAGGATCATTCAGGGGAAGGACAGCTGACTTTCTGCTCATGTTTATTTTTGGTGGGTTTTTAATGACAGTATCCTTTTTGCAATGTATCTGAAAGCTGCCGTCGTCGTTATTGTTGGTTTCTCATACAGTGCTTCATTTTATGTTTTATTTTTCTCAGAATGGTGAGTGTCTCATTTCTAAGCCTATGAAGATCATTCTGAACTTTTTGGCTGTGGACTGTGCAGTGATGATCACAACTCTCTTCCCTGACTATCCACCATGCTGAATTTTTGATCACCATTTGTTCTAAATATTCAGAGCAGGGCTGTTTGTAATAAAAGAAAGGTTTACATTTGTATAGCGCCTATCACAGTCCAGGATCTCCTAGCATGCTTTACGTGACATGAACTACATCTTTTAAGTTTAGTCACTGTTGCAATGTAGGGAAATGATTCCAATGCAGTAAAACATGGCCAGTTCTCCTCTCTCAGTGCATGTACTGGACTCAGGTGATTGACCAATCAGCAGTGTGAAACGCTGGGCTCAGAAGAGCACCAAAGAGGAACTTCCTGTAAATCACGAAATATTAATTGCCAATTTTTCAGGGAGCTAGAACAGCGTTGTAGTCTGGATGTAGGCTGTTCACCTGGAGTCCACTTGGTGCAACTTTCTGAGTGAGCTCAAATGGCCCACAGAAAGGTGAGCTCAGCTGTACACATCAATCCAGAAGGGAAAATGGAGGAAAACAGAAAACTGATACTGACACTCAGCAGGTCTGACAGCACCTGTGGAGAGAAAAGGCAGCTAACGTTTTGAGGCTGGATGACTCCTTTCACCCAGACTCAAAACGTTAGCTCCTTTTTCTCTCCACAGGTGCTGTCAGACCTGTTGAGATTGTCCAGTATTTTCTGTTTTTATTTCAGATTCCAGCATCCGCAGTAATAAGCAAAATGAAGGGCCTGGCAGATGTCTATGCACAGTACCTGGGGACTGCTTACAAAATTGTGCAGCTCAGGAATAGTTTATAAACCATTCACAGGAAAGCAAAGAAATGCTGGCCTGTAACAGTGGGGAAGCAGCAGGGGGAGGATGGTAGTGCGAGGTTTACTCTTTTTTTTTTTTTTTCTCTGACATCTTCTGTGTTTGTCAAATAGAGTTGTCTGTGATAAACAGGAGTTCATTTTTACTTCCAATGACTGATGAACCAAGCAGTGAGCAAACAAAGCAAAAGGTTAGCTTTCATCAAATGCACTTGAATGTAAGGCAGTTCACTGTATGAGAACCAGCCCAGTGTCTAACCTGTTCTTCCTGTCCAGTGACCCTTGACTCTAATACTCAGCTGTTTGGAATCTTTGCAAGCTTGTTCTTCCTGGGCCAGGCCTTCACCATCATGCTGGTGTACATCTGGAGCAGGAGGAACCCATTTGTACGAATGAATTTCTTTGGGCTGCTAAACTTTCAGGCTCCATTCTTACCATGGGTGCTGATGGGATTCTCACCTGCTTCTGGGCAACTCTGTCATCGTTGACTTGTTGGGTAAGATTGAAGTGCTTGAATTACCAAGTTGTTCATGTTCATTCCCAGATGAGCCTAACTGAATTAATCATTGTTTATGTCTAATGGGAAACTGATTCAAAGTAGATTCTGCGGAATTGTTTCTGAATGTTTAGTATTATGAAGGGGGATATCAATCTGCTTATTGCTTTGCTCTTAAACTTCATCAATGCACTGTGTGGCAACAGTGGTTAGCACTGCTGCCTCACAGCGCTGAGGATCCCGATCTCAGCGCCAAGTCACTGTCAGTGTGGAGTTTGCCACATTCTTCCCAAGGCTGTGTGGATCTCACCGCCACAACTCAAAGATATGCAGGGTTGATGTTGATTCAAACCGCAGTTTGGAAGGAGAGATTTTGTTTCATTGTTCTCTGATTTCAGTGTGGAATTCCATCCTGTGATCGCTGTTCCTAATCCAAAAGCAAAATACTACAGATTCTGGAAACCTGCAATAAAAATGTTGGAAATACTCAGCAGATCTGGCAGCATCTGTGCAGCAAGAAGTTCAGGTTGTGATGGTTATGGCGAAAGGCCATGGATCTGAAATGTTAACCTTGTTTCCCTCACCATGATGCTGCCAGACCTGCCAAGAATTTGCAACATTTTCTGTTTTTATTATCTTGGCTTCCAATGTGATCTGTGTGCGCATATATCCAGGGGTCAGGAGAGGCATTGTTAGAGTGAGGAATGGGGAGAGTGGAGCGGGGGGGGGGGGGGGAGGAAGAAAGAATGCAGGGGAGTGTGGGCTGATGAATGGAAGAATTTCAAGGTGCAAATTAACAGTAGATCATCTGAGGTGAATCATGTCCTGGGTCATAAATGTAATCTGTTGTGTGTGAGGTACACATAGAACATAGAAAATACAGCACAGAACAGGCCCTTCGGCCACGATGTTGTGCCGAACTTTTGTCCTAGATTAAGAACGAATTAATCTGCACCCCAGCATTCCACCGTAATCCATGTACCTATCCAATAGCCGCTTGAAGGTCCCTAATGTTTCCGACTCAACTAC